>NC_133027.1:3242500-3552500 GCF_048771995.1 Taeniopygia guttata | reverse complement strand
CCCCCAGATCAGGCACGGCTGTGATTTGTCACCTATTTCAGGTGACCAAACTTGCAGGCAAGCAAGTGACAAAGGTCTGCAGGTCATGTGGGCCCTTTTCTTTAGAAAGCCCCCAAAAATGATGTTTCAGAGCCTTGAGTTGGCTGCTGGCTCTGGTGTGGTTTCATTTCTTCCCAATGTTGCTGTGTAAACACTAATCAGGCCAAATTATTCAAATCACAACTGTTGAGCATGGAAGGAGTGTTAATGAGGAAAAACAGGGAACAGATTGGTGGAGCAGAACGTGTCCTTTGGCTGGAGGTTGGTGGCTCCCATCCAGCACATGCAGCTCACACCCCTTCCTCTGCCACAGCCCTTGGAAATCAATCCTGCTGGGAGAGAGCTCTGGGACAGCTTGTCCAGCCCCAGGGTGCCTGGATGGCCAAACTCCAGGGGATATTTCCCATCAGGAATATGAGATCCTTGGAGTCTGACTCCAACATATTTTGGGTTGGGAGGGACCTGTAAGACCATCCCAGTCCACCCATAGCCATGGGCAGGGACAACTTCCACTACCCCAGGCTGCTCCAGTCTGGCCTTGGGCACTTCCAGGGATCCAGGGGCAGCCAAAGCTTCTCTGGGCACCCTGTGCCAGGGCCTCTCCACCCTCACAGAGAAGGATTTCCTTCCCAATATCCCATCCATCCCTGCCCTCTGGCACTGGGAAGCCATTCCCTGTGTCCTGGCCCTCCATCCCTTGTCCCAAGTCCCTCTCCAGATCTCCTGGAGCCCCTTTATGCTCTGGGAGGAGTTCTGAGGTCTCTCTGGAGCCTTCTCTTCTCCAGGCTGGACACCCCCAGCTCTCTGAGGACAAGTCTCCAAAGCCCAGGACTGGAAATGACCATTTCCCCACCCAATCCAAGAGCACCACACCTGCAGAGCTGCATTTACTCATCACCACCCCTGCCTGGCTCTGTTAGACCAGGGAGATGATGCCAGACATGGGGAACAGGCATCCATCCTTCCCCAAAACTTCACACAACATGGCCAGGCCCTTCTTCATCCACTTCATGGCCTTGCAGGTGTTTAAAACTCACCTGGACATGGCCCTCAGTGACCTGATTTAATTAGACCTGCACTGATCAAGGCATGGAATGAGATGAGCTCCATTAATTTCTTCCAACCTGAATTATTCCATTACTTGAAATTGCTGCTGTGGTTTGTATTAACAAAATAACTACTACCAGCCACCAGGCCAGGAACAAACTCCTGCCCTGGGGGCTACATCTGGTGGTTGGTTTATTTTTTAAGGTAAACTTTTCCAGATCATTTTTGGACATCAGTGACATCAATACCTGGAATAAATGGGAACCACTCAGCCAGAAAGGTACTGGAAAAGCCTTGCAGGAGGCTCTTCAAAGGTGGGAATGGAATCTCTTGGGAGCTGTTCAGATTCAGCAATAGTGGAGCAATGTTCATATTGGAGCAATTTTCTAAAAGCAAAGCAGGTGTTACAGGTGGAAAGGGTAAAGTGAATTCTGAGGAGGGGCAAATTCACATCTTTCCATGGAAACCTCTTGTTTTGTGGAGAAAGCCAGACAGAAATCACTTGCATCCATTCCTGCATCCCACTGCAGCACGAACTAAAGATTCAAGTCAGCCCTTGAAGCTGATGTTTAAATTACCTGGAAATATCCAGACATTAAACACTTGGAGCTGCTAAAATAGGGTCAGAATAAGAGAAATTACACTTGGGGAGGGAAGAAATGAACCCATCAATCTCCAGCTTCAGGAAGAGCAATTTTAAAACCTTCAGGGGCAAGAATTTCAGATTTGGCTGGAGCACCATGAAGTTCTGCACCAAGGTGCTTGGGTTTCCCTCCTTGCTTTGCTGGCAATCCTGTTTTCCACCTGTCTGGCCCAGAAAAGTGGAAAATCTGAGTGTTTAGCATTGTGGCCCTGCTTCCTTCTCCTGTGAAATATGAAAGGATCTGTTGTCCCCATCCTTGCTTCAGAGGCAGCAGCATTTTCTAGAGACAGAAGCCAAGGCTGTGTCCCAAAGCTGGAGGAGGTGTTGGTATTTCCCAGAGACTGACTGGAACCCTGTCTTCCACCCAGGCTCAGCTCAGCTGGAAAAGTGCTTAAAAATGGACTCAGTTCCCAGAAATGGGGTAACTCCCTCCTGCAAGGGGCTGTTCCTGCTAAAAGCTGATATGAAATCGTTGGGATGCCGGATTATTTTGTGGCAGTGAAATTCAGTGCTGGTGAATGAGCAGAAGGAAACAACAGATAAATTCAGGAATATTTTGAGGCACAGCCAAAGCCTTCATGGTGAAGGATAATTTAGCTTTGCCTCCTCCTGTTGTAACAGAACAAGGGGCAAGGAGTTTAAACTGAAGAAGGGTTGATTTAGAAAAGGTTAGATAAAGAGAGATATTTTTTTGCAATGAGTGTTGTAAAACACTGGCAAAGGTGAGAAGCCAGTCTCCCATCCCTGGAAGTGTCCAAGGCCAGGTTGGACAGGGCTCAGAACAACCTGGAAGGTGTCCCTGCCCATGGCAGGGTTTTTGGGCTGGATCACCTTTAAAAGGGTCATCCCTTCAAATCCAAACTATTACACGATTCCACGATTCTCTGCAATCCATTCTCAAGCTCTTTATGCTTTGCCTGGTCTGTTCTATTAACAAGGCTTTGTGGTTGGTCTTTATAGGGATAATTTCTCCCAAACGAGACATCTGAATGCTCTCAGCTGTGCTTGGCTCCAGCTTTTCCCTGAGAACTGTGAGATCAGTTCATGCAACTCCAGAGACTCCTGTGCCTCCTCCTGGTTTCCCACCACAAAGGAAACCAGTCCCATCCGTGTCCCCATGCACCTGATTTTCATCTGCCCAAGCTCTGCTCTAAGTAGATCTTTGCACTGGAGCTAAACTGAGGTTGGGATTATATTTACAATCCCCAAATGTCCTCTGCTAAAATCCTAGGGGTTAGCAAGGATGTTCTCCAGGTTGGTGCAGGCTCCTCTCCTCCAGTCAAACCCTGCACCCACATCAGTGAGGTAGGTCAGGGCTGCCCCTCAGCCTCCAGCACCCAAAATCGACCCCTTTCAGATGCAGACACACAAAAGATCCTTGGATTTTGTATTTTCTGCAAGCTTTCAGGAGTCTTTGGCCCTGAGAGAATGGTGGTTTGGTGGAAATTAAGAGTCTAGGAGCTGTTATGGTGTTGTTAAGGTCAGAAAAAAGGACCTTTTCCAGTGGGATGGATTTGGGGAGGGAATTTGGCCCACTGATCCCATCTGATGTAAGTCTGGCATGAAGCAAACCCTTTCCTGCTCAGGGACTCACCTTCCCTGTGGGAATCCAGGGCTTCCCTCTGGCTGCCCTGGCAGGTCTGGGACCCTGGCAGGGGTCAGGAACCCCCCTGTACAGAGCCCCCAGAGACACTGGCTGTGATCTCTGCCCATGGAGAGGAGTTTTCAATCTTACAGGATGAATTACAAGCTCTGAGTGTTTGATAAGAGTAATAATTAAGTGTGACATGGGTGCAAAAGTAAAATTTTAGGATTCTAGATTAGGGGTCCAAAGGGGACAAGATGGAGGAAATTGGGTGTGTCTTGTCCTTTTCCTCCTTCTTCATGCCCTCCATGTTTCACTGTGGTGCTGGCATTTTTCTATTGGTTTAGGCTGGGGACACACTGTTCAACATAGATGATAGATATTGGCACATTATTGTAAATATAGCACAGGTAGTTTCTGGTATTTAATGTTTGTAACATCCCACTGAGGGCAGAGCCCCACACGCTGCCCTGCAGGACAGACCTGAGGCAGGGCAGCAGAACATGTTATAGATAAACAGAATAAACAACCTTGAAAACAGCACAGACGAATTATGGCTTCTTCTTTGGCAAGAGGGCAGAAAGACAGAGACTTTCTACAATCTCAGAATCACCAATACCCACAGATTCCGACACTTCCCCACCATGACACCACATGGCAAAGGTGGCCCAAGGAGCCTTGGGCTTCGACTGAGTTAAAGGGCAAAGAGAGCGAGGATTGCTGCTCTCCGTCATGAAATGTGTCCTCAGGCAGGTCCTGGTCTCGATGCAGGTGTCCTGCTCATGGCAGGGGGTTGGGATCAATGACCTCTAAAGGTCCCTTCCAACCAAGCCACGCTGTGACTCTGTGAGAGCCTGGCTTGGCAGAGGGAGCTCCACATCTGAGAGGCCACACAGACCAGCCACGGGAAAGGAGTCCTGGTTCCCTGACTCGCCACCATCCTTCCCTTCAAGATTTGAGGCAAAAAAACCTTTATTTGCAAGCAGTGGCACCAAAACCAAGTGAGGAAGTGTCACAACCCAGCTGGAGATGTCCATGGTCTGCCACATCCATCTCCCAGCCTCCAGGAGCCCTCTCTGCTGACACAAACACAGCAGTGAGTCCCACTCCATTTGCACAGAGCTTTATATAAGATTTATATGGGACTTCACCTCCTATCAACCCCACATTCTCTGAAGGAAGCGTGGCAGAGCTCCTCAGAGGGCAGGACACAGTTCATTAGCGTGGAATTGCAGGACCAATTACAGCAGGAAAGCTGAAAGAAACCGAAAGAGAAAGGTCAGCCCCAGCCCCCAGCTGCCAGGTCATGTCCAGCCCTTTGCACAGTGTATGGAAATGCAAAGGGAAGTCTGATGGCTCCAGGAAGGGTAATTAGCTCACAGTGATGAGTGGGAGACTGGGGACAATGTTAGTGCAGCATAAATCATCTCCTAAACAAGCCTTGTTTATTTATTATGGGTTCCCATGACCTGTGCCCTGAACTTCAGTCTCCCCCTCTGCTCCCTCATCCACTCAGCTCTGGGTTTTTGCCTGGCTGGGTGGAAGGCTGTGGGTTATAGCAGGCTCACTGAGCCCTTCAGAAATGCAGATAAAGAGATCTGCAAAGTGCCTTGAGAGGTTTTTCCAATTATTTCCCTGCCCTGAGGGAGCAGAAATGACACATAAATCCAAGCTGGCAACATCCGTGTGAGGGTTTCAAGTACCACACCCAAAGAATGGCTGTCACCTTCTGCCCCAGCTGCCCTGGGTTTCCTGTGCCACAGGCTGAAGAATCCTCTTTATCCCTGCTTGGTTCCATGGCTGCACATCCTTATCTGTCTTTTCACCCCAGGATGAGGATCGTGTTTTGGAGAGAGGATCACAGAATGGTTTGGGTTGGAAGGGACCTAAAGATCATCCAATTCCACCCCCAGCCATGGGCAGGGGCACCTTCCACTCTCCCAGGGTGCTCCAAGCCCTGTCCAACCTGGCCTTGGACACCTCCAGGGATGGGGTGGCCACAGGTTTTATCAGAATTCTCCATCTCCATGACACCCTGCAGGTGTCATCAGGAAAATCCTCTTTTTCCCAAAAAAGCCCATTATATTCAATCCACACCCCCTTGTGCACAGGTATAGTGGGTGTTTGGGTCAGTGGGATTCACCCTGGCCAAATCTCTGCCCAAAATTGGGGGTGAGAAGGTGTAGAGCAGGAGCACAGTCCTGAGCTTGCCTGCAGCCCTTCCTGTGCCACTGGAACTAAATAAACTCTTTAATAAAGACAGGTTTCTCAAAAAAGGGACAATTTCCAGGGGATGTGCTTAAATATGTGTATTTAATGTATGTCTTGAAGCAATCAGAGATTAGTGAGACCTCCAAGAGCAGAGTGAGGGGTGTCCAAGGGGTTGGGATTGGGGCAGGATGGGCTCTTGGTGGTGCTGGAGCAGAAGTGACTTGTCCCCTGCTCAGCCTGTCCTGTGAATGGGATACAAGAGCCAGCCACGGGGCAGCTGTGCCCTAAACTATGCAGATACCCTATAAATAGATGCAGTTTCCTGCTAGAGCCTGGTTGCTGCTGTTTCAAGCCAGATCTTGATGCTGGAGTCCCCAAGGAAAGTGGAGAGCAGGCCTGGAACAGGCAAGAGTGGCCCTCAGTACAGCCCAGGATGACCCTAGCACCAGCTTTTCTGCAAGGCAGAGCCCCTGTCACCATACTGGGGAAGGCCAAGACTTCCTGGGACTGAAGACAACTCATCTCCTTCTTGTTGAGATGTGATAATTCCCTCTCTTTATTCCCTTTGACTTTCTGCATCTCCCTGGAAGAAGAGTCCTGCTGGAAGGTGAAGTGCCTGCCTCATCCAAGAAAGGGAATCCCTTCATCTCCATCCATTTTTTAAGTAGCCCAGAGAAATATTTGCCAGGTTTAGCTCGCTTTGAGCAGCCTGGGGTAGTGGAAGGTGCCCCTGCCCATGGCACATGGTTGGAATGAGCTGGTTTTTAACATCTCTTCCAACCCAAACTGTCCTGTGGTTCTATGATTCCACCTTGGAGCAAACATGTGGGAATGGGAGCTCTCCTGGCAGGGCTTTGACCACTCTCAAACCCACAGGAGCATTGGCAGCACAGATGTTACTGTGAGTCCTTCCTGCTGCTGGCCCTGCCTCTCCTCCCTGTTCCATGCCTGAGGATTCTCCAGGTTCTGCAGGGCTCGCAGGGAGCTCTGTGCACTGCTCAGCTGAGGTCAGGGGGAGATGATTGTCCCCAGACTCGATCTCACAGTACATCTGGCTACCAAAAACAGCCTACCCTCCTTTACCTGCCAGTTTTTCCCACTGGCACTGTGCCGTGGGGTTTCCACCAGTGAAAAAAGGGAGACCTCAGGCTGGAGGTCTCCAGCAGTCCTTGGCCAAGCCTCTCATGGAATGCTTTGGGTTGGAAGGGACCTTAAAGATATCCATGGGCAGGGACATCTTCCACCATCCCAAGTTACTCCAAGCCCCAGCGTCCAACCTGGCCTTGGATATTTCCAGGGAATATCCCCAGTGTAACTAATTCAGAATTAGAGTTCTGGGAGCCAAGGCACTCTGCAGGTGCCACTCTTGGCTGCAGCTCAGACTGGGTTAAACTCAGCTCAAACTGCCTGGTTATCACAAAGCAATTCATTAACTTAAAATTGAGGGCTGGTGCCTCCGACCTCAGAACTCCAGGGACTTTGTGCTCCTGTTTTGATTGGGACTTGGGGTTTCAAGGAATGAGGGCTACTGTGCCCAGACCTCATGGAAATCACTGGAGCCATTTTTAGGTTATGAATGGCTCTTAAAGAAGAGCTTTGAGATACTGAACTGCCCCTTTGCTGCCCAGCTGTGCCTCTAACCCATCATTTTCTATATCCAGACACACACAAACACAGCTCTTTGTCTCCTCCAGATGAAATCTGGCTTTCTCTGAGCAGCCAGGGCTCAGTGTTTGTCTCCCTCTGACCTGTAAATCCATGAGCACTGCGGCTAAGGGGGTCCCTAAAGGTGACACAAAGACCCTTTGCCTTCTCCCAGCTCCTGGCACAGCTTCCACGCTGCTCAAGTTGGGTTTAAGACCCCTCAGACAACCCAGGCTCTCCCTAGACCTCTTTCCCTGAAAGTGGCCATGTGGCAAGCACATTTCTCTCTCTCTCAGGATTTTTCATAGAGGTGCACAGAGAGAAAGAAAGAGAAAAACAATTTCTGTTTCTGCTCCTTGTTTTTCCTATATGGAATGTGTTTGGAGAATTGTTTACCTGGGGTGAGTGCTTGATTGGATTCTGGTGAGGATTGTTTGAGCCTGATGGCCAGTCCAACCCACCTGGGGCTGGACTCTCAAGAACAGGGTCACAAGTTGTGAGTTAGATATGGTAGTTAGAACAAGTAAGTATGTAGTTTTGGTATCTTCCTTTATATAGTATATTAATATATTATAGCATAGTTATAATAAAAAATCATTCAGCCTTCTGAACTGGAGTCAGACATCAGCATTTCTTCCCACCTGCATTTACAATAGTCCACTTTTAAAGCACTCCATACACTCAAAGCCATCCTCAATGTCCCCCAAGGTCCCCATCCATTCCTTACTGCCCTCCTCCCTCCTCAATTTGCTCAACTCTGAGCAAAACCACTGGAAAAGAAAGCGTGTTCCTAGCTCCAGCCCACAGGGAGAAGGTCTGGGGAGCTAATTATAAACTCCTGCATCAGAGCCATCAATAATTCAGGGAGCTGAAATGGAGCTGGAGACGAGGGGCAGGACTGGGCTCGTTCAGTGGCTGAAGCCCCGGTGGTCAGGGTGGCCAAATCACAGTGAATTAGTGGGATGCAACTCTGTCACTCTGTCACCTCTGCATTTCCAGGGCCAGACACCAAATTCAGGCTCCCCATCCTTCCTCCTTCTTCACTCACAGGTGAAGGTGGCATGATTCTGCCTCTCTCTAGGTTTCAAGCCACCAAGCTCCAGGTTTCCTCTCAAAAAAGACACACGTCCCATTCACCACCTCTTCCTACACTGAGCTCTGCACTTTTCTCTGCCCTGGGTAAGATTTTGGATTTGTTAGAATGTGGTTTTTTTCATGAGGTTGGGGTTGCAATATCCATATAGCCAGAAATCCTTCTCTCTTCCCATCCTTGAGACGTTGGGTTGGGGCTGCCACATCTTCCTGAGCATCCCTTAAATTCAGAGGGAAGGAAAACTGGAAGGAAAAAGCCTGAAGCTGAAGTTAAAACAGCACATGGGGTGTATTTTGCTAAACTGTGAGTTCAACCCATCCTTGGATGCATTTCCCATCGGCTGAGCTTCTGGGTGGACTCACCAAAAGAGGGATTGGCATTTGTTGGGGAAGGTAAAAATGGGATGTAAGTTCCTCATGCCACAGGAGAGGGGACAAAGGGACATCCCAGCCACAGCACAGAGCTCTCCATGCAGCTACAATACCAGACAAAACTCGCACAGGGTTTAAAATTATTGTCCTGGCTATTCTGGGATGTGTCTCCATCCTGATTTAAACATTCTGCCAGCTGCTAGGAAGAAAATTAACTGTATCCCAGCCAAAACAGCTGGAATCAAAGATCTTAGAGCTTTTCCAAGCTGTAATTCTATGAAACAAGGACAGTCTCCAAAAAAATTAGGGTACTGGCATGCTCTGAACATCCTCAAATATGGCTGGGACCAGCTCCAAAGGGGTGCTTGTGTAATTTGGGGTGTCCCTGCAGAGGTGAGAGCCGTTCCCTGCAGCTCTCACAGCTCTCAGCTGAGGCTCTGGCTCCCTCTCCTGACTCCTTTCACTGGTCCAGCCATCCTCTGAAAGCCAGTGGGGAAAACACTGGGATTGCTTTTCACCCATCAGGTCGAGGCCAGGGACACGAACAAAACCTTTGAGTGGCTCAAGTGTCCCCAAAATCCAATAGTGGAATGGTTCACCCACTGAAGTTTCTGAAGGAATAACGGGGTGCAATGTGCTTCCAAAGATCCTCCAAAAAACCTGTTAAACATGTTGGACCAAATCAAAACACCACCAGCATCGTGCCAAGCATGGCCTTGCATTTTTGGGACATGTCCCACAATCCTACAGTGAGAGCCTCCCATGTCCATCTCCTCCCAGTGCATCTGTGCTTTCATGGGGGTCAGATCCTTTTGCTTCTCCAAGCCTTGGTGTCCATCCATATCCTGGGATGGGTTCCATGGCCTCCTACCTCCCCCAAAATCCATGCCAGACCACCTGCAGCTCATCCTTGGGATGTCTGTGCTGAGGAAGGTGGAACCAGGAGAGCAGAAGCAGTGATGAGGAAGAGCAGGGAACATCCCTGAGCCAAGCCCGGGGTCCAGGGAAGGGACCCTGAAGGATATTTAGGAGGGGCTCTTGCATCATGGGGATAAACACATTTAAAGAGGAATTAGTAGCTCCAGGAAACAAAATCCTCTGGAAAACAAAATATTACCTTTTAAGGCAGTGCTTGGTCTCTTCTTGACCAGGTTTTTCCCCTCTGGGGATCACAACAACATTACAGGGCTCTATCCTCCCTTTGTCCTTGTCCTGGATGCCCTCTGTCCCCCAGTCCTGCTCCTCTGACGGGCTCCAGATAACACCAGCAGATGGCAAGACGAGCCCACATTTTGTGCTGAAAGTAACCACGAGTGGGAGAGGGACTTGGGAGCCACCCGTGCCAGGGTGGGGCTTCTCTTGTGTCTGATACAGGGTTCAGCTCACCCCAGGGCATCTCTCTCACTCCCTCCAGCTGCTCCTGCCTCAAATTTTCCATATATTTGGCATTGTTTTGTTTCTCTGACTCTCACTGAAGTAAATCCTGGTAAGCAAACATTGCTAGGGAAGGGCTGATGGACAAATGGAGTAGCACTCCATGGGAAGAAGGCTGTAAAATACCTATAGCATGGGAGACTCGGGGACAAAAAAAGGGGAATGGCCAATTTTCAAGACCTTTAAGAAAAAAAAATAAAAAGCAATGCTGGTCCCATGTATCCTGTCCCAGCAGAACACCTGGTTGTGGTCCTTGCCTGAACTTGACCTTCTTGGGAGAGATTTGGTTCCCATCCCACCACTTCCCATTCCCATTGTTGGGAATTAACTGAGATTTATTTCAAGGAGTTCTTTCAAACTCTCTCTCCCTCTCTTCCTGTCTTCCATTCATCCTGCTTTTTCTATGATTCCAAGATTCTGTGATTCCATTAAAATAATAACACATTTGGGGAGGGGAAAGCTGCTTTCACATAAAGGAGCATATCCCAGTTGTGCATAACTATCATTTCCCCTTGAAAATACAAAACATTTAAATGTCCAGACAAAATCAAGTACTGGGAGAGTTTTGAATCACCAGCTCCTGCTGATGCCATCATGCACAAGGTCCTCAAAATCCAGGGTTCAGGGGAGAGAGGATGTGATAAAGCAAAGCAGCTTTTTGGCCTGGGCCCAATGTGTGAGGATGGAGAATCCTCCACCTTCCCACTTCTTCAAAATCATTCTTTGAGCAGCATCTTTGAGTTTAAAGAAGGATCCTGGGTGAGATGTTTCTCTGACACCAAGCTTGGACACGGAAAAAACTTTCCATAGAATCCCAAACAGGTTGGGTTGGAAGGGAACTTAAAAACGACCCAGTTCCACCCCCTGGCACGGGCAAGGGCACTTTCCTCTATCTCAGGCTGCTCCAAGCCCCATCCAACCTGGCCTTGGACACTTCCAGGGATCCAGGGGCAGCCACAGCTTCTCTGGGAAACCTGTGCCAGGGCCTCCCCACCCTCACAGCCAAAAATTCATTCCCAATATCCCATCTAGCTTTGTCCTCTTTTGCCTTAAAGCCATTCCCTGTCTCCAGTCCCTCCATCCTTTGTCCCAAGTCCCTCTCCAGCTCTCCTGGAGCCCCTTTAGGCTCTGGAAGGGGCTCTGAGCTCTCCCTGGATCCTTCTCTTCTCCAGGTGAACATTCCCAGCTCTCCCAGCCTGGCTCCAGAGCAGAGGGGCTCCAGCCCTGGGAGCATCTTCCTTCCAAAGACTTCTCCCACCCCAGCAGTGCTGCTTGCCCCAGCCACACCCCAAATTTGTGCTGCATCTTCTATGCCCAGAGCACAGCAACCCCCACCACCTCTGCTCCAGCCTCCCGGCCAAACCAGCACTGGTTAGTCAATGGCTTCTGGGGAGAAGACAAGTTAAGCCTTAAATGAAACTTTCCACGTCAAAAGGCACCTCAGCAGGTGGAAAATCCTGCCCTGGCAAGACAAGTAAAGCTGTGTCTGCCTCCAAGTGTCCTGAAAGAGATGGAGAGACAGTTTCTGGTGGAATGGCAGGTGCTGCCATGGAGGGGATTTGGGAACTGGCAGGAGAGAGGCACAAACCTCCAGCCCTGCAAATATCTGATCCCCAGCCATGGAAAAAAAGCATCACAAAAAGCATCAGCCAGAGCCATGAGTGGAATCTTCTTGGCAGTAAATGGAGCAGTGCTGGAAGAGCATCCAGGCTTTCATCATCATCATCATCATCATCATCATCATCATCATCATCATCATCATCATCACTGCATTCAGAATCTGAATCAGGGCTGAAAACTGAAATCAGGCCTTCCAAACTGCCAGAGGCCAGGGATAGATGGGATATTGGGAAGGAATTCCTGGCTGTGAGGGTGGTGAGGACCTGGCACAGGTTGGCCAGAGAAGCTGTGGCTGCCCCTGGATCCCTGAAATTGTCCAAGGCCAGGTTGGATATTGGGGCTTGGCACAGCCTGGGACAATGGAAGGTGTCCCTGCCCATGGCAGGGGGTGGAAAAAGATGATCTTTAAGATCTCCTCCAATGCAAACCATTTTATGGATCTACTATTTTAATGTGTTTTTTTAGAATTAAATTACAATTTATTATATTTGCCTCCAGCCTACAGCCAGGCAGGAAGGCTGGAGGTGGGAAATCTGCTCCTGACACTGATCCTGGGACACGCTGCCAGCAGAGGAAACACCCCGGGGTCACAAGCACCCAAAAATCTGCTCTGCCACCCACAGCATGCCCAGGAAGACCCTGCTGCTCTTGGTCAAGGGACAGGGCAGCTTTTCCACCCAGAAGGGCTGAGGGTCATGGATGGATGGATGGATGGATGGATGGATGGATGGATGGATGGATGGATGCATGGATGGATGATGGATGGATGGATGATGGATGGATGATGGATGGATGGATGATGGATGGATGAATGGATGGATGGATGATGGATGCATGGATGGATGGATGGATGGATGGATGGAGGGATGTATGGATGGATGAATGGATGATGGATGGATGGATGATGGATGGATGGATGGATGATGGATGGATGGATGGATGGATGGATGGATGGATGGATGGATGGGTGGATGGATGGATGGATGGATGGATGATGGATGATGGATGGATGGATGGATGGATGGATGGATGGATGGATGGATGGATGGATAGATGGGTGATGGATGGATGAATGGATGGATGGATGGATGGACGTGGATGGATGGATGGATGGATGGATGGATGGATGGATGGATGGATGGATGGATGATGGATGGATGATGGATGATGGATGGATGGATAGATAGATGGATGATGGATGGATGATGGATGGATGGATGGATGGATGGATGGATGTGGATGGATGAAGGTGTTGCTGTTTTCCTGGCAGCTCCTCAGCCAGACAATGTATTAAAAACAACTCAACAAACTTCTGGATGGGCCCTGTGCCAATTAGGGTTTTGCAAGGCCTCTGCCTTCCATGGAGGTGGAAAAATTCATGGAGAAGTGAATTGAGAGGTGGTGGGAACCAGAATATTCTTCTCAATGTGTTTTAGTGGGAATGATGGGATCCAGTCAAAGGTTGGACTTGATGATCTTTGAGGTTTGTTCCCACCTTACTGCTAATATTCCATTTTCTGTTTCTGTGATCAGCTGTCCTGGGCTTGGATGAGCAGGATCTGCACCTCACTGACCCCTCTTCCTCCTCCTGCTACTCTCACTTCTGGCAAATTCAGCTCTGATCCAATTGGGAATTAGTTTTATTTCTTTTATGTGTCAGCTTCCACACTACCTTGAGGTGGGGGAAAGATTGTGGAGGAATTGGAGTTATCCCCAGTTTCCAAAGTATATTTTCCTCCAGCAAGGCCAAGTGTGACATCTCTTCATCCATGCCTCAACTTCAGACCTGCTTAAACCACACCTAACCATGGAAAAATCACATGAAAAGATAAACGAGCAATTTATAGACTTTTCCTCCTTTTACCTTCCCCAAAGGCACATGCAGCTGGGAAAAGTGTGGAAGTACATGAGTGCCCCCAGAATAGGGCTGGACTCAAGCAAAAGGAACTTATTTAATTCAATATTAGACACCCACATCAATCACAAATCCCCACCAAACCAAGTCTCCCTAGATCTGGAGGTCAATAAACCACTTATCCCATGAAACATCATCCTTGGGATGGTATTTGTGTGCAGCCAAACGCACTCAGACACTCTGTGATGAGTTCCCTACAAAATACCCTAGGAAAAAATGTCATTTTAGCATTTATCACAATGTAGGACATGCTGGCAAGCCATATCTGAGCAATTGGGGTGTAATTCCAGTATTTACTGAAGTGAAAAGCTGATCCCACTAAATTAAGCATTATAATAAGATAAATAATTATTATAAAGAAAGTAGTGATAAAATATTAAAACTCAACTGTCTTAAAAAATAATTACAGATTTTGGAGCTCACACGGGTTATATTCATTTCTAGAAGATCAATTTACCCTTAAAATTGCAAGGATTAGAAAGGTAAGGATTTTTCCAAACCTCCTATAAGCCTCTCACCATCACAAGGGTCCAGGAAGAAGAGCTTTAAAAATGCATCAGATCTGAGACTTTTGGGTCAGGTTGGGTCAAAGAGGATGAACTCTGGACTTTACTTTCTCTCCTCTGACTCATCCTTTTTGCAACAGCCCTGCTGGTGACAGATCAGAGGAAAGGCTGGAGAGATGTGTGATCTGTTGCATCACACAGGTGTGGTGACATCACCCTGGCAGCAATGCCCCCACCGTGCCAAAAAACGATCCGTGTCCTTGGAGCCAGGCGTGCCCTGCCAGGAGCCTCCTCTTTTTTAGGATTGGTCCAAAGCTGATCAGGGTAGTTCCTGAGGATGCATTCCCAGCCCAGTTTTCCATTCCATTTCACATTCATCTGTGCAAGAGTTCACAGAATTGTGGAATCATGGAATGGTTTGGGTTGGAGGGGAACTTTGAGAGCATCCAGTCCCACCCCCTGCCATGAGCACGGACACCTTCCACTATCCCAGGCTGCTCCAAGCCCTGTCCAATCTGGACTTGGAAGCTTCCAGGGATCCAGGGGCAGCCACAGCTTCTCTGGGCACCCTGTGCCAGGGCCTGCCCACCCTCACAGGGAACAATTCCTTCCCAATATCCCATCTATCCCTTCCCTCTGGCAGCGGGAAACGATTCTCCCTTGTGCTATCCCTTCAGGTCCTTGTCCCAAGTCCCTCTCCAGCTCTCCTGGAGCACCTTCCCATTTAGGCACTGGAAGGTGCTCTCAGGTCTCTCCGGAGCCTTCTCTTCTCCAAACTGGGATATCAAAGCTCTGCTTCAGGTCAGAAGAAATATTATCCTGTAGCCAAGGTCTTTTCCACTCTGGGGACCCATATGAAATGGGGGTCAAGGGCAAAACACTGTTTGTATTTTTTGTTAAAAAGTTTAAACTCTCTCAAAACTGAACATCAACTTGTGTGTTGCACCTTCTCAGGAGTTCCAGGGAGGTGCACAAGGACTTAGGGGCAGGAAAAATCCCAAACTGCTCATAGTTCCAGAAACAAGGAAAGGAAACAACTTTCTTTCCTGGCTGAGCAATGCCCACTCCAGATACATCTTCCACAATGGTGCTGCTGAGGCATAAATGTCTTTCAAATTGCATCTCCACAACGGTGTGTGCCAGCTCTGAGCTGCTCTGTGTCATCCCAGTCATCCTGAAATCCCTGTGTTCGTTCCAGGAGCTGCCCCCTCTCTGCCCCTCAGTCCCAGCACGGTGCTCAGTCCAACGGGGAATTTAGGATCACATACAGTTATGGCACAAAGCCAGAAATAGCCTGGAGAGCATTTGTCTGCCCTGAGGCTCCAGGAGAAGAGCAAATAACAGCTGATATTCCCTAAAATTGACACAACCTGCCTGCAGCGGGGCAGGAAAGCCACCAGGCCTGGCTGAAACATGGAGAGTGGGGAGGGGGCTGCAAGGTGGGGATCCCAGCCCCTGGATTTCCCTCCGGATAACCCAGATGCTCTCCTCTCTTCACCTCCCTGTGCTCAACTTCTCTTCCCTGCAGGAATGCAGAGCCCCTGACAAACAGCTGGGAGCTTGATTCCAACCTGAGGAACAGCAGGAGGGGTTTTCCAAAAGGACAGGCGTTAATCCCCCACATCCCTCACACCTTTCCACTGAGGGAAGGAGCTTCCTTCCCTCTTCCTGCACCTGGCTGATGTCTTAAACAGCCAAGAGAAGAAAGCAGCGCCAAGCTTCATCCAACCTGGCCTTGGACACTTCCAGGGATCCAGGGGCAGCCACAGCTTCTCTGGGCACCCTGTGCCAGGGCCTCATCACCCTCACAGCCAAGAATTTCCTCCTAATGTCACATCTGAGCCCACCATCCTTCAGTTTATCCCATTCCTCCTTGTCCTGTCCCTCCATGCCTTGTCCCAAGTCCCTCTCCAGCTCTCCTGGAGCCCCTTTAGACACTGGAAGGGGCTCTGAGGTCTCCCTGGATCCTTCTCCAGGTGAACAGCCTCGGCTCTCCCAGCCTGGCTCCAGCTGCAGCAGCTCTGGAGGCAGCACCGTCACCTCTGGCACTTCTAAAAGCCGGGCTGGGCTTGTGTCAAACAGGACTCAACAAGATGCAGACCAAGGATCAAAGGGGAGCAGCTGGGAAGAGCGTGGTGCTGCAACACCCTCCGAAGAACAATGGCCACGTTAGTCACCCACGTGCGGTCAGGAGGAATGTTCTCTCCACCAGACCTGCCCGTGGTTAGAAAGCCGAGGTGTGGGAGGAGGGAAAGGCCTCGTTTCATCTGCAGGGAGGGTTTAGCCGTGGATTAAGGAGGCAGGGTGGGGCTGTGGGGAGTTATGAGTGAGATCTCCTCACCCAAGCTTCTCCTGCTGACCCGTCACAGGTTGTGCAATACCTGCTCAGACACAGAAACTAGGACCCAGCTGGGTCTCAGCACCCTCACAAGCAGGAATTCCTTCCCAAATCCCATCTATCCCTGCCCTCTGGCAGTGTGCAGCCATTCCCTGTGTCCTGTCCCTCCATCCCTTGTCCCAAGTCCCTCTCCAGCTCTGCTGGAGCCTCCAGCACTGCTCTCACCTGCTCCAGCCAAGGATGAGACACCCACGATCCATCTGCATAGGATTTTATTAAAGGAGACATCACCCACAACTAACAATAGTTGAAAAAATATTAACAACCTTTTTTTTTTTTTAACTTTTTTTTCTGTCCTGAATAGGTAATTTAACAGCCACAGTGCTCAAGTGTCATGAGGGAAGCCTCTGCCCAGAAGTCAAACTTCCAGCTGGTAGAAAAAGGCAGATATTTTGTACCACATCAAGTTAGTTTAATACAGAAAAAAAAAAAATTGTGACATCATTACAAAAGAAGTTAATGTGGAAGATATGGGGGGAGAAATACACAGATCATTGGTGAGATTGAGAATTTCAAACACGATGCAGACCCTGCAGACACAATTAATAACATTCCCTGATTGTCACCAGTTTTCTCCAGACCACTCTCCGTAGGAACACAGTTCATTTCAGATTTTTAAAAATTAAGTTTATTAGATGGCTGCTCCTAAATGAGGCCAGTAACATCTTGGCAGGAGGTTTGAATTTCACCTTTGCTATGACACCTGTTCCAAGGCTTTTGTGTAATTCCACCACCAATGACAGTGCTTCAGAAGAAAGAACATTCCTGCTCCTCACTCTTGCTGACTGATTAAACTGGAGCTGGGAATGAGGGTAAGGGGATCAGACCCCAGGACACTGAGTGAGGTAAGGACACGGAGTGAGACCCATCAACAACTCTTTATTTTACACTTCCCAAAGGTGGAACAGAGGCACTGAGGAGTGGACAAGACACTTCAGCTCCTTTCCAGCCCTTCACATGCTGTCTCCAGGTCCCTGGGAGATAATCCAGCCTCGATGCCATTCTTTTGGACAGAGGACAAAGCCCAGCCAGTCTCTCCTCACAGAGTGTGAAGAGAGGGCCGACTTCACTGGCCCATTGGGCCAAAAATTACACTTGAGCTACATGAGCGTTACAAAGTGGCCAAAGTTTAAAAACCTGTCCTTTCAGCAATGTAAACAATATAAAAATGTTTCAGTAAAAGCCACGACCCTTGAGCTTAAATACCCTGGGAAATTCCTACTTTCCCCACAGATGAAAGGATAAAATACATACAAAACCAAGAGATATAAATGTAACGAATGTTTCAAATAACTGGGTTTCACCACAGAATCTTCATTGGAAGGTTACTGTTGTGAGGGAACATAATCCCTGCAGGAGAGTTCCTGCACAGAGACAAAAGTCTGATCGTGGAAGGGTTACAGAGAACACAACAGACTTGCAACCACCAAAGCATTGTCATAGAAAATAGAGCAAACAAGTTGTAGGCAAAAAAAACCCAAAAAACAACTTGAATGTGTTTACCTACACACACTACTGGAGTATACAAGACAAAAACAAGAAAAAAAAAAAAAAGAAAAAGAAGAGCTTCCGTAGGGAATTTCCAGTCATTTTGAAAATGAAAGGTATTTTTTCTTTGAAAAAAATAAAATCCAAAGCTCCCAGAGGCTGTTTCTCAGCTAGAGTAGCTGATAGCTCAGACTCACATCCATGGAAACTGGTATTTTACCTACAATGACGTTCCTGTCTCTCCAGTTTGTCATTTCCTGAAGTGTCCCAAGTAACTTTTGAACTGACACCTCTTCCTCTCACATATTTACTAAAACTCCCTTGTGCATCCCAGAATCTCCTGTGCGTGAAACTCAACAAGCAGAACAGCCCTTAGCTGTAGCTAGAAGATGGTTTCAGCTTCTGGATCCCTCTCTGAAGAATAAAAGGGTATGAGTTACATTAAAACAGCATCTACACAGTGCACATGGGTGAACAGGAAATATTTCCAAGGCTGACCTGACTCTACAATAAGGCTCCATCCTCAGCCCATCCTTAAAACTTGTTCCAGGCAATGTGACACTGTGCAGGGACTCCAAACAACTGGGAGAACCAAAAGTACTGCTAAAAATCACAGCCAGAGGCTTGGCCTCCCTGAAATCCTACCAAGCCTCACATCCATGGAACAGCTCTTCAGATTTCGGCTCTCCCTCCGAGGTTGCACTGAAGGCAGCGGCACTTGCAGAGAACAGGACAAAGCTTTGCTTGTAAACTCTGGTTTTTTTTTAAAGCATGATAAGAATTCAAGTCCTATTCCACTTCACATTTATAAGCAGCATCATTAGAATGCTGCTCTGTATGGCCTAGGTATAGAAAAGTGTATGCTTAGACAGCGCTAAAAAGAGATATAAATAACAGCTATCGAGCAAAGTTTGATTTTAAACTAGAATTGCAACAGCCCCCTGCAATTTGGAAACATGAAACAGCTCTTCTGAAGTCTCTTTTGTAAGCAAAGAGTAAAAAGGATCTTGCTACAACCTAACATCCTTCACCAGGAAGAAGCAAAACTTAGAGTTAACTTTTCAGGATATTCCTGAAAGGCCAGTTGGACAATGCTATCCCACGTTGTTTGCCAAGGAAGAGGCAGGAATGATTGGAGAGCCATAGGCCAGGAGTAAGTTATTTTTGTGTTTTTCCCTAAGTGTGAAAGTTCAAGAACTCTGTCAGCAGTGCTGTGTTTGGGGACAGCACCCAGTGCTGTTTTTTATCTAAAAGACATCCCAGCTACAGGACATTTCTGCCCAACTCTGTCACTACTAACAAAAATTAGTAACTGATGTGCTTTAAGACTCAGAAAATTAGAAACTAAAATTCGGCCATTTCTTCCTGGTCCTCTGTGGAAATCTGGAAACATCTGAAAGCATTTCAGTTAGCTTGGGCAATCCTAGAGTCAGACCCAAGGTAGCTAAACATTGTGGTCACCAGCTCGGGGAGGTCATAATCGTGTTTCCAACCCCAGTCCCTGCGGGCGTTGCTGTCATCAAAGTTCATGGGCCAGCTGTCCGCTGTAGGGAAAAAAAGGAAAAAAGCAAGAAAGGTGAGGCTTAGGAAAAATCTCTCTGAACTTTGAGATGTTTCATCACTACTATAGATGAATTTTGAACTATAAGACTTGGAACTGCACAGGAGCAATTTGTCAGTTCCCAAAAAGGAGACTTTATTTCGCCCCAATGATATTTTTTTTTCTTACCTGCTGCCAGGAAAGATACTAACCTATGGCCTGCCTGACTTGATCCACATTGTAGGTCATCTGGAGCTCAGGGACATACTTCTGTACCTCCTGGGCCAGCTCCTCAGGAGTGAAGCTCATGGCACTGATGTTGTAGGTCCTCATGGTCAGGGTTTCTGCAGGGGCCTCCATGACCTCCAGCGTGGCCTTCAGGCAGTCATCGATGTACATCATGGGCAGCCGGGTGTCCGGCCTCAGGTAACACTTGAATTTGCCAGTCTTTATGGCATCATGGAAAATCTGAACAGCATAATCTGGGGAAGAGAATAATGGATGTGTATCATCTGTGTTGTGCACTTCATGACAGCCAACAAACCTCAGACCAACCCCAAAGTCTCCTGTCTCAAATTTGGCAGCAGAACTGTGTGATATTCATCATGAAATCACAGAGCCGTTTGGGTTGGAAGGGAGCTTAAAGACCATCCAGTTCCAATCCCTTGCCTTGGGAAGGGATGTCACTCACTATCCCAGGTTGCTCCAAGCCCTCCAGCCTTGGGCACTTCCAGGGATCCAGGGGCAGCCACAGCTTCTCTGGGCAACCTGTGCCAGGGGCTCACCACCTTCACAGGGAAGAATTTCTTCCCAATATCCCATCCATCCCTGCCCTTGGGCAGTGGGAAGCCATTCCCCCTTGTCCTGTCATTCCATATCCTTGTGAAAAGTCCTCCCCAGCCCTCTTGTCATGCACCAGTCACTCACCAGTTGTTC
The DNA here is from genome assembly GCF_048771995.1 of Taeniopygia guttata. NCBI lineage: Eukaryota > Metazoa > Chordata > Aves > Passeriformes > Estrildidae > Taeniopygia > Taeniopygia guttata. Next base: position 3,532,030 of record NC_133027.1, on the reverse strand, counting down.
CCCCTCCAGGCTGGGAATCAGCAGAGATAATCCCTGGATACCTGAGGCAGCGGAAGTCCAGACCATAGCGGTAGTGGTAGTACTGGGGAGGGGAGCAGAAACACAGAGTTACACACCAAGAGTTGGTGACATACCCACTGGTTTCACAGGAAAAATCTGACACAGGATGAACCTTCAGCTGTTCCAGGACAGGGATGAAAGGAAAGGAATTACTGAACAATCCCCATTGCCTGCCTGGCAGCTGATCTCCCTGCTTGCCCTTTTCCAGCTCACATACACATCGGTAGGTCTTTGATCTTTGACATGGATTGTCATGCTACTCATATAGTGTCTACAATGTTCAGAAACCAAACATTCCCAAGTTTATGAGATTTCCCAGGATAACACAGTCCTCAGACCTATATGAGGAAACTGTATAAAAATAACAGCTTAAAAAATGTTATTTATAAATAACTACAAAAAAAGAGAAGTTGTGCATGTCCAGACTCCCAAGACTTTGACTTTAAAGTCTTTTTTTGTAGAGGAGGAACAAAAATTCATCATTGTGTTCCTGCTGTCACAAGGCTTTGTGCACTGTCCTTTCTGCAGTGCCATTCACATTGGCACAGAGGCCAAAGCCATAAAAAACAGGGAAAGAAATGACACTGAAAGTTCAGCTGTTCGTCAGCTCCCCATGCTTTGTGCTTTTCCCAACAAAACTCAAAGGATATTTGACCTTCAGAACTGCCTCAGACTATTGCTGAGTAGTAAATTTGAAGGAAGGAAAAATGGGGGCAAGAATGAGTGAGGAATCTTACAAAAGCAATGAAGTTCTAATCATAGAATCATAGAAGGGCTTGGGTTGGAAGAGACCTTAAAGAACATTCCAAGTCCTGCCAAGGACAAAGATGACTTCCACTATCCCAGTTTGCTCCAAACCCTGTTCAGCCTGGCCTTGGACACTTCCAGGAATCCAGGGGCAGCCACAGCTTCTTTGGGAAACCTGTTCCAGTGAAATTCTACCAGACCTTTTAGGAAATGAATAAAATAAAAAATTCTCACTTCTCCCATGAGCTCAGCATGGACCTTGGAGACGCCATAGATTGTCCTTGGTCTCTGAATGCAGAGATCAGGAGTTGGATCTCGAGGAGAGGTGGGTCCAAAGGCTCCAATGGTGCTTGGAACAAAGAGCCTTAAATTATGCTCAGCTGCAATATCCAGAACATTGTGTAAACCTGGGAAAAAAAACCCACAAAACAGGATTTATCAGAATACTTCTGCTTTCTAAAGCCATTGTGAGAATTATAAAATATTCTCAGCTGGAAGACACCCATGAAGATCATCCAGTCCAACCCCTGGCCCTGCACAGACCCACCAACAATCCCACCCTGTGCATCCCTGAGAGCGTTGTCCAAACACTCCTGGAGCTCTGGCAGCCTTGGGAATGTCACCATTCCCTGGGGAGCTGTTCCAGTGCCTGACACCCTCTGGGGAAGAACCTTTCCCTGATCTCCAACCCAAACCTGCCCTGACACAGCTTTGAGCACTCAAAACCCAGCACACACCAGTGATGTTGACAGCTCTGGCCAAGGGCACGTTGGCCTCTCCCACGGCGCTGAGCAGGGCGCTGTAGTGGAACAGCCACGTGATGCGGTTGTTCACCACGATCTCCCGCAGGTTCTTGTAGTCCAAGATATCCGCGAAGATGAAAGGACCTGGAGGAGATGGAAGCAGTGGGAAATTGGATGTCAGGAATGGATGGAAGGAAGGTTCTGCATGAAGCTCAGGCTGTTGTTTCTACCACCTAAATACATCACTAAACAGCAATGTTGAGGTAAAATTTTCCGCAAGTTTTTAGTGAAAATCAAACAGACTTAAATCCTATTCTACATCCACCTCATTATAAAAATTCCTTGAGCATGTAAAAACAAAGCACAAGTTTCATTTCCAACTTCCTCCCTCCAAAAGAATAAAAGCACCTCTTTTTACAGCAGGAGCACAAGGTGCCTCAAGTATTTATTGGAGTCTGGAAAGTGGCACAGCAGCACAGGAATATTTAGGGAAAGGGAATAAAAGAAGAAATCAACCTTTTGGCAAGATTTGAAAGCAGGGAGGCATTATGCAGAAGATTTGAACAGCAGCTTGTCAGTGTAATCCACTTATCACTTTGATAATTAGTTTATGAACATCAGAGGTAAAGTCAAGGTTTTTTGGGTTTTTTTTATGTGCTTCCCCAGTCACTTACCACTATAAAAAATATTATCTGCAGGCTTTCTAATGTCAGACAAGATCACATTGTTCTTTCCAAAGCGTTTCCTGTGTAAAAATACCCACAGGGAACAGTGAGTCCACAGCTTTTTGAGATAATCCATCAGTTGCTACTTTGTTTTGCAGGAGCGATAGCAGAGGAACAATATTTTCCACAATAAAATCAATTACTGCACTAAACAAAAAGAAAACCCCAACAATCCTTTAAATATCAACACAGCATCTTAAAAAGTTATCAAATACTTCCAGTAGCAGTCAAGGTCTGCATAAGGATACAGAATTTTTTTAGAAGGACAAAATATGTTGGGAAAAGAGACTTTCCTACCCTTTTCTTAGTGAAAACTGTACCCAGGGATAGTTTACTCCCCTGCAAACAAAAAAATCCCACTGGGATTGTTGTAACTGCAGCTACTTTTATATCAAGGAAAAAAATAGAGAGAAATTGTGACCTTGTGCTAATCAGAGCAGATCTGGTGGTATTGAAGTACATTCTGGCCTCCCATTATTTGGACAATTTAAAAATATATCATAGAAAGAGCAGAAAATGTTCAAACTGCCACAGTGTTGAGTGCAGTAAGTCTGCTCACTTTTAGTCTTGGTCTAAATTCCCTCCAGCAAAGACTGTGAACAAATGATAAACTGAGCTGGATATGAACAGGGACATGGATCAGGGAGAGCTCTTGGAGCATTTCACACTTCTTGAAAAGATGTCATAAAAAAGGAGGTAACTGTGCTTGAGGTGGGGGAAGAGGAGAAGGAAAAAGAAGGAAAACTCTGAGAGTTCAGAATCTGAATACTCCCATTTAACTGGAAGCAAACAACTCAGCGGACAGTCCCTCAGACAAAATCCTGCTATTCTGGGAATTGTGACCAATGGACATGAAGAAAACATGTCAGAACCCCACAGCAAGCACGGGAGGGACAAACAAAATGATGGTGAAAACTTAATTATAGAATAATTAAGAATCATTAAGGAAAAGACCTTTAAGATCATCAAGACCAGCCATTAATGTTATTTATAAAGCCAAGAGGCAAAACCGGCATTTGTAACATAGGATTTCTTTTATAAACAACTTTCCAGACAACTATTGCTTCTGGAAGTGATGGCTAAAGCTGGAATGCCTCACTCACAGCAAGCCAGGGAATGGTGACCCACCTCAGCAGCTTTGCAAGTCCCACCCCGAGCTGGCCAAGACCACCTAAGAGACAAAAACCAGAGGAAAAGGGGGAGTCACAATGCAGAATTCCATTATTATCTGTATCACATCAAGAATTAGCATGATTTTCTCAGCGAGTCAGGAAGCTTCTACATTTTTTTTCTCAAGACACTGTTCTTAGAAGAATCCTGGAATTAAAATAGGAAAGTTCACAAGGGACTCTGATATTACTGCCCAACGGGAAAGATCACCCCAATTCCAGGATATTTGGGGTATTTTTGCTTCCAGAACTGTGCAGTTTGGGGAGGGAGGAGAGCAGTGGGAAAGCTCAGCTGAGAAGCAGGAACCCAGCTGTGCTAGGAGTGCTGACCTGTGATTAGCACCCGGGGATGATCCGACTCGGAGAACGTCACCGAGTGGAAGCTGGCGTCGGAGGCCACCTGGCGTGGGGACACCCCGATGGCCCGGACGGGCACGAGGGACACGCCACAGCCACAGCCAGAGCTCTGCAGCAGCTGGCTGGCAGCTCTGCCCAGGTTCCTGATGACTGGCATCTTCCCCCTTCAGGTGTGCTGCCAGGAGAGAGACAAAAGATGAGTCAGGAGTGATTCAACCCCATTAAACTGCTTTTAAAACGTTCCCCCAGAAAACTCTGCAGGGATCCAGAGGAATTTGATGCCATCTGAGGGCTGAAAGCAGCCTGGGATGTAACATGAGCAGAGGTAATGTATTCCCTGGAGTGAGCTCAGGAAAATATCCACAGTCCAGAAAAATGGACAGGGAGAACACTGTAAAGCTCAAGTTTAAACTTTTTTTAAAACTTCATTCAAAACTGTGATTTTAAGTATAAATATAGAATAAAACAAAGCTGCTGTGATGCCACGTTTGGAGTGAAAGTTTTGCAGACTGCTGTGAATAAGCAAAACTACTCAGGATTGCATCAGCAAGAACAGATGAGCCAAGGAGGCAGCAGAAAATATCTTGGAAAAAAGGGAGATTTACTCTGATTTAACACTCAGGATGGATGGTACCCAGAAAGCAAACAGAGGAGTGGCAGGGCTTAGCCAGGCCTCAGGAAAATGTCCTAATTATTTCACATAATTATAATTTACTCTGTGCTGCATTCAAGTTTGGATTTTTTCTCTGCAAATCCTTCATATTGCAGAAGGAAATGCAAAGTACCCCAAATAAATGACACCTGCAGCCACAAGTGGCCATTTCTGTGGTGCAAATTTAATTCTCTCAAATAAATTCCTCAAGGCACAACCATTCATTTTTTCCTTACCCCCTCTGAACAATTTTTAAGTGTTTCCCAAAGCTCTAGAATATGTAAATTCCCAGATGAAAGCATATTTCAAACTTGCCTGATGAGGTTACCCTGTCAAATCCTTTATTGGGGCATATATAAAAAGGAGAGTCAGCTAGATGGAAGCTCTCCACAAGAAATTGCAGCAGTTCGTTGCTGCAGATGAATTCCAGTTGCAGAGAAAAGCAAACAGGTGATTAATGTGGGTATTCCTTTCACTTCTCAGGTCACCTGACTGAAAATGTTCTGGTACTTGAGGGAGTTCTGCTATTTAAATACAGATTTGCTAAAGTGCCTATTGTCTAGTAAGACAGCTCCATAAAATTGCATTATTAAAAAAATACATTTAAACTGATCAAAAAGACTCGGTCTGAGATGCCCAGAGAGGTGATGGGAGTGCCCATCCTTGGAAATATCCAAATTGACATAGACCCAGACACCAGCTCTCACGATAATCCCTTCCTATTTCAGCATCAAAGAATAAAATCTTCAGTGAGTCTCTCTCAGTGCTGGGTCTGTGTGACAAAAAATTTCCACTCCAAGTACCTGAAAAAGGCATTTTGATCTTTGCAAAGTACAAACAAAAGTTGGCTGTGACTAAAATTGGTTTCCCAGTGACTGGACTGGGTTTTCCAAACATACCTAGAGTGAAACCACAAAGGATTAAGCTGAGAATTTACTCCCAGGTCTGACTCAGAACAGTAAATGCATTTTACACCAGGCACTGAAACAGCCAGGCAGCAGAACTGCTGCAAAAACCTCCACCGATGGCATTTATTTCTATTTCTATTCTAAATACAAAGGGGGAAAACCCAGGTGTGACTGGCTACTAAAGTTGCCCTAAATGCACAGATATATAAAGAAATCAATATTATGCCTTAAAAACACTTCCCCAAATAGCTGAAGTCAGCCCCACACAGTGATTAACTTGCAAAAGCAACTCATACAGGAAAGCCCATTCTCCTAGATCTGAGTTTTCCACCTTAAATAACTTCCAGGAGTTATTAACAGCTCTGAACACACACACAGAAAAAATTAATTTAACTGATGTAAAATAAATTATATTTTTATAGGCTTCCCTTTTTACTATTCCAAAGGGGAATACTTCTGTTCTGTTGGGAACTGAAGAGAAAAAAGTTACCCAAATAATATATAGATATAATTTATAGCAGAAAGTGTCCTTGCCCATGAAGCAGGATGAGCTTTAAGGTCCCTTCCAACCCAAATCACTCTATGATTCCACAATATATTTTCAAACCCCCTCCCACCTTCTGAATAGTTCCTCAGTCCCTGATCTCATTTATCAACTCAAACGGATATTAGAAAGTGTCAGCAAAACAAGGAAGTTTTATCCTCAAACATCAAAGTTATCTCCCCCACCCCAGTATTTTAAAGCAATAACCAAAGCTAATAGATTAAGCAATGGAATTGCAGCTGGAATTTTCCCTCTCCTGCACTCACCTGGGCCTCAGCTGACAATAAGGCAGAAGCAGAGAAGAGAAGGCAATTTATAGGACACTGCCTCTTTGGAAAGCCAATCAAAACCTGGCAGAGAGTAGGAGTTGTCCCACACCTTAAGGGAAAAAAAAAAAAAAAAAACAAACTAAAAAAAGTGCGTGTGAGAGCAGCAGCAGCCAGGGATTTCACTGTTCTCTCCTGCTTGATTTTGAAATGCCTGGAAGTTTGGGATAGGCAGGGAAAGGGCTCTGAAGGTGCACAAGCAGCTCCTCCAAGTCCCAGAACCAGCCAGCCTCGGGTCATGGCTGAAGGACAGAGTTTAAATTAATTAGTGGCAGCACAAAAGATTAGTAGAAAGCAAACATGTGTTCCAATGAACAATAATCTGCCTGAGATAGCAGGAAAATTCTGGGGTTTGTAAGAAGATTAAAGCACTGGGAGAGGGAAAATTGGGAATAAAGAAAAAAAAAAAAGACACATTCATAAAATGACATTTAGTGAGTGAACTGCCAGCTGCTGATCCTCTGTGAGATTTCCAAAGTGTTACATAAGCAGCAACACCTGCTGCTCACATAAAAGTCAAAAATGTTTATGGAAACCAGCAGCTCTTGTAAATTAGTTATTAATAGAATGTCATGGTGGTAAGAAAGATAAGAAAGTCATGGGCTTTGTCTGGAAAGTCCCACTGCAAGCCACAAAGAAAATGGGAGAGAGGGAGGAAAGAGAGATCAAACCAAACCCCAGAGCTCCCACAGGATTTCTGGGGCTGCACAGCTGCTGGGATGCCACAGGATGCTCCTCCAGGGAGCTAAACCAAAGAATCCAGAACTTTCTTCTTTTAAAGAAAATTAAGGGACTCTGCAGGGCACAGGATCTTGCAGATTCCCAGCCACATCCTCAGGAACATGGTTCACACCAACACAATGAGCTCCAAATTCTCAACTCTCAGTTGGCTCCAAACCCCAGTTTCTGTTCAGACCTGCAGATTTGCTTATGCATTGGGAAGCTCCTCTAATTTTCCCAACTGTATCAAGAGCTTGAGGAGAAAGACAGCACCTTCCTTGAGCATCCAGAAGATGAAGCACAAGCCATTTTGCCCGTGGAAAAGCCTCTGTGGTGGCCAAGGGCTGCCAAGTGGAAACTCCATCAGATCCCTGCATTTGGGAGCACTCAAGCTGTAACAACTAAGGGATCCTCTCAGCTCAGCCCCAGCTGCTGCTGCCTGGATAGCTGGACACAAATGCATCTCACATTCCCCGCTGGCAATTCCTCTGCTTCTGAGAACCCCCCAAGCCGGGATGATGTGTCCCTGCCGGTGTCCTCTGGCAGGGGGGATGTGCCAGGGTGTCCAGGCTGGAGCTGTTCCCTCTGGCAGGGAGCTGTTGGCCAAGCTCAGCTGGAATAACCTTGACACACACACACACGGCTCCTGTCCAGGGGTGACGCACGGCCGGGGATCAGGCCGAGCCCCTCGCGGAGCCCGCCAAGAGGAGACGTCAGCCTGAGCTGTGAGGGACCTGCTGGAAACCTGAACTCAACCACCAAAAATAAACAAAAAAAAAAAAAAAACAACAAAAAAAAAAGGGGAGAGTACGCAGCTGCTGAACGGTGTGAAACTCCCGGAATAGTAAGGAAGATTGGTCCAGAACATCCAATGTATCCTGGGCAGAGTGGGAAGCAGGGGAGGGGGGGATTCTGCCCCTCTGGCCCTCTCAGGTGAGACCCCACCTGCAGAGCTGTCCCCAGACCTGGGATCCAACAGCAGAAGGAGTGGGGCTGCTGGAGCAAGCCCGGACGAAGCCACAGAGATGCTCCAAGGGCTGGAGCCCCTCTGCACTGGAGCTTGGCTGGGAGAGCTGGAGGTGTTCATCTGGAGAAGAGAAGGATCCAGGGAGAGCTCAGAGCCCCTTCCAGTGCTTAAAGGGGCTCCAGAAGAGCTGCAGAGGGATGGAGAGACAGGACAAGGGGTAGCAGCTTTAAACATAAAACCCCCGTAGGTTTAGATGGGCTATTGGGAAGGAATGCTTGGCTGTGAGCATGGAGAGGACTGGCACAGCTTGCAGAGAAGCTGTGGATGACCCTGGACCCCTGGAAGTGTCCAAGGCCAGGTTGGACGGGACTTGGAGCATCCTGGGATGGTGGAAGATGTCCCTGCTGACGGCACGGGTTGGAACGGGAGGATCTTTAAAGTCCTTTCCACAGCAAAGCATTCCCCGATTCCCTGGCTCTTCACCCGGCACAGCCTCCGCTGCTGAAGCCGAGGGGCCGGTGCGGGTGAGGGGCACGAACCAAACCCGCGCCACACCAAAGCGCCACCAGCACCGAACCGGTCCCGGCCCCGAAGGAGGGGACCGCGCGGTGCCGGGGAAAGCCTCCCCTCCCCCTCCCCATTCATTGGGTCGCGCCGGGAGCGAGGCGGCCCCGCGATCCCTCATCACCCAAATTAATTCCCCCAAAGCCCCGCAGCCCCGGTCCGGTCCGGTTCGGTCCGGTCCGGTCCGGCCCCGCGCTCACCGCGCTCCCGCCGCGCTCCCGCCGCCGCCCGTCCCTCAGCCGGGGCTTGGGCGGTGACGTCACGCGGCCGTGACGTCACGCGCCGTGAGGGGCGGCGGTGGCAGAGCTGAGGGCGGGCTGGGCGCGCCGCCATGTGCAGAGTGTGAGGGACAAGGGGCGTAACAACTCATCCCATCCCACCCCCGCCATGGGCAGGGACACCTTCCTCTATCCCACCTTGCTCCGAGCCTTGTCCAGCCTGGCCTGGAACGCTGACAGGGATGGGGCAGTCGCAGCTTCTCTGGGCACCGTGTGCCAGGGCCTCCCCACCCTCACAGGGAACAATTCCTTCCCAATAGCCCATCTAACCTCTCCTCTGGCAGTGGGAAGCCATTCCCCCTCTTCCTTGCGCTCCATACTTGTCGGAATCTGTGGGTTTTGGTGATTCCGAGATTGTAGAAAGTCTCTGTCTTTCTGCCCCGTTGCCAAAGAAGAAGCCATATTTCGTCTGTGCTGGTTTCAAGGTTGTTTATTCTGTTTATCTCTAACATGTTCTGCTGCCCTGCCGCAGCTCTGTCCTGCAGGGCAGCGTGTGGGGCTCTGCCCTCAGTGGGATGTAACAAACATTAAATACCAGAAACTACCTGTGCTATATTTACAATAACGTGCCAATATCTGTCACCTATGTTGGACAGTGTGTCCCCAGCCTAAACCAACAGAAAAATGCCAACACCACAGTGAAACATGGAGGGCATGAAGAAGGAGGAAAAGGACAAGACACACCCAATTCCCCCATCTTGTCCCCTCTGAACCCCTAATCTAGAAACCTAAAATTTTACTTTTGCACCCGTGTCACACTTAATTATTACTCTTATCAAACACTCAAAGCTTGTAATTCATCCTGTAAGATTGAAAACTCCTCTCCATGGACAGAGATCACAGACAGTGTCTCTGGGGGCTCTGTCCAGGGGGGTTCCTGACCCCTGCCAGGGTCCCAGACCTGCCAGGGCAGCCAGAGGGAAGCCCTGGATTCCCACACATACTCCTGTCCCAAGTCCCTCTCCAGCTCTCCTGTTGGTCAGCACTCACCGACCGAGCTGTTGTACAACAACACAGCGCTGGTCACAGAATCCCCAAAACACGGAGTCCCTAATTCCCAGAGTCCCAGGATGGGTCAGTTGGAAAGGACAACTGGAGGTCATCTGGACCCAGCTCCCTGCTCAAGAATGGTCATGCCAGAGCACAGGGTTGTATCCGGAAAATTCTGGAATATCCCCGATGAGGAGACTCCACTCCCTCTCTGGACAATCTGTTCAGTGCTCGGTCACTGCACAGGAAATTTCTTCCTCACATCCAGGTGGAACTCACTGGGATCAGTCCCTGCCCGTTCCTCTGGTGCCATTGCTGGGTCCCAGAGCAGAGCCTGGGCCCTGCTCTGCCCCTCCCTGCCCACAGGGACACCCAGGGCTGAGGGTCCCTCTCAGCTGTGCCTCCTCTGGAGGCTGAACAGCCCCAGCTCCCTCAGCCTTTCCTCATCAGGGAGATGCTCCTGTCACCATCTTTCCATCACACAGGTGCAATTGTTTCTCCTAGGCTGTACCACCAGCTCCTTGACTGCCTGGACATCAGAGAGGGATGTAGTACCCAAATGATCTTTGAGTTGCTAAAAATCACCTCTGCATCCTTCAAATTTCCTCTGCATCCTTCCAGTGGCTGTTCTACATGAACAGCAGCTAAAACTCACGGTCCCTTGCTTAGACTCCGGTTTTTAGTGTTCCTGCCCTTACTGAGGTCACAGCGGCTGGGCAGGACCTGTTAGGTTTTACACTGTTTCCTAAAGGTTCAGTAGAAGGAAATATTTCCCCCTTTCTCATCAAGGTCAGTGCCTTATGTACATAACCAAGTCCTAAATGGCTTCAGCCCAGCAGAATGAACCATATGGCTGATCTTAGGTGCAGAAACCACCATTTGCTCAGCCAAGAGGCTCTTTGTTGTGACAGGGACAGTGGGAATCATTGTGTTTGTGCTGTCTGCACAGCTGAGTTGTGGCACCGTGCCTCAAAGCTGGAGATCCACCCTCCTATCAGCACCCACACTCACAGCTGCTCATCGAACTCCTGGGCAGCCTTTATCGTATCACAGGACAGAGCCTGCTGGCTGGTTGTGTGCAGGAGATGGGCGTAGCTGTTCTGAGAAGAAAACTCATCCTATCAGTATGTTTTTTTTACGTAGGAGGTCATGAAGAGAATAAAGTTGGTGGAGCTGCATGTGCACAGCAAGGACCCCACTGGGGTGAGGCTGACGCACAGATTCTGCAGGTCACCACAAGAGAAAACTAAAATAGCCTTAGAAAGGGAAAATTCTCTTGATATTAGGTGTATTGAACTGGAATAGGATGGCACTCTCAATTGGGTACATTTCTTTTTATGCTGTTTGGGAACTTGACAATTCTCTAGAGGTCAAGAGTGCTGGAATGAGCACATTCTTCTTGAATAAAGAGAAGCTGAATGTCTGGTGGGTTATGAACCCAGGTTGAGCATTTTTGGATCTCAAACACAGCAGTGTGCCCTGTGAGGTGACAAATGCAATCCTACATTTTACCATGTCCTTCAGAGCTATTTCTGCTGAGGTTTTAGAGCTGTGCTTCTTGCTTGCAAATTCTTCCTTTTCATTTTTCCTTTCTCGGGAATTATTCTTCATTTGAAGTCACTGCAGCTCTCACTGGCAGCCTGACAGGAAAGATGTGGCTGCCTCTGTATCCCTGAAGTGTCCAAGGCTGGGCTGGACAGGACTTGGAGCAGCCTGGGGTAGAGGAAGGAGATCTTGCCCATGGCAGGGGGTTGGAACTGGATAACCTTTAATGTCCTGTCCATCCCAAGGAGAATGGAGGCAGCAAGTTGCAAATTTCCCAGCCAAGAATCCTTCCAAAGAGGAGCCTTAGTTGGTCCAAACTGCAGAAATCCAGAAACACATCATGGTTTGGTGCAGTCCAGGCACTGCCTGATTTCTTAAACATCCAGTAAATCTGCAAGAAGCAGGAAGTTCTTAAGGGAGTTCTTAATGAGCAGCCAGGAGGGATTAGAGGGCCTGGAGCAGTTTGTGCAAAGTATTTGGAGTTAAATCTGATCCCATGTCACACTTTCTAAATCTCCAAGCAGAGTCTTGGTGTGATGGGGTTTTGCAGCCTCAAAAGCAGGGCTTGATATGGGAATCCCACTCCTAAATCAAGGATAGAATCATAGAATCTTGGGGTTTTTAGAGTTGGAAGGGACCTTGAGGGCCAGCCAGGTTCTCCTGCTGTTTCTGGCTGAGGGGGTGGGTGACTTCTGACAGCACAAGGAGCTGCCCACAGGGGAGGCTTGTGCATTGCTGCCCTTCTCAGGGGAGCCCTGGGAGGGTGTGGAGCAGTGGGATGTCCTCTGAATGACAAAGTGACAAACTGCTGGCAAGCAGAATTCCATGTGTGATTGACCAGTGACTTGATCTCTCAGTTCAATCCAGCATCTCTTCAGGTGGAAGCTGATCAAATCCTCCTTTCCCTGAGCTGATCCAGACAAGTCTTCTCATTCCCAGCAGCACTTGTGCAACGAGCTTCCAGATCCTTCTCCTCTGGATTCCTTCTGCTGAGCTGTACCTCCAGCAAACAACAGTATTACTTCCCTCCACCACCCCCCTTATTCCAAACACATCTATATTTCATAGCCACAAACATTAACTCCCTGAGCAATCTTGAAGAACAAAGGCTTTGAGATAAGATTATCTTGCCACAGAGGTGTTTATAAGCCTTTATTTTTTTTCCCTCATTCCCTCCTGCTTACTAATTCCACCCCTTGGCATACAGGCTGGGATTGCTATGTAATAGCTTAGCTACATGTAATTACAGAGCACAAAATTATAGATGGAGCAGGGATATTATCCATTGTGGATGGCACAAGTTTCTAAAGCACATGGGTGAGTTTGTGGAGGAGAAAAACATGAGTGAGTAACTGTAAATCTCCTGGCTGTGCAGTGACAGTGTCTGGTTCAGAAAGTCCTTCAGCTGTAGATCCCAGAGTCTGTGAGAGCACTGTGGGGAAAATGCTGCTGCTGGAAACAAAGGAGCAGGATTAGGAGGATCTTGCCTTGATTTGCTGGGGTTGCTTTTATGTTCTGAGTTGGGTTCCCTGAGTGATGAGCAATTCCTGCCTCAGCACAGCAAGGAGCAGAAGGGCTCAGCAAAACAACCACTCTATAAAAATGCTGTTTTTCAAGGCCATATATTATAAGCAGGGCATTGAGCCATGAGGGAGCCAAGTGCAGTAATAATATTTGTGAAGCACGGATCATTTCTGTTTTCTGGACCCACTTGAATGTTATTCACACAATGGAGTCATTTTTTTATGTGGTCTTCAGCTTATCAGCCTCTATTTTAAAAACTACTTGTGCTTGAATCATGTATACCCTCCCTCTAAGCAGTACTTTGTATTTGAAGGTGCTGCTGAAGGTCAACCAACTTCCTCCTTTGACATGGAGCTCACATTTAAAAGTATTTTTTGAAACACTGCCTATCTTTTCCAAAGTTTGTTGAATTTCACAATGTTCTGTAGATAATGGTGTTTCCATCTTGCCTAATTTCTGCCCATAAACAGGTCTTAAACTGTTCACAGTGAGGAAGACAGGAGCTAAAACACTTTCCAGCTTTTGCTTTTTCGTCTTCCTCCATGTAAAAAGGCAAATATACAAGACTTTATTTATTCCTGAAGGGGATATCTTCCCTGTCTCTGTCTGCAGGGAGGGCCCAGAGTGCCTAGAGATAGATTAGTGAGGAAGAGGAATTTTGCTTGGATTTTGTGTGACTATCTTTCCCTCAGACCCAAGCAAAGTTTCAGTTCCTAAAAGGATCTCCTGCTACGTCCCACATGTGCCACAGCAGCCACAAAGAGACACCAAAGAGGGACACTGAGCTGGGCCTTGGTGACAGCTCAGCCACACAGGATGTGAAAAGAAGAAACATCTTCTCCCTGTGGTGCTGAACTGGTTTGACCCTGATGTTTGTCATGCCCAGCAGATGTGACACGGGCTGTGCCAGCACAGAGAGGTGTCACATCGTGTTGGCAGCACAGGACAACCTCACACTGATCACAGTCAGGTCTCATCCTCCCTCTGAGAATGAAAGGGTCACTTTTGCACCCAAACATGTGTCACACTGCATTGCTGCCTGCTTGGAGAAGGAAAAAAGGGAAGATTGTATTTAGAAGTCGTTCTCTTTAATTAAAAGAACACACTTTGGTTCAATTAGATTTGCCTTGTTTTTCTTTTTCTTTTTGTTTTTGAATAAGGGGTGAAAGCACTGTGTGAGCCACAGATGCCTTGTTTTTCAGTACATTCTCCTGGCCTCATTCCCCTCCCTGTGAGCTCACCACAGGTGTTCCCCCTCCAGGTAGGCTGGGAAGGAGGGAAGTCTTTGCTTGTGGCATCTTCCACCTGGCTGTTCCATGCTGGGTGTGAGATCCTGCCTGAAAGGAGCCTCTCAGCAGGGTTAACTCCTACTGGGTGCTCACAGCTTGGGGACAGCAGTGGCTGCAGCCACATTTCCCTGTGCAAGGGGATCTCATGGCATCTTGCACTGTAATGGACTAGGATCAAACCCTCAGTGCCCCCAGATACTTCTGTGCTGCTGCTTTCTTAAAATTAACATTTTTTATGCGACCACAGGGCAGCAATCCTGCGAGGATCTCCCCTCAGGAGACACCCCAATACTGCTCATGCACCGATGGCAGATAAAAGATCTGGTTTCCTTCATGTCCACAATTTTAATTTCCACCCTCTTGGTGATTGGTTTTACACTCACAGAATGATTAAGGTCGGAAAAGACCTTCAAGATCACTGAGTCCAACTTGTGACCAATCCCCACCTTGTCAATGAGACAGGGCAGATCTAGGTGTTAAAGAGTTAAAGACAGATTAAGCACAGTTTAGGACAGCCCACAGCAGCAAGAGTTATCAAAAGAAAAAAAAAAACCAAAATGGAAAAAGGGGAAGAAAACAGACCTGTGAAGAGCAGAAGTGGCTGAGGGGGACAAGGAGCCAATCTTACAGCACAAAGCACCATCATCACAATAAGAAAAACCTCCAAATTAATCAGTCTTGAAGGCATGTGCTCCAATAGTAGCCAGATTAGTCCTTAGGAAAACCTTTAGCTGTAGGAAGTTGTGGAAAAGATCCCTTGGGGAAGGAGAAGTTTGTGTTGCTGAGAGATTTAAGAGCAGGTTAGGTAAGAAGCATCAGCACAGATGTGTGTTCAGTGGATCCTGTCTCAGAGCAGAGAAGGAGGCTCACAAACCTCCCCTCTTCAGATTCAGCACCTGAATCTCTCCCCTTTGCTTGCTGCCTCTCCAGTAAAGACATAAAATAATAAATTATTTATCCTCTACAAAAAGGTCAGGGATACAAGTTCTGAGGCTACACAATCCTCAAGAAGCCCCAGCCTGCAGTGCCACCAGCCAGGAGGAATTCCTAGAGCCCAGCCAGAGATGTTGTTATTTTTGGGGAAGGAAACAGCTCCCTTTGTTCCCTGAAGGCTTTCCTGTATTACCCGTTCATCCACTGCCTTGCAGCCTCCCAAGTCAGGAAACAGAATGGATGAAGGGTGCATCACAAATATAACAATTATTTGAGATCAGTGACAGAAAGGAGGGAGTTTTGAAGAAAAAAAAATCATCAGATGTGGCTCTTACCCTTCATTAACATCTGCCTGCAGAGAGGCCCTGATGCTGCTAAAGAAAACACAGCAGTTGTCATTTGCCCTTAAGCAGGACTTTCATACCTCGGAGTGGATACAGGGAGCTCACAAGGGGCAGTTCTGTAATTTAAAAGGACTTTCAATTCTCTTTTGCTGACAAGGTCAGGTTGGACAGGACTCTGAGCAACCTGGAAGGTGTCCCTGCCCATGGCAGGGGTTGGAACTGGACGAGCTTTAGGATCTTTCCAACCCAAACCTGTCTGTGACGATTTCCCAGTTTTCCAGCGTCACTCCCATAGCACATTGGGAAACCACATGGAAGCCTCTGAGCAGAAGCAACCCAAGGAATCTTTCTGCCCTTCACAGCTTGGTCATAAAAAGCCAAAACCATTCATCCTGGAACAAGCATGAGTAACCACTGGCAGAAACAAAGGCAGAAGGGAAATGTTATAAACCCTCAGCAGCTGCTTTTGCAGAGCTGGATTCACTGACGGGGTCTGGAGTGTAAACAGAATCCATTTTTCCTCCTTTCTTACTGGCCCTGACAGCACAAGTTTCCACACAGGGATTCATTTCAAGCAGGCTGTGGAAAGAAGATGCATAATTAGTGCAGCTAATGACGAGGATGAATTACCAGCCGAAGTAGGAGCAGCACATCAAACACTCTCAGACCAGGAGGAGAGAATTTTCTCACTGTAAGCCTTCCCTGCCCTGTAAATCCTGGCCTGCTTTCCCAAAGGTCTGTGTCCTTCTGAACAACAAAACCCGTGTGGAAACAAGCTAATTCAGGGCTCTGAGGTGAGCAGATTGCAAAATAAGGGTTAAGGAATGTACTCTGTGAAAACAAAGCTGTTTAAAAATCCAGACAAAGCCTCACACCAAATTTATCTCACACCACGAAGAACAGTGGAAGATCACCACCCTCCTTTGGAATTGGGCTTCAGGGATGAATGTGGGGTATTCTGTGATTCACCTCCAGCTGTCCAAAAGATGGAAACCCGTAGAACACCAGGAATCAGCCTTGAAATACTGAATACTCATAAAAGAGTTCACTGGGAAATGGAGGTGATGACCATCAGGGTCATTTTCTGCCCAGGACAAGGTGGAGAAGAAAAACCCTGAGACCAGTGAAAAATCACTTTCCCAATTCTCTTTACTGAGCACATTTATTAATGAGACTTTAGAGAATAAATAATTTATGAAGAGGACTCAAATTTCATCTGATAACATTATACAAACTTCCCTGTCAGGGACTCAGTCCCTGTGAAATGTAGGAATAGAGACACAACTGCTCAGTGGGAAATCACAGAATGATTTGGGTTCGGGGAGACCTTAAAATTCATCCAGTTCCACCCCCTGCCATGGGCAGGGACATTATCCCAGGTTGCTCCAAGCTCCATCAAGCCTGGCCTTGAATATTTCCAGGGATGGAGCAGCCACAGCTTCTCTGAGAAACTTGTGCCAGGGCCTCACAGCCAAGACATTTCCCCCCAGTATCTCATCTAAGTCTACCTTCTTTCATTTTAAGGCCATTCCCCCTTGTCCTATCACTCCATGCCCGTGTGAAAGTCCCTCTCCAGCCTTCTTGGGACACCCTTCAGGTACTGGAAGTCTGTAATTCCTAATGGTCCAGGGAAACTCTGGATTTCCTTGGGCTTTGAAGAATGTAATGAATGACCCAACCTGAGAAAAGCTTGCTAAAAACATATCCATGGATTCCATGAAATCTGCAAGGTCTCACAGACCTAAATCTCTCATCCCCCAAGTACTTTTTTCAATTAATCTCAAAAAAACACTCTAAAATAAAGCAGAAGGCCTTGGGGGGAGACTTTGGGGCAGAGAAGTTGAGATGCATTTAAAATTAAATCTAAGCTGGCCACCTCTGCAAAACAGAGCCACTACTACAGCTGTAAAGTAATTTATCAAGTGCTGGGAGGATTCTGGATGCCTCCAGGAACAGGCAGCACCTTTCCCACAGCCTCCCCAGCCTCTCACAGCTGTGCAGGAGCAGAGCAGCCACAGCAGGACTGAAAAATCAGCTTAAGAATTCCTTGCTTTTGCTGGAGGGAATAAGGCATCGTGTTACAAGCCAGGGAGAGACAAAGGCTTTGGAGAATTCCATTTTCCAGCAGTGTTGTTAGATAATCACTGTAATTTAGCATGATGAGGCTACAGACTTTGCTCTTGAAGTTTAAGAGTCCTCTGCCTGAAATAAAGGCAGGTTGTTTCTCCTTCTCACATGACATTTCTCAGCCAGTGGGTTCTGCAGGTCAGCTTTTCTGGATCTTTCTTCATTTCATAGAACCATTGAGGTTGGAAAAGGCCTCTGAAACCATTGAGTCCAACCTGTGACCAATCCCACATTGTCACCAGCCCAGAGCACTGAGTGCCACCTCCAGTCATTCCTTGGGCACCTCCAGAGATGGGGACTCCACCACCTCCCTGGGGAGCTCCTTCCAATGCCTAACAACCTTTTCCATGGAAAAATTCTTCCTGAATTTACAGGGAAGTGCCCTGTAGGACAGGTGAGAGAGATGGAATTGTATTTTATTAAATTTTGTTGTCATATTCCTGCAGACTGAAGTGTAATTGGCATTTTTTCACCCACCCCCCACTGGCAACATGAGGACTGTTGGAATGGGGAAGGAAAATGCCTCCTGCCTTCAGCTCCCAGTTTATTCACAGTTTTTGTTGGAGTAGGATATAAACATACATCAGCATCTGCTTTAGCTGAAAACCAGAGCTTGCCAACTCACACGGGCTGGGAATTTTCCATCTGCAAAAAGAGCAAGCTCAGCAAAGATAAAAATGTCCTTAGGGACAAAAATGGGTTTTGCCTAAATAATTCTCTCTTAAATCAAAATCACAAATCGCTGGAGTCTGGGAAATCCCTGGAATCCTGGAATGGTTTGGCTTGGGAAGGACCTTAAAGCTCACCTCAATCCACCACCATGGGCAGGGACACCTCCCACCAGACCGGGCTGCTCTGGTCCCATTCCCTGCATTTTTTGCTTTAATTTTCATGGATTATGGATGGTGGAGGCTGAGCATGGAGGTGCCAGTGCCTTTGCTCTGACCAGCCTGGTCCTCCTTACCCACCTGCATGGAGCCAGCTCAGCTCAGTGTCCCCTGGAAGCTCTTGAGAAGGAGCCCAGACCATGAAAATGTGACACATAAAGTACCTCAGGCCCCTCTGAGCACACAGCTCAGTGAGCTGGAACCTTTAGCTCAGCAGCCCCAAAAGGAATCCTGAAATATTAAAATGCTTTTGTTAAAGGCACAGGAAATATTCAGAGGAGCTTAACTAAATCAAGGAAAAAAAAAAAAAAAGTCATACAAAAAAATAGATATTATTTAGGTCATCATTTTCATTCAGGACAAAGATGAACATTAAAGCAATTTCCTGAGAGGGGAAAACCTTTCCCAGAGGTCTGCTAAGCAAAATCCAACTCTGCTGTGCACACACGGAGATATCCCCGGCCCGGAGATCAGAGGAAGAGCCAACCACATCTGACAGCGATTAATCCCAGTAATCCCATCCCTCCTGCCCGGCTGGGCATGAGGAGACCCAACAAAAACCCCTGTGCCCTGAGATGCACCTCCACAAAGGGAGTTTCACAATTTCAAATGCAGGAATGGTGTCATTGTAAAAACAAAACAAAACAAAACAAAACAAAACAAAACAAAACAAAACAAAACAAAACCCAAAAACCCCCAAAAAACCCAAACAAACAAAAAAAACCCAACAAAACAAAACAAAAAAAGCCAAAAACCAAACAAAAAAACCCAAAAAACCCCAAAAAAACCCCAAAACCCCCCCCCAAAAAAAAACAACAAAAAACCCACAAAAAAAAAAAAACAAACAAGAAAAAAACCCAAACCAAACAAACAAAAAAAAAAAAACCCAAAAAACCCCAAGCACCAAAAAATCCCTGGTATTTGTTGTAGATCTAAGATTTGAGTCAGTTCAGGGTTGGGGCAGAGACTGATTTTTTGGTTTTTTTTAGTTTTATTTTTCTCCTTCTTCAAAACTGCTGAATGAAATTGTTCAGAGAGCAAACAGAGCAGGAATGGCCATTCTTTCCAAACACTCCAGACAGTTACAAATGGCCAGTTATTAAAAAATCTTGGAAAAGCATGGTATTACAGGAGCTGCAGAGGGGAAAACCCTTTGCTGAGGGAAAGTGAGTGGCAGAGGGGAAAATCCTTTGCTGGCTGGGGAAGCTGAGCACTCACAGCTCCTGGCTCTCGAGTGTCTAATTGGGTTTGAAAGGCCTGTAAGTACCATTGACCAGAGCAGATGTCTCTCTTGAAAAGAGGCAAAGCTTCAGGAGGAAAAGAAACACAAAAGACCCTCTTGTTCCACTGCAGAGCCTGGACAAAAAGCATTTAAAGTCCTTGGGGAGGCCAAAATGTGGGAGTGTCAGCAGGACTGATCCATCTGCTACAGACTGGGCAGGAGATTCCAAAAAGGGTCAAATTAAAGGGTCGTTGAATTCCGTGTGGTATCTCATTTTTCTGTTCAGGAAGGGGAGTACATGGTGCACTGGTGGTTTCATTGTATCTGATCACTTGACTCAGTGTAAACCACAGAATTATTTAGTCTGGAAAAGACATTCAGGATCATCGAGTCCAACCTGTGGCCCATCCCCACCTTGTACCAGCCCAGAGCACTGAGTGTCATTCCTTGGACACCTCCAGGGATGGGAACTCCAAACCTCTCTGGGCAGCCCCTGCAATGCCTGACCACCATTTCCATGAAGAAATTCCTCCTGATGTCCAACCTGACCCTCCCCTGGCACAGCTTGAGGCTGTTCCCTCTCCTCCTGTCCCTGTTCCCTGGAGCAGAGCCCGACTTCCCTCTGGCTGTCCCCTCCTGTCAGGAGCTGTGCAGAGCCACAAGGTCCCCCCTGAGCCTCCTTTTGTCCAGGCTGAGCCCCTTTCCAGCTCCCTCAGCCCCTCCTGGTGCTCCACCCCTTCACCAGCTCTTTTTCCATCCCTGGACACAAAGTAAAGCTCTCTCTAGACCCAAATCACTCAAGGATGGCAGGGTTTTAGACTGACAGGGAAGCAGGAGTGATTCCATAAACCAGTTCCCTCCTCCAGCACTGAACTAAGAACCTGGGGCACCAAATTGGCACATAATCATCAAAATGGAGTGTCCAGCAAAGCTGGCCCTGAACTGTCTGATCCTCCAGGCTCAGCTGCAATCCAAGGCCTCTCAGACAGCCCAGCTGGAAAACCCTCCTCCCTGAGCTGAGGAGGCTGCCAGCTTGTGAGAAAGAGCACAGAGCCCCGTGAGATAAGGAAGGTAAAACCGAGGTCAGAGGCTGGATTGTCAGGCAGCAGCTCAAGGGGGAAATAGGAAAAACAATGTGGGAAGGCAGAAAATCCAAAAGTGGAGAAAACTCCACCCCAGTGGGATGATGGCATCTCAGCAGTGTGAAGGATGAGCTCCCACCTGTGGGCATCAAAGACACCTTGTGTGTATGTGTATTTCTCTGTGAGCAGCACAGAGTTGCAGTTCTCTAGGCCAGGTTGAACAGGGCTTGGAGCAGCCTGGGATAGTGGGAGGTGCTCCTGTCCATGCAAGGGGTGGAATCAGATTAGCTTTATTGACCCCTTCTGCTCAAGCCAGTCGGTGATTCCGTGACAGTCCTCACCCGTGTGTGTTCTCAGCTTATTTAAATTGGAAAAGCCCAATCAAGTCTGACCATTCCCCAGCACTGCCAAATCCACCACTAAACCATGTCCCCAAGTGTCACATCCACACACCTTTGGAAAACTTCCAAGGGGAATAATTCCACTGCTTTCTTGGGCAGCCAGTTCCAATCCTGCTGGCAGAATCTCCATGAGTGTCAAAAGATGCCCCCAAAAGTGCTCCAGGGAGAGAGGGAGGGTCACAGGCTACTGAGGAATTTGTATGTTCTATATTTTTCATGTTATCTGGATTTTAAGATTTTCTGGGTTGGTTTATTGCCTGATTTGGGGTATTTTGCCTGATCTGTGGTCCAAAGGACTGCAAACACAAAAAGCCAGCCTGAGGTTCAGAAACAGGCTAATGGGGGAATATTGGAAACACAAATCCAGGGGAAGAAAGCAGGAGACATTGCAACATCCTTCCTCTCAGAGGCAGCATGGTCCCATCACTCCAGGAGCTTCACAAGTGTTCTTGTCACTCTCCCCACTCTCCACCACTGCCTTCTTTCTCTCCCTGGCCATGGATCCGCATCCAGAAGTGCTGCTCCTTCAAAGCTTTCTGCAGCAGCCTCTCCCAGAGCCTGGGGCTTGATCTCCCTCCCACCCACGAGGATTTTGTGGTCTCTCCTCTGCCCTCTGCCCTGCTGAATCTGCAAACCCTCACCACCCACGGTGCTTGGAGAGCTCAGGGCAAGGAGCTGAGGACACCTGGAGACACATCAGGACACGTGGAGACACATCAGGGGTGTGCTGTCCCTTTGGATCCCTGCTCTGCCCACAGTGTGGGACTGCTGCAGAGCCTTTGCCTCTGACAGTCCCAGCAGTGCCCAGTGCAGGGTTCCTGTAACCTGGCACTGGGGAAAGGATCAAGGTGTGTCTGCTCTCCTCTTCTTTTAGTTTGCAGCTCTTGGCAGCCTGTGCCAGGGCCTCCCCACCCTCACAGCCAAGAATTCCTTCCCAAATTCCCATCTATCCCTGCCTTATGGCAGTGGGAAGCCATTCCCTGTCTCCAGTCCCTCCATCCCTTGTCCCCAGCCCCTCTCCAGCTCTCCTGGAGCCCCTTTAGGCCCTGAAAGGGGCTCTGAGCTCTCCCTGGATCCTTCTCTTCTCCAGGTGAGCACCCCCAGCTCTCCCAGCCTGGTTCTGGAGCAGAGATGCTCCAACCCTTGGAGCAGCTCCATGGTTTCCTCTGGACTCTCTCCAGCTGCCCCATGAGGATTTTAATTTTACAAATCCTCCCTGTGACTTCATTTACTCCAAGCATCGATGCCACATTGAGCACCCCAGATGCTGACTCAGCCTGCAAGGCTCTTCCCTCCTGCCTGTGTCACTTTTCCATACATTTCTCCAATCCCATGTGCCACGTGGGATCACAAGCAGCTGGACCAGCACAAGTGAGGGGGATAAAGAGGTGGGGGAGAGCAGAGCAGGATTTTAATTCAGGATTGCCACAGCCTTCCCCATTGTGAAACCACAGCATTGCCAACTGCTGGCAGCACAGCCAGGACACTCCATGTGCTTCATGTTGCACAAGTGTCCTTTAGAGATCTTTGGAAGGAAATCTTTTCCCCAGTAAAGCACATGTTTGTGGGTTTTTTGTTTTTATTCTGTGAGGGAAGTATAGAAACCAGAGCCCTGTATTTACCCTCACTGTAGTACAAATTGCTGCTTTGTCCCCAAAACAACTGATGGATGTGTCTGCCCCATCCCTGGAAGTGTTCAAGTTGGACCCCAAGAAATAGAACACAGTATAGAGAAGCTAAGTAGTTATTTGTTAAAAAAACAAACAAACAAACAAAAACCCAACCAACCAGCCAACCAACCAAACAAACAAAAAAATGAACTAACTCAAACTCTGGAACAACTTTTATTCCTGCCATGAAGGTTTCATTTTGCTCCAAGTACCTACAAGCCAAACCCAGAAAATTCCCTGTAGAAATGCTGCACTTACCTTGCTGGGGCACCCCAACAAATGTTTTTCACGTCAGGAAAGAACAGCAGGAAGCAGATTTCCTTTATCACTTGTACCTTTGAATGAGCCACTTGCCAAAAGAGCCTTTTTCCTTCACAGTGACCACAGGGAAAGGCTCCACCTTTCAAACCTGAATCCATCCCCCAGACAGAACCAGTACTAACTGGGATGTGCAAACTGGTCACGTAAATGGTTACAACTGAGTGCCCGAGCTATAAAAACCATTATTTTAGTGACTACTAAAAACTGTGGTTTTTAGTGGTGTAACTACATCTGTGCAGTGCCCAGGTTGTCTGCCAATATTTTAAAAACCTGAGGGAGCAGATTTGGAGCTTTAAGAGCAAACCCTCCATGAGCTGACCTGCAGCATCAGATAAAGCAGCCAAAGCCATCAGCAACACCCTCCCAAGAGAACATCAGAGGATCATCAGCTCAGCTCTGAAGGACAAATGCCAGGGGCTTGTGGTGACATTTCCTCAGCAGGAGAAGCTGTGACCAGCCCAGCCCAGTCCAGCATCCCAAACTCCATCCAGTGCAACGGGAATTCCTCCTCATTGTTTCCCCTCTCACTGCTTGGGGGAAAATGAGCAGCATGGAAGAGACTCCTACAATGGCACTGAGGAAAACCACTTGGGATTTCAGAGAGAAAAATCCAACAGACTCAAGAAAAGGTTAAAGAAAAATTTCAACACTTGTTCAGATGGATTGCCCATCACTGGAAGTGTCTAAGGTCAGGCTGGATAGGACTGGAGCAGCCTGGGATATTGGAAGGTGTCCCTGCCCTTGGCAGGGGGTGGAACTGGATGAGCTTAAATTCCCTTCCAACCCAAACCATTCTAGGATTCTTTAGTTATTTTCTTCTTCCCCCTCCCCCCTCACCCCCAAATCAAGTTTAACCCAAATCAGACTGCCTGATCACTGCTGAAAATATTTTAAAACAGACCTACTCTGTTTCAGCTGGACATTTTGCAAAAATTGTGACTGAATGTCAATCTTTTCACATCAAAACATTCAGCACCCATCCCTGTGTTATCTTATGGGCTGCACAGGCTGCAGGGCTGCACAAAGACCCCCAGCCTCCATCTGCTCCAACCCCAAAACCCAGAGAAACTCATCATCTTCTCGAGGAGCTGCAGAGACCAGAGTGATGCCACAGACAGCCCAATAGTTCCCAGCCTCCTGACTCATCAGCCAAGAGAGATCCAGGAGTTCCCACAGTTCCCAGCCTCCAGTTCCCAGGAGCTGTTTGTCCTTTTTGTTCCCCTGCCTGAAAACCAGCAGGTAACTGTGACCCCAGTCCCTGATGGACTTCAGAGTCACACGATGGGTTGGGTGGGAAGGGACCTTGAAGATCATCCCATTCCACCTTCCTGCCATGGGCAGGGACACCTTCCACTATTCCAGGTTGCTCCAAGCCCTGTCCAGCCTGGCCTTGGACACTTCCAAGGATGGAGCAGCCACAGCTTCTCTGGGAGACCTGTGCCAGGGCCTCACCATCTTAACAGGAAAGAATTTATTCTTAATAGCTCATCTAAATCTGTCCTGGTTTTGTTTAAAACCACTCTCCCTTGTCCATTCACATCCACCTTCTTGCAAGGCTTTGCTTTACTCCAAATCCCCCTCCCTGTGAACATTCCTGCCCTTCTTCCCTTGGAGAGATCAATACCAGGATAAAAAGAGCAGTATAAAACTGCTAATCAAACTGTTTATGCATCACACACAGAGCTGCTGTTCTCGGCCCAAAGCCACTGCAGCAGCGTCCTGCAAGCCCCTCACAGCCTCAGGGCCTCACCCTTCTCCTTTCATCCCCCTTCTACCACCACAAGGCCTGTTCAGGTGTAAAATAAAACATAATCTAGCTGAAATGAGCTAAAATTTCAAGCAAAAGCTTAATCCAAGTCACACCCACCCACATCCCTCCGGTGGGAAGCAAAGGACACAGTAATAAAGAAGATTCAGCAGTGTAATTAAAGAACTTTTTAGTCTTCAGGGTTTTAATTTAAACAGACACATCTACTATGCTCTCGACATATCTACAGCAAAGTTTACAGCCACTTTGATCTGTTTTGTTCCCCCCAAATGGCTGAACCTTGAGCCATCATCTTCTTTTTCCTCAGATTTGTTACTTTGTTGTTGTTGCAATAAATTCCACGCTGCAGAAGCTGGGATTCTGTACACAGACAGCAAATACCTAACACCAGCACAAACTCCCAGCCCTGGCATTTCAAATTGTACAGGAAAAAAAAAAAAAAAAAAGAAAAAAATCAAGACTGATGCAGCAGCCAAGTCCAAATAGCAGTTCCAGATGCTGGGCCAGCAGTGCACTCATCACTTGAACAGGCAGTAGTGAACAGACACAGCTCACATCACACAGTGCAGCTGTGACAAAACACAGGCAGTGCTGGGAGAAACCTCACCCCTCACACAACCACAGCACTGCCCAAGGCTTTAGCAAAGCATACATGAGACACCAAAAATGCTGTACAGTGCAATTTTAAATTAGATCCTATGCAACAGGGACAATAGTGCACATCAAAACCAGCGCCACATTCAAGACTTAATCGATACAATCAAAATATTGAAGGTACGTATTTCATATTTCCCTTATGAAAACTGTGCAAGTTAGTTCCTTTTCCCTTCTTTTTTTTTTTTTTTTGGTAAATGGCAGAGTGTTCTCATGGATTGCCCCCAAAATTTGGAGATTGGGGCTTTCCACATCCAGTTTGTTACACAAAGAGTGAGTGCAAAAGAGCAGGAGCGCGGTGGCAGCGAGGGCATAAGGCAGTGGCACAGGGAGGAGCCAGAGCTGGGCACTGCCCCAGCTCAGGAAGACACAGGGAATCTGCAAACTGGGTGTCATGGGGCAGGGATCCCCCTCTGAGGGAGCAAACCCATCACTCATACCAAATAAGTGATTCAATAGGGGAGGCAAGCAGCAAAGCAGAGAATGGGAGTGATCTGCTGTCAGTCTGGAGCCTGGGAGGCACTGGAACGGAAAAGTTCAAAGGGAATGTGGCAGCAGCATGGCAGGACAGCTCTGGGAAGTGTCCTCTCCCAGGAGAACCTACACCACCACACATCTTGTCCCCAACTCCATCTCCTGCTGGCCCTCCCAGGCCTGTGCCACAGAGCCTGTGAAGGGACAAGGTGCTGCAGAGCCCAGAAACTGTGGAGAAACCTGCAGGGGCTGCTGAGGAGGACACCAGCACTGCCACAAGGATTCATTCCCAGGATCCACGTTCCCAAGGCACACACGGTGCTTGGGTGTGCATTCAACTCAAGTGGAAGCTGAAATTGATGCCAGCTCAGAGGGAATGTGCTGCTTTTTGTTGGCTGTCACAGCTGGTTTCCCAATTTCCTCACAAGCCTGCAGTTTGCAGGAGAGGCTGGAGCAGCCAGGCAATTAGATCCAAAAAACTCTCTCTGCTTCTCTATTATTTAGCTCAATCTATAATTACTGTGTTAGGGAATTGCATAACCTTTAGGAGTGTTTTATGTATAGTCTATTACAGGGAAAATAGTGCCTTCTGAATCCTTCCCATCTGGCTGGGGATAATGGATTTCAGATGGAGAAATTCTGAATGGGGTGGGGAAACAGCACCCAGGCAGGTGCAGATCCCAAAGACATAATTTCAACGGGTGTACAATCATTTTAAGGGCTTATATGAGCAACATACACAGAGGAATCTCCAGGTTTGGAGGAGGGAACAGCCCAATTCTGCCTCCCCTGTCATGCAGAACAAATCCCCAGCCACCCTGAGCAGCATCCTGTCTCAGACTGGATCTAGGGAACAAAGCTCCACACCTAAAAAGAAATTGGCATTGCAAGCAGGGGGAATCACTTTTCTGCCTTAAGTAAGCAATGTTTTAAAAGGGATCGTGTTATTTTTTAAGCCAGAGGACTTCAGGGCTAATTTTAGCTTAGGCAAGAAGGAACTAATTAAGGAAATAAGGACTGAACAAAAGGCATTAAGGTAGCACTTGACCATTATCACATAATTTTATATAGTTTCCTTGGTTATAGAATTTTCTTAGACTGTATTTAGTGGCTACATGATTTCTGCAGGTCCCTGCCCAGCTACATCTACAACTACAGATCCTACATTTTCATATCTATGTGAAGTGGCTTTTAAATAAAGGCAGCTTCATTCCATAAACTTGGAAGCTCAGCAGTTTCCAGAGGCATCCCACCACTGACCTACTGCAGCTCTGTTCATTCCAGCAGAACCAGGCTAACAGGAAGTTCCTTTCTGGATAATCCCAGCCACACGTGCTGCTGTTAATTCAACTTTTCCCAGTCCTGTGGAGCTATCCATGAAATCCAGCTGAAAAAATGCCTCAGGGAGTATTTCAGACCTATCCCTACCTGTCTTTTTAATGGAGGAAAAAAATCACAAGTGAGAACTCTGATTTTATAAAAAGCAGATTGAAGCCACAGAAATGGAAAGAGCAGCTACAAATTACAAATTAAACGGGAAAGAGCTTATCCCTAAAGTCTTTAAGCAGTTTTAGCAGCTACAAATCATCTAAACTCTTAGTATTTTTTTGTAGTGTGATGGCCCCTTCATCTGCAGCAGATCTGTGAGGTCACCTGAACTTCCAGCTTCTGCTTTTGAGGTTTCACAAGATGGGCATAAGAGCACAAGAAGGAAAAGCACATCAGGTGCAAGAGAAGTGTTGTGTTGAGTTGTAAATGAATGCTGTGAACCTGGCCAGGTGTCCAAACCCAGCCAGGCAGGTTGGAATTTCCAAGAAGGCAGCTTGGCTCTGGTTTAAAGGACAGCTCTGAGCCCTGTTCTGCAAGTGGAGACCCCCACCAACTACTAAACTTTTTTGTTTTCCGAGTAGAATATAAAAAAAAGTTTGTTCTTCCTTAGGAGATCATTGTCCACGAGGGACAATTCCACCTGAAGGTCATGGCTTAAACATTAGCAGCAGAATCCCTCCTTCAATTCTGTATTGCACTGAAATGTCTTGCTCTGGTTTGGTATTTAACTTCCTGCTCCTGAGCCAATGATGAAGACAAAAACCCAAGTGTGAGATGTGAAGGCTACTGAGAGTATTGTGTAGACTGGCAGAAACTGTAACTTGATTTTAACAATTTCTAGATTTCCTAGGAAATTAAAGAACTAAGCTGCCTTACTCATTCTTGGAGAGAAAAGTGCTTCCAGAAAAAAATGCCTTTACCTATCTATATAGAACTCTGTATTTCAATCCTGTGAGCGTTCAACAAATCCAGTAAAAGTCCAAAATAAATTGGAGACATCCTGTCTCTTGGCCCATCCTGGTCATCCACACAATTGGAGGTAAAGAGTTCCAGCTTCTGCTGACACTGTACCCAATTCTGAGAGAGAACAGCTGCCAAGAGGGGACATTGTGCCCAGCTGTGTCTTCTGTAAACAAAACAAAAACCCCTCCCCAAAGAGCAGGGAGGTTCATGGAGTGAGGGGTTCAGCAGTGGGAGGGTCAGCTGTACCCAAGGGCTCAGCAGAACATGCACTTTCCATGTTTCTTCCTCGATGAAAAGGGGAAAGCAAAGGCCTGAGGCAAACCCAGCTCAGGGCCCATCCTCCTGCACCTGCCCATCCGTCTCCAGCTCCGCCAGCTGCCGCCTCAGCGCGTTCACCTTGGCCTGCAGCTCCTTGTTGTACTTGATAATGTTGATCCTTTCTTCTTCGGCTTCCTCCAGGAATCTGGAAGTCCTGTTCCACCGCAGGAAGACACCTGGAAGCCCAGAGACACCCAGATCACAAGGGGTTCTTGAAACAAGGGGGAATTCATGAAGGTTGCTCACATTCCAGCAGCTCTCAGGTAAGGTGCACACAGTTCACATTTTCTTTCCTTTCCCTCCCCCCCTTAATGGCTTCCCCCCTCCTCTCCAAGCTGACCATCCTATTAAAAAAAGGTTAATAAAAGAAAAATGAAGGGGGTTCATTCCTTTTTTTTCCTCCTACACTCATCAGACCACTCCATTTTCAGTCTCCACCCTGCCATGACAGCCTGCTTGTGTCACTGTCATGAACTCTTCAGCATCCATGGGATGGGGAAAGTTTCTGCAGCAGAAAACCCACTGCACACGGATTCTCCAGAATGATCAATAATGAAGTCTGACAAAAAAAATCACAAAAGAAATATTGCCTGTAACAGGGAAAGCAAACCTGGCTCACCTTCCCAGAGCTGCAGGCTCTGTGGGGCCACAGAGGGCCAGATGACAAGGCTGTTGGCCTCATAAAGAGGGTTCTGGAACCTGCTCAGCTCTTCAGGCCTGTTCACCCAGGACCAGAGGGACATGGTCTTCTGAGGCAGCTTCAGTTTAGCCCTAAGAAACCCACAGGAACAAATCAGTTTTATACACCTGGATCTGCAAGGCTCTTGTTAGCACCACACAGACAAGGCCACATGTTTTTCCATGTGCTACTCCCCCAGATAATTCCAGTTAATCCTTTCACCATCATGGCACAGGGTGTAAACCTAATGCAACTTACTCAGCATGGCTGATTACAAATAGTTTTGAATAAAAGATGGGGAAATAACACTTGTAAGACGGCTGTGTGTTGTCCAGGTGAAGAATCAGTCACCTCCCCACTGTAGTTTGGGTGCCACGTTTGGAAAGGGATCAGGCTCCTGTGTTAAGGTGGGGCAGGGCTGCATCAGGGAAGGATGGAAATGGAATTCCTGAGCACATAAAAGCAGTTTCACTGCTGGAACGGGCATGTCTGACAGGTCCCTCTGGTGGCAGGAAGGAACACAGAGCAAGCAGTGCTGTTCTCCTGGGCAATCCCACCTCCAGCAGTTACAGGGATCCCTATGCCTCAGCTTCCAGCAAATCTCATTCTGCCTGCACTGGCAAATTGGACTGCCAGCCAGGCAGGAGGTTCACCACTCCTGTGGATGCTTCAGACAGCACAAGCTTAACATCAGACATCAACCCCTGCCTGTGCTCCCCTGACATGCTCAGATGTGACAGGCAGGTTATTACACATAACATTCAATACTCCTCCAAATCTCAGTTCATTGGTTTCAAGTCTAACTTGGTTTTGCAGATGACTGGTTCAGCAGCCCGGCAGAAGGCAGCAGAGTCTCTTCTAAGCCCAGATTACTTTAAGGACAGAGAGGTTTACAGGAAGGTTTAAATTGCCTTCCTTCTCTGGAGAATCACTTCTGTTTTTCCCTTCCTGTCCAGTGGCCTTCAGTGCAGCAAAGACCCTCAGCCATGGCCTTGATGGAGCCTGGAGTATGAGGGCAGAACTGCCAAGCTCCAAACAGGAATCCAAACCTCCCTGGCAGCTGTGGGCAGCTCCAGTCCTTCACCCTGTTTCTATTCCCAGGGGTGTCTCAGGACCACCAGGCTCCAGAATCACATTCCTCCCTCACAGGTGAGGGACACAATTGTCAGCTGTGCCCTTTGCCTGCCTCAGCCTC
Source organism: Taeniopygia guttata (assembly GCF_048771995.1). NCBI lineage: Eukaryota > Metazoa > Chordata > Aves > Passeriformes > Estrildidae > Taeniopygia > Taeniopygia guttata. Next base: position 3,501,555 of record NC_133027.1, on the reverse strand, counting down.
CTTCTCCAGGCCTGCATGGACAAGTCTGCTTCCCACAGCTGTGACTCACACTGAACTCCAGCTGGTTATTCTTTCATGGAAGAGCTTCTGTGTGAGAAACTAAAGTGGTGATGGGTGGAGATTTTTGGCCAGGTTGGCTGGTGTTTGGAACAACCTGGGATAGTGGCAGCTGTCCCTGCCCACAGCAGGGAGATGGAACGAGATCTTCTTTAATGCTTCTTCCAACCCAAACCATTCCATGATTCTGGGACCTTCTTTAAGTCAAATTCAGCCTGACAGTTAAAGGAGTCAAGACAAGCATCCTTACCAACCTTTCGCTTTCGTTGTTTCCCAGGAAAGTCCCGAACTGGGAAGCGTAGGCGTGTTCGAAGAGCAGGATGAGGAAGTGCTCGTTGAACTCGAAGGAGCAGGGGAACTGCCGATGGATTTGCCACACACATTCCAGAAACAGCAGGAACACCGGGGCCTCCCACTTCTGTTTGCTGTTGGAATAAGCTGACTGGGCACAGCGCTGCTGGAAAGGGTGGCCAGCCTGGAGGGCATCAGGGACAGCATCACACACCAAGGAATGGGATGTGAGGACATGTGGAAAAAACACTTCAGAGTGAGTTCTGTCCATGTAATTGCTCAGGCAGCCAGGACCAAGCTGTTAGAAATTATCATCCCCCTGATGCTGGGGCACCTCAAATCTGGGATTCAGTTTTGGGCTCCTCCTGACAAAAAAGGACACTGAGGGGCTAAAGTGTGTCCAGGGAAGAGAATGGAGCTGGGGAAGGGGCTGGAGCACCAGGAGGGGCTGAGGGAGCTGGAAAGGGGCTCAGCCTGGAGAAAAGGAGGCTCAGGGGGGACCTTCTGGCTCTGCACAACTCCTGACAGGAGGGGACAGCCAGGGGGGGATCAGGGTCTGCTCCCAGGGAACAGGGATGAGAGGAAATGGCTCAGGCTGTACCAGGGGAGATTTACATTGGATATTAGGGACAATTTCTTAATGGAAAGGGTTGTTCAGCCCTGGCACAGCTGCCCAGGGCAATCCTGGAGTCTCCATCCCAGGAGGGATTAAAAAGCCATGTGGATGTGGCACTTGGGGACATGGATGACTGGTGGCCTTGGCAGTGCTGGGGCATGTTTGGACTTGACAATCTTAAAGGTATTTTACAACCTAAATGGTTCTGTGATTCTATGACAGATTTCCCTGCTTTTCTTAGGCTGTGTTTGATCAGAGAATGTGAGCAGGAACAAGCAGGGGTGGGTGCAATGGAGGACCAGACTGCCAAGGTACAAAGAGCACAACTCAGGTTTTGTGGCTTGGTCTGAACAGTTTTCTCTAATGAGATGGAAGAGGTGCAGCCTGGTCCAGTGGAAGGTGTCTCTGCCCATGGCAGAAGGTTGGAATGAGTTTAAGGTCCCTTCCAACCCAAACCATTCTTGACATGAGATGTTCACCCTGAGCACAAAGAACAGGCAGTTCTCCAAAATCAAAAACCTGCCATGAAGGCAGAGACCCCAGGAGTGCCAGAGGGACAAATGACTCAGGTAATGATACTGCTCTTTAGGACAAAGGACACTCACACTCAGCAGGGCTGCAACCAGGCCCAGCCTGCTGGCTGCCTCCCAGGCTATTTCCCAACCCCAGTGTCTCTGAACTGTTTGTTGTTCTGTCCAGGGGTATTTCTTACCTGCAGCCACTCCCTCACTACAAGAGCCTCGAAGCCACGAATAGTCCTGCACCTTGGATCCAGGATGATCTGTGCCAGGGAAGTGACCTGGAGTGTGGAATCAGTTCCTTCACTGCCATGCACTAACACTGAAGCACCTTCCCTGGGAAAGGAAAAGGTGGGAAGGGATAAGAGTATGAATGAGCAGAACTCATCCCAGTGGATGCCATGACATCCCACGGACACCAGTGCTGAGGTTTTGCTGGCTCTTCACCACCACTGCAGTCCCATCCCACATGGATCCCACATGGATCTCACCTGGATACTCATCCACAGTGACCTGAGCTCTGCATCACTTAAGGTTCCGTGTCTTGCTGAGCAGTCTGGAACTCCAGATCCTTTCCCACACAGACAGAAGGTGCACAGTGAGATCTCCCTTGTGCTTCTCACTCTTTGGGATTAGTTTCCCTTTGAGTTACAGCTTGGAGGTGCAACTCATCCCATTCCACCTCTGCCATGGGCAGTGACACCTTCCACTATCCCAGGTTCCTCCAAGCCCCATCCAGCCTGGCCTTGGACACTTCCAGGGATGTGGGGGCAGCCACAACTGCTCTGGACTGCCTGTGCCAGGGCCTCCACACTGCTATAATACAGAGTTTCTCCCTAATATTTAATCTAAACCTTCCTTCCCTACCTAATCTTCACCTTTCTCTACACTAATTTTCTAACACTATTTCCCCCTTTTATCTTTCAGGCCTTTAAGATGTTGGAAGATCTGTCCCAGCCATTCCCTCTGCATGGAAAATACAACAGAACTCTCCTTGTCAGCCCAGCTCTGACCTCCAGGCTCTGTCTGAGGCAGGTCAGGCACCTGGAACTGACCTGCCATGGCTCCACACGGTAAACACAAAAAGCAAAGCTGAGGTTAAAAATTATGAAATCAGCTACTGTCCCAATAAGCCAGAAGGGTTTCATCACTGATCTTTCCCATTACATGCTTGCAGGAAAGAATTTCAGATAAAACTATTGATCCAGAGCAATCCTTTCCTGGCACAGCCAGTAATGAAACCAGCACTGTCAGAGCTTTTAAAAAGCACAGAGCTCCCATTTTAATGCAGCAGTGCTGTTTCACCACTGAGCCTGCATTTCAGCTGCTTGTGTGCCTGCAGAACACATTCCCCAGCCCTTATGAAATGCCAGGTTTTCACTAAATTTTGGGATGGGCTTTTCCCACCCAGAACCATAGATAAAGCCTTTTTAGATTCCTGAATCTGGCTTTACAAACCCTGGCAGCTGACAGCAAGCATTGGCTCTGCAGCTGGAGGTGTGAGCATCAGTCAGCTGAGTCAGCAGCATTTGTGAAAGAAATGTCAGGTTAAAAGAGGTCACAAGCACTTAGAAGGGATGAGCAGGATTGCCTGGACAGGGCTGCGGGGATAAAAATATAAGAGGGGAAAAGCACTGGACCAATTCATAGGGAAAACAAGGAGATGGCATTGTTTTAACCTCTGGAAATGAGGTGTGGTATTGGAAATTTGCAGCTAAAAAGAAAATAAGATCTCCTAAAGTAAGAAAAAGACATATTTGTGTCCCCTTTTCCATGGGGACCCATTTTTCCATTTTCTATTTTAACCCAACCCTTCAATAAAACTCTCTAAATTAGCTTGGCTGCAACAGGCACAGGAATATACCTTAAACACATGATCCAAACCCTTTTCTTAGCCCAGATTTCCTCCCTCCTCCTGATTTATTGGAGGAACATTCCTCCACCACGAGGAAACAGAATCCTTCATGGGTAAAAGTGAGCCAGACCACGGTGGGCAGTTATTGATACTGCCAGAGGTATTTAATGAGCAATCTGTAACCAGTGAATGAGCAGCCCAAGACTTTCCACAGGAGATTTACCTGTCAATGCACTGAGCAGCCAGACAAGCTGCAGTCAGCAGCTCCTTGATGTGAGTGAGCCAGTTGGAAGCTTCCAGTTTACTGAGCCAGCGGTCCATGTTGTGTGACTGGTCATTGCAAGCCTCCACCAGCTTGATGAAGCTCTCCTGCAGGATATTAAACCTTTGGGAAAAGGAAAACATTGTTGAAAGCACAAGCAGTAATACAGGAATGAGGACATGGATTATTTAATGTTTGTATATTGTGTTTATTCATTCCTCTCTCTCTGATGCTGTAAATAATCAGCAACAAATGTAAGTTCACATAAAATCTTCAGAAGCAAAACCAAACACTTCAAGTGTTTGCCAGGAAATTCCTTATTTAACTGCTCAAGAGCTGACCTACAGCTCCAGTAACATTACTGCATGTCTGTGTAGAAGGATTTCCCCAAATTAAGGCTTTAAGAGAAGTTGAATACTAGACTAAAAGTCTGTTTATTTAGCAACTTGTCTCCAAATGACTGAACAACATTAGTCCAGAGAAAAGCACTGGATCACAGAATCATGGAATGGTTTGGGTTGGAAGGAAACTTAAAGCTCATCTCATTCCAACCCCCCACCATGGGCAGGGACACCTTCCACTACCCCAAGTTGCTCCAATCCCTGTCCAGCCTGGCCTTAGACACTTCCAGGGATGGGGCAGCCACAGCTTTTCTGGACAAATCCTCTGGATAAAAAGAGTATGAAGCCACAGAACAAACCCTTTCCTGCAGAAGTTTTCTGGCAAGTTACTTGGTCCTTCCTGTGCAAAGGAGAACACAGGAAGGCTGGAGTGCGGCTGAAGACGGTCAGGAAAAGAAACTGCACAGGGAAATGCCTGATGGTTGACACCTGCAGCAGGTTGCTCAGAACAACGAACCAAACCAAAAATCCCCTTATCATCCACAAATCCTGGTTTTGCCACAGAAGGAACATGACCCTTTTGCCAGGAACCAGGATCCACAACTCTTCCTACAGCAGCAAATACTTTGTGGAGGTATCACTGCTCTGACAACCTCATGGAGCCAAGCTCAGGGGAGAGCCTGATTTCACCCACCTCTCGATGTATTTGTGAATCCTCCTCCACTGGGGGTAGTGGACTTCTTGTTCAAAGCCCCCTCCCTTGGCCCTGGCCTGCTGGGCAACAGTCAGAGGCCGGGTGTCGATGACGAAGCCGCGGCGGCCGGAGCGCAGCGTGGCGTTGACCAGCTTCTCGTCCTCCTTGCAGCGCCGCCCGTTGGTGCCTGTCAGGGGCTGGCTGCTCCTCATCATCGCCTGGGGAGACACAAAACCACGCATGAGGCAGTGGAAGTGGGGAGAATTCTGACCGAAAGGCACCAAGCACTCGAGCTCCAAGCCTTGCTCTGAATCCTTCTGTTGTTTCAAGTTCGGTCCCTCTCAAGGATTGAATGTATTTAAAACGGAACTAGAAATCCTTGAATCCAGCACTCATTTGGCTGGGCAAGTGTTAAATGCCAGGCATCATCTCAGAGGCTGTATCCCTTCAGTTATGCCTCAAGTATCATCTTTGTGAACTACTGAGCTGCCTTCCTGCTGATGGCTCCTTTACAAACCCTGGCAGTGTTATAAATCCCTGGAAGTGTTCAAGGGCTGGATGGGGCCCTTGAACTGGTGAGAAGTATCCCTGCCCATGGCAGGGGGGTGGAACTAGATGGCCCTTAAGGATCCTTCCAACCAAAACCATCCTATGATTCTATGAAAGCAACTTTTTCAGGATTGTCATTTTCAAGGTCTAATTCCAACTCTGTTCTTAAAATACTCAAATTGCTCATGTGTTAAAGGTGACATTTTTACCCCATGGATGATAAATCTCAAATCCACAGACTTGGGCTGAGCTGAGATTTCTCTTTAGCAAATGCCTTTCAATTCAGAAGCACCCCAGCAGCTCAAATCATAAAGAAAATGTGAGGGCAGCCAGTCAGCAACCCCAGGTACAGCTGAGAACTCAGAACCAGGAGTGCAATGAGAGTGGCAGCATTACTGTCACAACTGCAACACTCTGAGCCAAATACTGTTGTATTTCTCAACATGCACAATTTGGAGAGATAACTTGAGCAAAAATGTTCCTTCAATGGTTTTCGGTTGAGCTGAGAAAAAGCAAAAAGCACAACTGATGTGGAGTAGGTGGCTGGCTGCTTTCAAAGCAAAGAAAATCCCAAGGTACTTCTGAGTCTGACCTGACAGCTTCAAATTGAAGGCTTACAAATTCTGGCCACAGGAGGCGAGAAGGCACTATAGCATTTGAGGAGACTGTATCAAGTTTAGAACATCCCAGCACCCTCAGAACTGGTTACATCAGCAAGAAACACAATTACCCAACATTTTTATACAGTGCATTTCTTAATTACAACGTATCAGTCACTCCACTGGATTCTGGCTTGTTAAAGCCTGCGCAAGACCAAGACTTTGCTACTCCTGAACGAGTTACCCTGCCAGGATCGGAGAACAGATTGTTCTGATCCTCCTTGCACAGTCACACAGCAGAAGCAGCGTTGGCTCTGCTGTCACCGCAGCTGTGACGAGAGCCCATTGCTCACAGACAGGACAATGTGGCTCCTGCCATCCTTTCCATGAAAACTCTTGGCAGACACAGCCAGCCAGGGTGCCAGCAGTGTTTTTACAAGGCTCATCTTGTTCTTACTGCTGCAAGTGAGCTCCTGCCCTGCACATTCCCAGCCAAGCAGATTAATGGCTATTTCCAGGATGGAGATCACTCATTCCATCACCCAGAACCATCTTCTATGAGGAAGCCAGAAAATAAACCAGGAGCTCAGTTAATTCCAGAGTATTAAACCAACAGATTCCCATACTTCCTTCAGGCACAAGCACCCCTCAAACCCAGCTCACCATCCCATTTTTCTTGTGGTAGTAGCTCAGCACCGGGAAGCGGCTGCCTTGGCGGAACAGGGCGACTTTGCGGAGCGCTTCGTCATCGACGGATTTGGGGACGATGACAAGTGGAGGGTAGGAGGGACACACAGAGAATTCCTTGTTCACACAGCTCAGACGCCATTCATTGGTCTGGAAAACACCAGAACACAGCTGGTCAGAAAAGACACTATATGGGAGAGGTAACAGGGAAGACTTCCACACGCACACAGAATCATATTTGTGATCTGTTCCATTTGCACCACAAAATGTCCTTTCAGTAAGCATTTACAGGGCTGTTGACCCATTAATTTTTCCAGCACATCCCTTGGTGCTCCCTGCAATCACCTTGTTGCAGCAGATCCCAGAAGCTCATTCCCCAGAGTGCAGATAAAGCTCAGAAGCAATGGAAGAATGAGCAGATGTCTCTGGGTCTCGACCAACAGTTCCCCCTTTGGTTTATCCACATCCTCAAACAGCATAAAATAAGCCCACGTGTGCAGAAATGGGTGATTGTGGCTTTAAATTGTTCCACAGGCACAGCAGACAGTAAGGGGAGATCCCACAGAGAAATGTATTCCCACCAGAGGGGAAAAAAGTTCATTTAGAACAGGGAATATGGGCCCAACCCTCCATCTGTGCTGAAAGAAGAGCTCACAAGACAAAGGTAGCCAAGAATTTCCACCCACTCCAGATGTTGAAGTTGCTTTGAAGTTAATACTTCCATTTAAATATCTCCAGCTTGGTTCTTTCCCCATGGGTTCAGCTACAGTTTTTCCTCCTAAAGCACCTTCTGGAAGGGGCCCAGCAGCTCTGAATGTGGCACCTCGCAGGCACTTGGCATGAGAATTCCAGTACCTGATACCCAGGGTCACCCAGGGTCACCCACAGGTCTCTGCTCCAGGGAAAAAGGTCAATGAGGAGCTTCTGCACCAGGGAGAGACCTCAGAGGTCCATCAAACCTCTGCTCATCTGAGTTCAAGGAATGTTTGAGGCCGAGAAAAAGGCAGAAGGATAAGGCGGCAGGACAAAGTGAGAGAAAAGCACAACAGCTAAATTAAGCTGTGACAAAACACACAAAATCCACATCAATTCAGGTCTGCTGACTTAACATGAATTAATTGGATATCTCTAATCAGAATTCCTTTCTTCCAGATCCTTACTACCCCTTGTCACACACCTCCTGATTGCTACCTGCTTATAAGAATCCACCTGACTGGCTCACTGGTCCAGTGGAAAATTGGGATTAACTCAGGAATGTCTTCTGGCAATGAAGCCTTTCCATCAGCCAAACAAGCTGATCTGACTCACAACACTATTTCAGCAGAAGCACCTCCAAGGCATGGGATGTGTGGCTTAGGAGACAGGAAAATTGTCCTTTTTGGTGGCACCCTAAAAAAGATGCTGAGAAAAAATAAATATCAGCATTAGAGCAGTAATTGCTGCCTGTTTGCAGCAGCCCAGCTGGACAGTTTTGCACTATCCCTGCTATAACCTTATTTCGTTATTCATTAGCCTCAAAACAGCTCCTCTGAACAGCTCCAATTTGTAAAAAGCAGAACTTCTCCCAGATGCAAAGTCAAATTGCCTCTGGCCATCATGTTATGAGCAGAGATGAAAACTTCTGGGACACAAAAGGATGTAGGTGGCCACAGCTCCAGCTTTTAATGCACCAGCAATGGGATTTTTAACTGGGTTTTTGGGGTGTCTATTGGGTATGCAGTTTGATTACCATGAAAAAATATGCATGGATCTGGAATACCAAACTGATAAAAACCTCGCCATGACACGGGATGTGGTGAAGGCAAAAACAGAACCCTGGGGAACGTGTGGGAGACCGGCTGTCCCTGGCACCACCAGTATGGAAAGGAATGGAGGAGCAGCACCTGATTTATCCCCCCTCTGGTAATTTAACCTGCTCTCCTCCCATTTCCAGCAGAGACAGAGATCCTGTTATGTCATCCCGGTGTAATTTCCACAACAAGGAGGAGGAGCCTGGCAGCACTTGGCACATTTGTCTTCCCTCCAACAGCTCCTGAAGCAGAGATCCTATTAACTCTCCACTGCCAGCTCCAGACTGACCAAATCAGCTCCTTTAGCTTTGGCCTGGCTGGAATTTAGAAGCAAAAAGGGCCATCAGTAACTGGAAGAACGAGGCAGCAGCAGAGGAAGCAGAAGGACTGTGGGGAAAGGGATGAAGGAAAACCTCACTTTCAAGCAGATAACTGTGCTGTGTGAAACTCAGAGAGTGCAAAGAGAACCCTTAATTCTCCCACCAAGACATCAGAGCTTTTAGGCATCAAGAAAAGTTAAGGATAAAAGCAGCAAAGGGATGAGGGCTGAGCAGAAAGGAGATAGAATTCCAGAGAAAAAAAGAAAGCAGGGATTTTTAAACCCAACTCTTGGATTTCTATTTTTCTTGTCCTAATACTTGTTTATAGAGACATTTATTTCCAAATGTCCAAGCTACCATTCCTCTTAAAACTTAAAATTGCCAGGAGAGGTCGTTTTCCACAAAACATTGGGAAACAAGTCAAGCTCTACCAAAAGGCCTTAAGAAAAAGTCCAGAACCCACCATGGATCTTGGGAGATCCTGCAAAGCAACAAAGCCAGAGGCCATTCCCAAGGAACAAACCCTGCTGGGATCAGATTGTGCATGGACATGGAGCAGAACAGATGTAAAGATTGATGCTTGTCTGAAAAGAGTAAAATATGATTCACAATTACCATTAAACCTGAGCCCAAACCCAAAAAATTCTGATTTCTAAAAGGAGCTCTGAGCTGAAGATGAAGCACAACTGAGTTGGTCAGAACCCTGAGATTGTTCCTGCTAGAAGAGGAAAGAAATTAGAGAAAAAAAGGGAAGTGAAAAGGAAAGGAAAGAGAGAAAAAGACAGGGAAAGAGAAAAATTGGGGAAAGGAAAAATAGAGAAAAGGGAGGGAAGAAAAAAGAGGGAAGGGGTACTGAAAAAGAACAAAGGAGGGAAAGAAAAGAGGAAAGAAAAAGTAAGAAAAGGGGGAAAGAAAAGGAGAATGAAGCAAGCAATTTTCTGGCAATAAAATAACTTTATGTTAATTATACTGGCAGTGTACAAACTTCTCAGGCCTCTTCACTTCATTTTAGGAAACTGAATTTCCAGAGTTAGTTTGCAGCATCCTGCAATTCTGGAATTTGGCAGAAGAGAAACCTCTTCACTCTCCTCTGACTGCTCAGAGAAAATATGAACCCCTGCACATACTCTGAATTCCATTCACCCCTCACTGTGCAGTGAAGAATACAAATTACATATTATATTATCTCAATATTTAATGTATTACCTAACTTTTTAACAAAGTATTAACTTTTACACTGTGCTTTGCCATCAGAGAGTGTTGAAAACAACTCTCCTGTAGCAGAAAAATGTGGAATTAATAAATTACTAGAGCTGTAGGGTGGGTGAAATAGTTTTTGACTTGTTATCCTGCTGGGGAAGATTGCATTTAGCAGAGGCAGGAACCTCTAGAATTCTACTCATTTGACTTCTGGGAGAAAGATTTAAATCAGCCACTTCCTTGCTCCAGCCTGTCACATAAAGCAGTGTCATTACAGAACAAGAATTATTTGGTCAGAGAGACATTTGTCTGTTGTTCAGGAGATGTAAATCATTGGAAGGTGGCTTTTGACACCATTTTGTTCAAAATGTGAAGTTTTAGGTTAAAAGCCAAGAATTAATCAACAGCTGTCAAACATGGAGATTTTAAAAGGAATGAATGATTGCCCTGGAAACGTGGTGCCAAAAAGTAATGAGGTTTCTAAATGTAATTCTTACACAGAGAATATGTTCAGAAAGGCAAGAGATTGAAAAATGAGGATTTAAATCCTTGAAAAAATAAGGAAAAAAAGCACATCAATGAACCCATGTGCTGGATATGATAACAGTTGGTCTGTCTTTGGATGGCAGAGGAAGATAAGACACAGGAGAGTGCTTTAATTATGAGACAAAAATAGCAAGGCTTCTGAACCCCTTTAATGTTCTTTAATTTTCTGGTGATTTCATCAACTGAATTTGCTCAAGCTGATCACATTATTCAGTTGTTACTCATATACAGGAAGTGATACAGGCTGCAGACAAGCTGGGCTGCAGAGAGAAAAAAAAAATTAAAAAAGAAAATCAATGTTCTTGGATGCTGCACTAATGGATATGGGCTCAGAAACCTGAGCTGCTGGAGCAAGAGCACAGACTGGATGTGAAACAAAGGCCTGGAACACAGAGATGCAAATCCAAGGAATTATTAAAACAGGTTCCTGCACCCAAGATAGTTCCCACTCTACCAAACTCAGCATCCTAAAAGGAAATTTGAGTAAGAGAAACAACAGGCAATGCCACAAGAACAATTCCTACCCAAAACAAAATCAATGTGCTCAGCAGCACCTGGAAAAAGAGAACTGGAAGTTTCCTGCTTTTTGAACCTTCTGAATGTTTCCCCAGCATCAATTAAAGGAAAAGTGTTTCAAACTGAGCATCTTCATTGTCATCCTCCTGAAGAACATTTTTAAACCAGTGTAATTTCAATGAAGGGTTTGACAAAGATTCATCTCATTCTACTCCAGATCAAAACTCAGAACAACAAAGCCAGGACAAAGGATTTCAATTTGTTCTTCTAATTAGAGAACCATCCCCAAAGGCCAAAAACATTTCCTACCTTTGTGATTTCCTGAAAACGGCCTCAAGGTGAAGGAGCAATCAAATGTCTGATGTCACAGAGGGAATATTTCAACAACACTCACTTCTCACCCAGGCACCAAATGGATTTTGAACCATCAGGGATTTCCAGTCCAGCCACTGCTGGGTGAAACAGTTCACAGAACACACAAGTTCCTGGGACATCCCTCAAATCCCACTCACCACTGAGCTGAGGAGCTCAAACTCCTGTTCCAGCAGAAAGGAGGACCATCCATCCTCCAGCACCTCGAACATGGGCCGGTAGAAGAAGGGATACATGAGGGTGACTGAATCCAGGGTGGAAAGTGCCTGTGTGGACAAAAGAAATCATGGAATCAGAGGTGGAGGCTGGAAGGAGCCTGAAAGCTCATCCCATTCCACCACCTTCCACTATCCCAGGCTGCTCCAAGCCCCATCCAGCCTGGCTTTGAACAATTCCAATGATGGGGAGTACAAAACCTCTGGGAAATACCCCACAACCCATGTGAAATATTCCAGATTCTACTTTGCCTTTCAAAACACGAAACCTAACTGGAAAAAAACCCAAAAAAGCTCTTAGAGCTCAAGACCTGCAGGTTGTCTGGCTGATGGCAGCTGCTCACCTCGATGGAGCTGGCAATGTTCAGACACTCCTCCATCCCTGGGATGTCCAGCTGGATAATCCTCAGGTCTTTGCATCTTATGACAATGGTGCCCAAGGAGCCCACGAACCTACAGCAAGACAGGAAATAAGAGTCCCATAAAAACAGAATCCTCAAAGGCAGGAGAAGTGGCACAGCTCTTCCCACAAGGCAAATCTCCACGAGTGGGAATTTGTCTGCAGGGGCACCTTCCAAGAAAATAAAGAAACAAACACAGCTCGATAATTGCTATTTGCAAGTCTGGTTTTATTTTCATTTATTCCATCCTTTTGCTGTGGCAGGGAGTGGAGGTATTACATGGCAAATATCACACTGCTGGGAGGGTGGGGAGGCCCTGGCACAGGGTGCCCAGAGAAGCTGTGGCTGCCCTTGGATCCCTGGAAGTGCCCAAGGCCAGGCTGAAGACTGAAATTCCCTGAGGTTTCCACTCCTCTGCTCCTTCCCTCCCTCAGAAACACACAGGGAAATCAGCAACAAATTTAATCAGCAACAAATTTAATCAGCAACCAACTTCACCAGCACCCAGCAACTCCCCCATCCCAGGCTCTGTGCTGTTTTTAATCACTGCTGCCTGATTTCTCCAGTCCTGTTCTGCCAGACTTCCCTAAAAGCCTTTACAAACAGGGGAAGGATTTTGTAATTAATATAAAAATGAAGCATTACCATCAAGCTGGAAAAAGGGCCGAGGTGAGGGAGCAGAAGACAATGACCAAGTGAGATGGGGCAGACACACCATGAGGGGCAATGGTGCAGGTGAAGCAGAAATGAGGGGGAAAAGAGAAATCTCTGAATTTTCTGTAACTAAAAGGGGATGGGCAAGAAAACATAAGGAGCTCTGCAGCTGCAGCTCAGCTGTAGCACAAAAAGCACACTGCCAAAGGGTTATTGATTCCCATGAGCACCTGGAAAACGGAGGGATGATGCTGTGGAGCAGCAGGAGAAGATCTGGGGCTGGGCAAGTCCAGAGCCCAGTTCTGCCACCAGTTTTGGAGGGTGACACAAGGCAAACCCCTTCAGCAGAGCTCTGGTGTCCCTCTCTGGGCACAGGGGAAGTTGCTTATAAAGTTTATAAAGTGCTTCAAGGGTGGGTGAATCCTCTGAGCAAAAAGGATTAAACACAAACATTCTGGCTCTCTACAGGACCAAAAAAAAACATCCTTTGAGATGCAACATCAAACATGAATGTCCAAACAGACCTGAGGGAATCACTGAGGCTGGGAAAGGACCAAGCTGTGACTGACCCCACCTTGTCACCAGCCCAGGGCACCGAGTGCCACCCCCAGACATTCCTCAGACACCTCCAGGGATGGGGACTCCAAGCCTCCCCGGGTATTACAAGGGTTTCATCTCCCTTTTTCGTGTAGAAATTCCTCCTGATGCCCAACCTGAACCTCTCCCGGCACAGCTTAAGGCAGTGTCTGTGCCCAGAGCATCCTTCCCACTGGATTTGGGGCAGCTGAGGTGCCAGCCGGCCTTTCCAAGCGCTCCCCCTTCGGGGAGGGCAGGCAGGGAGAAGGGAAGCAGCACCTTTTCTCGATGGAGTCGATGTTGGAGTGCAGCAGCCACAGCTCCTCGGTGTTGTCCTTCCGCCGCGACGAGAAGATCAGGTGGTGGCCGGTCAGGCACAGCGTCCCCTCCACGGCCAGGTGGAAGGGGCGGTGCAGCACCACGTTATCCGCTCGGGGCGTCTTGATCAGCTCGGCGAACTCCATGCTGGAGGGGAAGGCGCGGGGGGAAACTCACCGGGAAAATTCACCGGGAAAACGGGGGGGAGGCTCGGGAGCAGCGGCAGGGCCGGGCCGGGCAGGGTGTGTGCGCTGCCGGCCGGGCGGGCAGGGGCATCACCCGCGGCGGCGGCTCCGGGGCACCGGGAGCGCTGCGGGACGAGCAGGGCCGGCCCCGCTCCCTCAGGGCCGGGCCGGGCCGGGCGGGGGGAGCGCGGGGCAGCGCGGGGCGGCGCGGGCAGACCCTCGGACTGACTCGGGGAGGGTCGGGGCGCGGGGGGAGCCGCGGGATTCCCGCGATTCCCGGGATTCCCGCGATTCCGGGATTCCCGGGAGCGGCGGCGGAGCGGAGCGGGACGGGCCGGGAGCACCGCCCGGGAGCCGCGCGGGTCACGTGACGCGCGCCTCGGCCAATCCGCGCGCGGAATCCGCACGGCGGCGGCGAGGCGCGTAAAGGGTCCGGCGCGCCGCACGGCCCCGCCAAAAGCGTTCCGCGGGAATTAAGGGTGATGGGCGGGGCGAAAGAGGGGGCGTGGCCTGAGGGGGCGGGGCTTGGGGAAGCGGCGGGAATGGAGCGGGAACGGGAACGGGAACGGGAGCGGGAACGGGAATGGGAGTGGGAATGGGAACGGGAACGGGAGCGAGAACGGGAATGGGAACGGGAACGGGAGCGAGAACGGGAATGGGAACGGGAATGGGAACAGGAGCGGGAGCGGGAATGGGAACGGGAGCGGGAGTGAGAATGGGAGAGGGAATGGGAGTGGGAATGGGAATGGAGCGGGAATGGGAACGGGAACGGGAATGGGAACGGGAATGGGAATGGGAATGGGAACGGGAGCAAGAATGGGAGCGGGAACGGGAATGGGAACGGGAACGGGAGTGGGAATGGGAATGAGAGGGAATGGGAACGGGGCAGGGATTGGGAATGGAGAGGGAATGGGAAGGGGAGCAGGAGCGGGCAGGGATTGGGAATGGAGCGGGAATGGGCATGGGGCAGGGATTGGGAATGGAGCGGGAATGGGATCAGGAACGGGAGCAGGCAGGGATTGGGAATGGAGCGGGAATGGGAAGGGGAGCAGGAGCGGGCAGGGATTGGGAATGGAGCAGAAATGGGAAGGGACTGGGAATGGGAACACAGAGGGAATGGATCGGGTGGGATTGGGAATGGAGCTGGAATGGGAACGGGGCAGGGATTGGGAATGGAGAAGGAATGGGAAAGGGAACGGGAGCATGCAGGGATTGGGAATGGGGCGGGAATGGGAACGGGGCAGGGATTAGGAATGGAGCGGGAATGGGAAGAGATTGGGAATGGAGCAGGAACAGACAGGGATTGGGAATGGAGCAGGAACAGACAGGCATTGGGAATGGAGCAGGAAAGGGCAGGGATTGGGAATGGAGCAGGAACGGGCAGGGTTCAGGAATGGAGCAGGAGCGGGCAGGATGCCGGAGGAGGAGCAGGCAGGAATTGGGAATGGAGCAGGATCGGGCAGGGATTGGGAATGGAGCAGGAACAGACAGGGATTGGGAATGGAGCAGGAACAGGCAGGGGTTGGGAATGGAGCAGGAACGGGCTGGGATTGGGAATGGAGCAGGAACGGGCAGGGATTGGGAATGGAGCAGGAGCAGGCAGGCATTGGGAATGGAGCAGGAACAGGCAAGGTTCGGGAATGGAGCAGGCGTGGGCAGGATGCCGGAGCCGGGGCCATGGACAGCCACAGTTTGGGTACAAACCCGCAGGAATTGAGCACAAACACGGCCAGGTCCCTGCTGACCCCATCCCAGCGGTATCCCGCTCCTGCAAAAACTGGGAAAAAGGCCAAAAATGCAGCCTGGCCACACCACTGTGGTGTTTTCTGAAATCCCCCTCAGGTTCTTCCCCAAAGCCAGGCAGCTGTGGCAGCAGAGCCCCTCCTACACTGGGTTTGTGTTTCCATCATGGAATTATTGAGTGCTTTGGGCTGGAAGGGACCCTAAGGATCACCCAGTGCCACCCCCTGCCATGGGCAGGGACACCTTCCACTATCCCAGGTCAATCCAAACCCTGTCCAGCCTGGACTTGGACACTTCCAGGGATCCAGGGGCAGCCACAGCTTCTCTGGGCACCCTGTGCCAGGGCCTCCTCACCCTCACAGCCAGGAATTCCTTCCCAATATCCCATCCATCCCTGCCCTCTGGCACTGGGAAGCCATTCCCTGTGTCCTGTCCCTCCATCCCTTGTCCAAAATCCCTCTCCAGCTCTCCTGGAGCCCCTTTAGGCCCTGGAAGTTGTGACACTGCCAACATCCCACAATCAGTGGTGATGCTGCGGGGTCAGGTGCTTTTCCATGTTTTATTCCTGTAAAGTTCAGCCCTGTCAGGAAGAGCTTCAGCACAGCTAAAACCCAAACCTTACCACTAAATTTATTAGCAGTGGTGTGAGCAGGAATGTGGATCCCTGGAAGTGTCCAATGCCAAGTTGGATGGGGCTTGGAGCAACCTGGGATAGTGGAAGGTGTCCCTGCCCATGGCAGGGGGTGGAATGGGATGATTTTAAAGGTCCCTTCCAACCAAAATTGTCCTGTGATTCCAAACCAAATTCAGGGCTGGTGATGCTGAAATCCAGCATGTACCCCGAGAGTATCTGTGAGAGTGAGAAGGGCTGTCCATAAACCAGGAAAAGTGAAGTTCTAGGGAGCGGGAAAAGGTGAAGGACCCTCCAGATCTTTAGGGAAAAAAAAAAAAATCTGGATTTTTCCTGAAGAGGGGCTCTGCTGTCTGCACTGCCTGTTGGTTGCTGGATCCAGGGTGTGATCCAGAGTTGCAGATCTCATGGATCTCACTGGCCCAGGCAGGCTCCTGCTCCTCAGCCTCCACCTGCTTTATCCCTGGTGGGGAGCAAAGCCAAAGTGAGGAAATCAAGGAAATCAGCCTGGGTGGATGCCAGCGGGCAGGAGTGGGTGACAGCCCGTTCTGGGCAGCTGTCCCTGAGGAGGATTGCAGAGGTGTTTGGATTTGGTGACCTGAATTTTTATCCTCACTGGCCCCTGGTGCTGAGCTCAGCCTGAGTTTGTCTGGGTTGTTGCCAGCGTGTCTCGTTAATGCTGGTGGTTTTGGTGATTTCAGTGTCTGGGAATGATCTAAAAGTCTAATTAATGATGTTTTAATCTCGTAGATAGATGCAAAGATTCATAATAAGGATGATTAATTCTCGTCTTCTGTGGGTCTGCACTGATGCACATCATCAGAGAGAAGAGGGGTCTCTGGGTTGTCAGTTTGAGGTGGAAGAGGCCTTAAAACTCATCCAGTGCCACCCCTGCCATGGCCAGGGACACCTTCCACTGCCCCAGGTTGCTCCAAACCCCATCCAACCTGGGCTTGGACAATTCCAGGGATGGGGAAGCCACAGCTGGAGTGGCTGCAAAGGAAAACAAAGGATTTCAGCCCCATGGGCAGTGGGGAAACAGCACTGCTGCCTCTGTGAAGGAGGGAAAAGGCAAATTTGGGCAGTGGAGGGACTGATGGTTACCCCAGTGTTGATCCTGACAACTCTGCAATCCCCAGGGGAGTGTGGGAGGGGATCATTGCCCAGCTCAGAGAAAAACCCATCACATACAGCCCTCAAGTTGGGGATATATCAGATATTACACAGAAAAAGGAGAGAAAGAAGAAAAAGGAGTTAGAAGTGCATTAGGAATGTGCCTAAGGAGAGGAGGGGCTGGCACTGAGGTGGAATTCACTGCCTGCCTTTTTCTGTCTTTGTGCCTTGTGCTGTAAGGAAAATGAGGTTTGTACTCACTTGTACATGTGTTGCAGTAAGGTAGAAAAATCATAAAGAAAGGCCTCATAAAATCAGGCCTGCTCTGTTATTTCTTCTAAGGGAAGCTAGCACTTTGCAAGTTCCCATGTGAAAGCCATCCTGGTGTATGCAGTTTGTTAACATAGCAAAACAACACCTGTATAAACTGTTTTTACAATATTAGATAGAAAATGAAAACTCTCTCATAAACAACTTTTCCTGCAGGTACACAAGGGGGGTTTCAGAGACCAATCAATACAGAATAACAACTTCCTACTGACCAATAAAGCAATTGGCAAGAAAGCTACTGACCAACTGGAGTCACACACGAGGTCTGTAAAACTGTATAAAAGGGAGTAATGTGAACAAAGAATGGGCTTTTTCCACCATGAAGAAAATGGAGTTTAATGTGATTTATTCCAATATACATGTGCTGCCCTGAGTTTTAAAAGTGTTAAGTTTTCTTTTATAGTAATTTTGAAAGTTTTAAAGTTCTCATAAAACTTCTTTAGCCTTCTGATAATGTTTACATATTTCTACTGGAGTTCTCACCTACCGTTCATGTAAACAATGATTATTTTGCATTCTTTGTGGGAGGAGAGAATTGATGGACTGTTGGTTTTACCAGTGTGGCTGGAGAGGTGGCAATTTCATCCTCCAATACGCTGTCGCTTTTGTAATTCTATATATTGCGAGGTCAGAAATAAAAGTGGGTCTTTTTCTCTCTTGAACTCACCAAGCTTCTGCATACTCATTTTGTGCCAATGTACTCATCAAATACTCAACAATTTGAGTTTGAACATCACCTCTCCCAGAGGAACCCCTGAACATGGCAGGGACACCCATCCTGCCTTGGTTTTGGTTCTGTAAAATCAGGAGCAGCAACATTTGGAGTTGTGCCAGTGCCCAGCACAGCTCAGCCCAGATATCGGTCAGCAATCATTGTCCTGATCTCGGGAACAATGGGGGATGTACGGGGCACCAGGGAGGGAACAGCACAGCCCTTGTGCAATAAACCTGGCCAGCCTTATCTCTGGGTGCTCACATGTCACCCTGTCCTGCATTCCCCCTCCACGGGAGAGGTCCCAACCCACGGGCTGGGCTCTGAACGCCAACAATTTTAGG
Source organism: Taeniopygia guttata (assembly GCF_048771995.1). Taxonomy (NCBI): domain Eukaryota; kingdom Metazoa; phylum Chordata; class Aves; order Passeriformes; family Estrildidae; genus Taeniopygia; species Taeniopygia guttata. The sequence goes on along the minus strand of NC_133027.1, from coordinate 3,483,120 downwards.
ATAATCTCATGGCTGCAGTACAGGCTCGCCCTGAGTGAGGCAGAGAACTCTGGAGCACGACTGGGATGATGAGGAGAGGCTGAGGGAGCTGGGAAAGAGACTCAGCCTGGAGAAAAGGAGGCTCAGGGGGACCTTGTGGCTCTGCACAACTCCCTGACAGGAGGAGGTGGCTGGGTGGGGCTTGGTCTCTTCTCCCAAGTAAAAATGATGAAGGGAAACAGCCCCAAGCTGTTCCAGGGGAGGTTTGAGTTGGATGTTAAGGAAAATTTCTTTATGGAAAGGGTTGTCCAGCTCTAGGACAGGGCAGTGCTGGAGTCCCCAGCCCTGGAGGGGTTTAAAAGCCACTTGTGGCACTTGGGGACGTGGGTCAGTGGTGGCCTTGGCAGTGCTGGGGGAGCAGTTGGACTCATGGAGCTCAGAGGCCTTTCCCAACCTAAATATTCTGTGGGTTATACAGGTATTTCTGAGGATGGATTTGGGTCGTAATGACTGATAATGGGTCAAGGAGGCCTCTCCAGCTGCTGGAAGCAGCTGGCTCCAGGCACCAGCTGCTTTTCCTTGCTCTGACAAAGCCTCCTAAGAAACCCCACGAGCAGGAGAAGCACAAACAGAAATTGTGCAAGCAGAAGGAAATGCAGCTAAATCAGTGCCCTCTGCCAAAGGCCCAGAGATTCCTCCTGGCAGAGCCCTAAATGCCCGGCCATCTGCTTCCCTCTGCCCTGGAGCGTGGGCTGGAGAGCTCTGCCAAAATCTTTTCTGTCCCCAGCAGGAGTCAGGGCTCTTCCCATGTCCTCCTCTCCCGCCTGGAGAGCAGGATCATGAACTGTCTGGGTCTGTTCCTGCAAAACCCCAGGGCACGGGGCAGACCCTGGGGAGCAGATGTTCCTCTCCCTGCTCTGGAGTCACCCTCGAGGCCACAAGTCTCAAATCTGGAGCGACTCCCATGATTTTGGGCTTTCCAGAGGGCGAGTTCTCCTCCACCACGTGTGCACGGACACCAGCAGGGGCTGACCTGTGGAATCCAAGAAATAAGTGGCTGCAGGATGGCAGAGGATCACCCTCCATATGCTGCAGCCCCATGACCATTTGCCTCTTGGATGAGCACTGGGGTTTTTTAGGGCTCTGTGCTTGTTTCCATTCCTGAAATAGATTGTTGATCCCATTATCCCAACTCCCAGCTGCTTCACACTCTTATGTTTTCCCAGGAAGAGCAGCAAGCACAAGGCAGAGGAGGTTTGTGGCTGCTGAGGATCATCTGTGAGTGCAGTGACCACATCCACAGGGATAAATTCAAGGCCAGCTGGAAGGGCCAAGCCATAGACAGGACATTAAGATCTCCTGGCTGCCCAAAAAAGGGATCCACAGTGGGCAGCTCACTGGGGATTGTCTGTGCTAACTCCTGAGCCCTGCCTTGGAGCCAAAAGTCTGCCAGGGGCTGGGGGAAATTTTATGTCTGAGCCTGGTCCTGGCATTTCTTCATTCACTGGTGTGGATCCAGCCAAGGCTCTGGAGGAGAGAGAGTTAGAGAGAAAAACCCTTCCATGAAGAAGCAGAGAAATCATCCTGTTTGTAGGAATATTTTCTAAAATAGCAGGAAAGGCAGCTGGAGCTGATTTAGATGTTGTTTTCCACGCTACATCCACAGGGATGTCTGAGCTCACAGCGTGTCCCAGGAGCTGCCATCCAAAATTCCTCACCCAACCCCACCAGCAGGGCTGGGAGGAGGGAGCTGCAGGTGTGGGAGAGTTCCCAGCCAGCATTCCCAACTCCCCAGCGAGGCCACATCGGGGATTTGGCAAGCAGAGAGTGAGTGGGCAGTGAGACTGCAGGAGGCAGGAGGCTGGAGGATGAGGCAGACAGACAGATGGACCCCACACCACATGCATGAGTGTTCCTTGGCGCCGAGATTCCATCACTAATTATTTTTAGCTGATTTCCAATTTTTTTTTTTTTTCCCTCCAGGGAATAATGAGTTCCTGGTGAAGCTTTTCCACTAAGAAAAGAAATCAGGGGACACTGTGTAATGCTCCTGAGGAAAAGGGATTGGGGTGCTGGTAGGTGAGAGCTGGACACCTGGAGGAGAGCATGACCCAGGGAGAGCTCAGAGCCTTTTCCAGTGCCTAAAGAGGATCCAGGAGGGCTGGACTTGGGACAAGGGATGGAGGAACAGGACACAGGGAATGGCTTCTCACTACAAGAGGGCAGGGATGGATGGGATTTTGGAAATTAATTGTTCCCTGTGAGGGTGGGGGGGCCTTGGCACAGGGTGCCCAGGAAGCTGTGGCTGCCCCTGGACCCCTGGAAGTGTCCAAGGACAGGTTAGGTGGGGTTTGGAGCAACCTGGGATAGTGGAAGTTGGCCCTGCCCATTGCAGGGGATGTGAATGGGATGAGCTTTAAGGTCCCTTTCCACCCAAACCATTCTGGGATTCTAAATTTAACATTTTTCCATTAAACTTTTTGTCTTTTTTCTTCTTCTTTTTTTTCCCTCCTCACTTAATGAAAATCTTCTCTTGCCATGGAAATCTCCAGGCACTTCCCAGGGACAAACCTGCAGGTCTCTGTGTTCCTGGAGTACACAGAGTACACAGCCTGGTGCCAGAGTTGTTTGGATTTACTCTGAGAGAGAACAATTGCTCAGGTACAAACAGTCCTCACAACCTTCCCTTTATCAGGACAAGAGTATGAAGTATGAAGGGTGGGATATCTAATATATCAGCTGTACTTGGCTTGTTCAAGTTTTCAGGGGGAAAATTCCAACCTTTTCGTGGATTCAGAAGCCGCTGAATTCTGAGGAAACCACTCAGGTCACTGTACAGGGCTCTGATACATACTGAATGCATTGTTGTGCCACGATCTGATTTTTTAGGTGAGTGGCTTTGAGAGTTTTACTTTGGATATTATTCGACTTTGGGGGTTCAGAGGCCCCTTGGAAGGAGAAAAATAGAAAGAAAGAGAATTTGGTGACAGAGGAGGGAAACCTCTGTGGTTACAAAGGCTTTCCATTGGACAGGACTGTAACATAAGGGGCACTAATGAAATTATCTTCACCTGCACTTGGGTTTAAGTGAAAGATAGTGAAACAGATATTTATACAGTGACCACAGGTTGCAATAGAGACAACTGTGATTTCTTTGTCAACATCATTGTTGCTGCTAGAAATGAAGGGATGGGACTATCTTCAAGCTAAGAATGATTTATTGTTCAGATAAACATCCGTTTCAGAGGCCATGAGATTTTAAAGGAGCAAGCAACCAGCAATAGCTCAAGAGTAGTCACAAATTTCTTTGTTACAAGTCAATATATAACTTTCTAAACTGATAGACAGTTGCCACAGAATTTATTTTGCTTTTTGAACTTATCACTTTTACTTACTTCTACTGTACTGCGGATATTTTTATCTAATGGGTTTCTAACTCACGTACACACATGTGCTTCTATTATAACTTCTAAACTCTCAGCTTATTCCATACAACTGCACCCTTACAAAATAAACCCTTCACCATCTTATCACTACATTTTCTCACTCACATAAGGCATATTCTTACCTACAACTATAGAAATATAAGTTTATTTTCTGCTTAATATCTATGTATTGTATTGTATTTTTACATCAATCTAAGCTTCTTCTTAGGCTGCAGATTAAACTCTTCAGTGTCTGTGGAAGTCACAAAGTTACAAAGGCTTTCCATTGGACAGGAGTGTGAAACAAGGGGCATTAATGAAATTATCTTCACCTGCACTTGGGTTTACATTGAATGATAATGAAGCAGATATTTATACAGACTACAGGTTGCAATAGAGACAACTGTGATTTCTTTGGAAGCTACAAGGAAGAACTATAATAAGCCCCCCGTGGCAGAGGGGTTGGAACTGGATGATCTTCAAGGTCTTTCCAACCCAAACCATTCTGTGTTTCTCTGATTCAAGAACAGGATTGTTCTACGACCTGTTTCTGAAAGGGAAATGGGAATAATGTGAGGTGATAAATTGTTTATGAACTGATTTTTCATCATTACTGTTTAGAAGCTGTGGTGCTTTGAAAATATCATTTTTGGCTGCTATTCTGTGAGACCTGACTCAGGTTCCCTCTGTCCTGGGAGCTGCAGATGTTGAGGTAACTCCTCACAAGTCCAAAACCAGATTCTTGGAGTCTGACCCAGTTTGGGAAATTGCCAGATCATTCCTGAGAAAACTGAGTCCTGAATTGCCTCTTCAAGAGCATAAATCAATGCATCTTCAAAATCAAACCCTCCCAGACCTGATGGAGCTTAGAAAATTTTGTTTCAGTGGGCAGGGATACTTGAACTTTATAGAAGCACAGCGTGGCTTGGGTGGGAAGGAATCTTAAGCTCATCTTGTTTCACCCCTCTGCCATGGGCAGGGACACCTGCCACTATCCCAGCCTGTCCAGCCTGGGCTCACAACCAGGGAAAATGGTTTTAAATGGAGCTGGAGCCACCCTCTGGTGTTGTCAGTTCAGCAGTGACTGCTGAGGTTGTGCTGAGTATTTAAGAGCAAAGATGAATTAGGATTTGTTAAGCTGGGACTCCTGAGTAGCTTGAGGTATGAACCATTGTTATTGGGGGAACAAAGGGTTCTCAGTGTGGGAGTAAATGTCCTCTCTGTTGGATGCAGAGAACTAAAAATCTTCTTTTCCAGAATCCAATTAACGATCCCAGTTAATAAAGAACAAGTGACCAGAGTACCAGTGACAAAGAGATGAGAGCCAGGGCAGCCCAGCAGGTTCAGAGATGCTCCCACCAGCTGAAATGCCTTTTATTCCACTCCCTGTTGCAGGCAGTGGGATAAATTTAGAGCCGTGACTTGTCATTCCAGAAATCAAACAGGACACGGAGACAGCGAGTGCTGGAAAAACATCCAACTGTGCTGGAGCTCAGCAGCAGGGCTGGAAAGTCTCTTTAACTGTAAGATCAGACACAAAGCAGAGCTGCTCTTGCAGTCCTGTGGCTTTTTTTTTTTTTTTTTTTTAATGGAATCACAGAATCATTAATGTTAAAAAAGCCCTTTAAGAACATCGAGTCCAATCACTGACCCAGCCCCACGTGTCCACCACCAATTCCAGCACCTGGGTGTCCTCCCAGTGTCTGAAGGGAGCCTGCAGGGAATGTGGAGAGGGACAATTTACAGGAGCCTGGAGTGACAGGACAAAAGGGAATGGCTTGAACTGAAAGAAAGTAGCTTTGGATTGGAAATTGGGAAAAGTTCTTCCCTGTGAGGGTGCTGAGACCCTGGCACAAGTTGCCCAGAGAAGCTGTGGCTGCCCTTGGATCCCCAGGAGTGTCCAAGGCCAGGCTGGACAAGGCTTGGAGCAGCCTGGAATGGTGGAAGGTGTCCCTGCCCATGGCAGGGGGTTGGACTAGATGTCCTATAAGGTCCCTTCCAACCCAAACCATTCTATGATTCCATTCTATGATTCCATTCTATGACTCCATTCTATAATTCCATCCTATGATTCCATTCTATGATTCCATTCTATGATTCTATAAAGAAATTCCATTATTCAAAGTGTGATTCAATAATAATAGATGTGGTGATGTCTTCACTGCCTGGAGATTTTCAGCACATGACCGGATATTCCTCACTGAGGAAAATTTTCACCACAAATGTGACTCCACAGCTTCTGAACTCCAGGAGTTCTGATTCCATTTCTTCCCCTTTCTCCCTAAAATCCTGAGAGCTGCTGTAATCTGCAGCTGCCCTAGGGAGTGCCCACCCTCTGGTTTAAGCCGTGCCATGTTCCCAAAGGGTTGGCACAGCCCCAGGAGCTGCTGTGCCCCAGGACAACCAGCAGGTTCACCAGATCCCAAGTGCAGGTTCTGGACTGGCCACAGACCAAGATCACACCTGTTTGGGTGGAAAGGCACTGCTTTGGAAGCTGGGAGCAGTTTAATCCCATGGGGATGGCCAAAGCAGGCCATGCTCGAGCCATCCTCCTTCTGCACAGCACAGAGCTCACCTGAGAGACATGCCAAGGACTTGGCTTCAAATTTGTAACTGGAAGGAGCCAGAGGAGAGTGAAGAGATCACAATTCCTTTGCTGTTTCCCTGTCTGAGCCATTCACCCCTTTGTCTTTCCCTTTTCTGCATTGAACGAACCAAGAGCAATGGGAAAGGGAGGTCCCTGGGCCGCCATGGTTGCAAGGTGAAAAAGGAAGGAAAAAATCCCAGATTTACATCAGGAGAAGGGTCTAGACATTTGTTCCTGCCATACTTGAAAATATTATTTTACTGGTGCAAGGTTCAGTTCATGTCAGTGTCACAAGGACCACAGAGGTCACTGCATGCACCAGGGGAAAAAAATGAGCCCGATGAAAACATCCATGCAAAGCCACAGATCTGCATGGGGGAAAATGCTTCTGGAATTTCTGGGATTAAAGAACCCCAAATTACATCAAGGCTGGATCATATCCCATTCAAAAATACAGTAATTTTTTTTTTTTTTTTTTGTAAAGGAACACAGAAGATCCTTCCTCTCCTCTGCTGGATTTTCTCCAGCTCTGCTCTTCCTCCCATGGTGCAAAGGGCTTTAGCATCTCCCAGCACTGGGTTTTTTTATTTTTTTGGGTGTTTCTCAGCTGATCCAGACTCATCCTTCCTGCTCCTTGTGCCTTAACTCAGAGGAAGAGATTTTAGCTGTTGGTATTGCATCCAGAAAAGATGAATCCAGAAAAGAAGAAAAAACACCAGCAAAGATTGGTTGGTGTTTGTTTGAATTTGGACATGAAGAGCTGGAATGAGGGATTCCCTGCTGAATATTTCTAGGAACAAACACATTCAATATCTACAAAATAAACTCTGCACCTTAAAAAACCCCACCCAGTTTCTTGTCAAAGAAAAAAACAAAAAAAAAAACCCAAAACAAAACAAAACAGAACAAAAACACTGCTCAGTAGCAGTGTAATGATCAATGTAATTATTAATTTTCCTTCAGAATTCCAGTAAATGGAATTATTCCTTCTAAAAGGTTATGAATGGTCAACAGAAGAAATGAGCAGGGTTGTTTCCCTTTAGTGGTCATGGAGAACAGAAAAATATAAAGTGGAAAGAAAAAGGAAAAAGCAAAGAATGAAGAAGGAAGCTGAGAGGGTATGAACATGTAGTTACAAAAATTGGATATGGACAACAGCTGGATAGAGGCATAAAAAAAAAGAGAAGGAATAGTGATATCTGGAAAGGAGGTAAAGGAGTGACAGGGGAGAGGGTGGGAAGAGATTTTCTCCAGTTTCCTGGGGAGTTTCTGGCCACTGGAGTTTGTGTTCAAGGATGTCTCACTGCAGGGTGTCGCAATAAGGTGACTCTGGAGGTGGCAATTCCTAATTCTGTCCTTGCAGGTCTCTCCATCTTCTCCAGCTCCCCAGCTGCGGTGTTGCCAGGGTGGGCATGGAGGAAAATGAAGGAAAAGCAGAACAGTGCAGAAAACAGACTCATGGAATCCCTGAGGATGGAAAATCCCTCTAAGGCCATTGAGTCCATCCATTCCCCAGCACTGCTGAGGCCGCCACGGACCCACATCCATAAGCACCACCTTTACAAGGCTTTTTTTTTTTGAACCCTTCCAGGGATGGTGATTCCCCCACTTCCTTGGGCAGCTCATTCCAGTGCCATTGACCCTTTCAGTGAAGGAATTTCCCCCAGTATCCAATCTAATGGCTGCAAGGCCAGGGGAGATCTTGCTGCGCCGGCAGCACGGAACAGCGCTCACAAAACAACAAAAACCAGAAACATTTGTGCCTGGAGACGACTCAAGCCATCTGCAGAGGGCTGTTGTTTGCTCTCCAGGTTGTGCAGTGTCACCCTGCCCTGCTGGGCTCTCTCACAAAGGCACCTGGCAGCCAGGCCCGTGCTCCATGGGCACGTGGGGCCGTTCCCGCTCTCCAGATCCGGCTGCTGGGCACGGCCGTGGGGCTGCCCACAGCACAGCTGCTCCCAGGGCAGCTGGAATTCAGCCTGGCACGGCTCCTGATAAGCTCTGGGTGCTGTCTGCAAGGCACAGGCACAATGGGCACGGTGGGGTATCAGATCCACGAAGGGGAATGGTTTTATGGAGCATCCAACCCTGACCAGTGCTCTGGCACTGAGGATCCTCAAGGGCCTCTCCCAAATGTGATTCTCGACAACATTTTCATCACGTTCGTTTTTATGGGTGTTTTGTCTCAATTCTGAGTTTCTTTCTTTTTTTTTTTTTTCCCGGTATTGATCACAGCCTAAAGGAAATGAAGGAAAAAATGGTTTATGAGCAGGAGTTAATAAATTTCCAGTTACCATGGCAATGGTAGGACATCTCAGAAGGCTGTTCTAAGTCCTGAACTATCCAAGGTCTCCATTAAAAAATTCCATAATGGTATAAATCTCCTTTCTGAATTTGCAAATAAGCTGAAAAGAACTGCTCTGCTCTGGAGGGCAGTGGGGATTGGCTTTTCTTTTTTGGAAGATACAAAACAGTTGGTGGAGAATAAGCAACACCTGGCAATTCAGGGCTTCTGCAGAAAAATGTGGGGCTGCAGTGGGTACCAAGGTGCACACGCTGGGACAACATCATCCTGTTCTCTTCTGGAAAAGGCAGGAATTGTTCTTTCTATAAAAATAACCACCAGGGTTTTCACATGTCAGGCACATCAGTTAATTCATTTACAATTCTGAATTAGAATTCCAGGTGGTGCTGTTTGCTGCCAAAAGGACCAGGCTTAAAGGGGAGGTGGAAGAGCTGGAGAGAGCTCAGGGCAGAGATGGTTACAGGACAAAGAAAAGTATCTATAACAAAAATCTGGAAGAATTGAGATTGTGATCACTGAATCACAGAATGGTTTGAGTTGGAAGGACCTTAGACCTCATCCTGTTCCTACCCCCTGCCATGGGACACCTTCCACTATCCCAGGTTGCTCCAAGCCCTGTCCAGCCTGGCCTTGGACACTTCCAGGGATCCAGGGGCAGCCACAGCTTCTCTGGGCACCCTGTGCCAGGGCTTCCCCACCCTCACAGGGAACAATTCCTTCTCAATATCCCATCTATCCCTGCCCTCTGGCAGTGGGAAGCCATTCCCTGTGTCCTGTCCCTCCATGCCTTGTCCCAAGTCCCTCTCCAGCTCTCCTGGAGCCCCTTTAGGCCCTGGAAGGGGCTCTGAGCTCTCCCTGGATCCTTCTCTTCTCCAGGTGAACACCCCCAGCTCTCCCAGCCTGGCTCCAGAGCAGAGGGGCTCCAGCCCTTGGAGCAGCTCTGTGGCATTCCTTGGACACTGTGGTTCCATGCATTTTTGGTAACACATTATTTCCACGGTTGCAGCTCCGTTGGCAGCTGAACAGTTCCATGTCCCACTCTCTGATGTCAGTGGTCACACCCTGCTGACATCCACAGGAGTAAATCTCTTCCATTCCAAGCAGGATTACCAGTCCCAGTCCCACTGGAAGTCAGGCCTGTCTTCTGGAGACACAGGAGGTGCAGTGGGAATTATGTTTGCAGATGTGTAAAGCAGCCTCAGAAAAAAGCATGGCCAGGGTTGTGCTAAAAATTTACCAACAGGGAGAGGCAGCTCCTTGTGCCAGGACAGTTGATTTGTTTAGAAGTCAGTAACAGAAGGGTAAACCATGCCATGGAATCACAGAGTCACAAGATCTTAGAATCATCAAATTTGGAAAGATCTCTAACTAAGATCAAGTCCAAACATCCCCCAGCACTGCCAAGGCCACCACTGACCCATGTCCCCAAGTGCCACATCCACATGGCTTTTAAATCCCTCCAAGGATGGGGCTCCAGCAGTGCCCTGGGCAGCTGTGTGAGGGCTGAACAACCCTTCCCACGAGGAAATTGTTCCGAATAGCAAGTTTCAACCTCTCTGGCACAAACTGTCCTCCTGTCTTGTCCCTGTTCCCTCAGAGCAGAGCCCGACCCCCTTGGCTGTCCCCTCCTGTCAGGGAGTTGTGCAGAGCCACAAGGTCCCCCCAAGCCTCATTTTCTCCAGGCTGAGCCCCTTTCCAGCTCCCTCAGCCCCTCCTGGTGCTCCAGCCCCTTCCCAGCTCTGCTGCTGTCTGTGTAGCAGGTCTCCATCCAGCCAGGTGTCCTCAGTGTGACAGTGACAAACAGCTGATGCTTAGAAGGGTGGGAGAGCACAGCCACACAGAGCAGCATTAGACTGGAAACCCACCCAATTCCACCCATTCCCAATTCCAGTCTGATATCTGGGGCTGTTGAGCTGGATATGGATGAATATTACTGTGCTGAATGCCCCTTGGGGTTTTTTTTTGGATTTCGTGTAAACACAGAATAAGACAGAGTGGGAGGGAGCTCTGGAGATCACCTGGTCCAGCCTGCCCAGCTGCTCAGAGCAGAGCAATCTTCAAAGTCAGATTGGCTGCCCCAGTTACCTTCTGAAGACATTTACAACTCCCTGTTCCACAATATCTGTGGCAGCCATGGAATCATTAAGGTTGGAAAAGCCCTCTCAGGTCACCAAGTCCAACCACTCCCCCAGCACTGCCAAGGCCACCACTGCCCCATGTCCCCAAGTGCCACATGCACATAACTTTTCAATCCCTCCAGGGATGGGGACTCCAGCACTGCCCTGGGCACCATTTTAGTGAATAAATCTTTCTTAATATCCAATCTAAACCTCCCCTGGTGCAGCTTGAGGCTGTTTCCTCCCATGCTGTCTATGGCACAGTGAGTTGCACCACTGTGGGCAGTGGGAAAGAACAATTCCTTTGTTCAGTGCATCAAACTCCCGTGTGTCATCTGCTTCCCTGGCTATGGAAAGGGAAAACCAGAGTTCTCTCATTTTAGGACACTTTTTTGACAGTGCTGTCACACATTCCCACATACGCCTCTCCCTCTACAGTGGAAGTTCCCAGTCTAATTACTGTCTTGGGAATAAGTCCCCAGCTCTCACCATCCTCCCTGCCATAGTTTGTACCTCTTTTCTTCCTCTGCATGTGCAGAGAGAGGGACACCAGCACAGATTGCAGCATGAAGCACCCTCAAAACTAACAACAGCACTCACAAAACCACTCCAATTTCTATCAGCACCCATTCCAGCAGACCCAGTCACTCAGTTTTCCTGCTTCTGGGCACTGGTGTTTGTTTTTGTTTTTTTGTTTTTTTTTTTTTTTCCTGAGTGCTCTTTGGGGCTGTCTCATTGCTGGAAGGTGAAAATCAGTTTGCCATCGCTGAGCCAGTCTCGTTTGCCATCTGCTGAAGCTGCCACTCAGTGCTGAGATCCTTCTGCCTCCAGACTCCTTGCAGTCAGTTCTCATTTTCCTGCTCTGAGTTACCTTCTGTTGGCATCAGAGCACCCCTGACAGCCAGGATCAGGCCATGTCCACCCCAGAAGTTGAACACACTCAAGCCCCCGGAGCTGTCTGGAGGATTTGGAAGGAGAGGGACTGATCAAAGTGTTTGCAAGTGGTCAGATCTTCCTGGGAAAAAAGGCTTTCAGCTCCAGGGCTCCTGCCCTTCAGAGGGGTGAGAGGGGACAAGAGATCAGGCTGCAGGGAATGTGGTGTTGGCTGAATTTACCAGAGGTTTGCAGTCATGGCTCCCAAGAGGGTGACACATGGACACCGGCTCCTCTCAGCCTGTCCAGCCCGTGTGGGGACAGCTCTAGACAGCAGAGGCAGAGCTGTCAGTGCATCCTGGCCACATCCCAGCCCTGCAGCATCCTGCCAAAGGTTGGGAAAGGCCTGTGATACTGATCTTACTCCCTTCGAGGTCCTTCTGCCCCAGGACATCTGTTCCATCCCGGCCGCTCCTGTCACACTCTGTGGTTTCCCTTTGAACCAGGGGCTGATAGCAGGTCTGGGGAGAGCAGAGTTTTGCCAGCAGGGTGGAGGGGCTGCTGATGGTGCTGTGCAGTGAGCCATGAGCAGCAGGACCTCCCCCAGACCCTCCTCTCTGCCCCATAAATCTGAGGATCCCCAGCTGTGGCACTCACAGCTCCCAGCTCCAGCTCCCTCCTGCTCCAGCCTCGCTGAGATCCCGGCTCCTCTCCAGCCATGAGGTTCCTCTGCCTTGTCCTTGCTGCCTTCCTCCTGCTCTCCCTGGCTGCCCCAGGTAAGAGGGGGGATTGTGTGGGAATGGGAGCTGGATAAGGGGAAAAGCAAGATGGGGTGGGTCAGTCTGGGCCACAGGGATGGAGAAAACATGAGCCCTGCTGGCTTCAGAGCTGTGGCTTTGGTGCCCACCCACATAAATGTCCCAAATCCTTTGGGTGCGCATCTGTGTTGCCAAACAACCCAAGCCACCCCATGGCTCTGTGATTTCATGATTCTGTGATTTCATGATTCTGTGATTTCCTGATTCTATGATTTCATGACTGATTTCACGATTTTATGACTATGATTTTGTGGTTCTATGATTTTAGGATTCTACAATTCTGTGACATGATTTGGTTACCCCGGCTTGTCTTATGCGGGGTTCTATTTTTATACAAATGAGTCTTTGCCAAAAAAAAAAAAAAAATCACTTTAAAGTACTATAAGAAGCACATTTAGGGAGTTTTGGATGGTTTTGACACCTAAGTTAAGGTGAGCTGGGCCCTGGTGTAATTGTTTTAATCATGAAGCACCAAGCAAGTGCTGGATGTCCTTTTCAGAGACACCAGCCTTCTGGAACTTTCCTTTGCTTGATACAACCTTTTTTGCCAAACTGCTTCTGGAAATACCTTCAGGGACAAGCTCCCCCACATTTCTGGTGTGCAGTGCTCAGACATCCCTTCTTGTCTGGTTCTCACCTCTCTCTTCACTGACTAAAAGGGAGATTTGGGGCTCAGAAAGGTTCCCATTCCAATATTCCAGCACTTTGGACATCATTTCCCAGCTACTTCAGGCCAGCAGCTTTTCAGCCTGGTGCCTGGCACTTGGTGAAGCCTTGTCCTGATGAACATCTTTATGAATTTTTGGTTTTGGGGTGTTTTGAGATGCTCTCTCATCTTTCCCTAAGTGCACCAGGGCCATCCAGTGGCCACCAGAAGGGGAGGGAGGTGCACAAGGAGCTGCTCTGGGCCCTTCAAGGTCCCTTCCAGCTTTGGGGTTGGGCTTGGACAGGAGTGTTGGACATGTGAGGGGATGGAGCAGGACATCCCTATGGACAGGGGCTGATCCTGCTGCCCACTGTGACTGGGAGGGGGTGGGAGGGCATGAAAATGGGGAACAGGGATGGGGAAATGGGGAACAGAGGTGGGAGAATGGGAAAATGGGGAACAGGGATGGGGAAATGGGGAACAGGGATGGGGAAATGGGGAACAGGGATGGGGAAATGGGGAACAGAGGTGGGGAAATGGGAAACAGAGGTGGGGAAATGGGGAACAGGGATGGGGAAATGGGAAACAGAGGTGGGGAAATGGGGAACAGGGATGGGGAAATGGGGAACAGAGGTGGGGAAATGGGAAACAGAGGTGGGGAAATGGGGAACAGGGATGGGGAAATGGGGAACAGGGATGGGGAAATGGGGAACAGAGGTGGGAGAATGGGAAAATGGGGAACAGGGATGGGGAAATGGGGAACAGGGATGGGGAAATGGGAAACAGAGGTGGGGAAATGGGGAGCAGAGGTGGGGAAATGGGAAAATAGGAAAATGGGGAATACAGATGGGGAAATGGGGAACAACAATGGGGAAATAGGGAACAGAGATGGGGAAATGGGGAAATGGGGAGCAGAGGTGGGGAAATGGGGAAGAGCAATGGGGAAATGGGGAACAGAAATGAGGAACAACCTCTCTCCCTCTCCCCTTCCAGGCTATGGGAAGTTCAGGAAGACCTGTGCTCCTATGGGATACTGCTCCCCGAAATGTCGTGTGATGGATTTGAAATACACCTCTGGCGACTGCAAGTACTCGTGCTGCATCCCAACCGCCTGGAAGGGGAAATAGGAGCTGAAAAGGGAACACCTGGGGAAGAGGAGACACCACAGTGGCTTTGGGAGCAGATTCCCAGCTGTCTGAGCCCATTGCCATCCCCTGCTCCTAATAAATAAAACAAAGAAAAGAACTAGATATCACTTGTTGCGTGCTCATGATCCCATTTAAAGCATTAGGACAGGTTCCCCAAGCTCAGCAACAAAGACCTTTTGGCATCATGTCTCATTGTTCCTTTCCATAAATTTCAAACTCTCTTCAGCATCTTCCTCCTTTAGAAGGGGGAAAAGGAATACAGGTTGGAGAAAGCCAAGAATTGTGAGGAAACATGATGAAATAAAGCAGGGATTGGTGAGAGGGAAAAATGTAAATAGAGAGACCTTAAAGGGAGCATGGAGAGATCACCCAGGGATGAACAGAAGGTGCTCAGGAACCTCATGAAAATGGGATTAACCCTCACTGGCCACAGGGCAGATCCCATCTCCTTGTCCTCCAGCAAATACATTGAGTAAAGCCAGTTTCCAGGCACCTCTGCTGGTCTTGGATGGGAAATGGATACTGGAAAAGGTGGAAGATCTCTACAGCAGGCGAGAAAAGGGGCTGAAAACCAACAGTTTGGGTTTCCCACTTAGTCATTCCTAAAAAAGACACAGTTTGGGGAATGTAGAACATCTCTGGCAGCAGCAGCAGCTCTGACCTCCCAGTGGCTCTGGTGTTGCCAAAATCCCTTCTCACAACTCTGGAGGAATTTCAGAATTGTAGAATTCTGAAATTAGGGCACTGTTAAAAATCCCTTTCAAGATGTTGTCTGTGCCACTGATCCAGGACTGGATTTGGTGTGTTTGAACCCACGTATTTGAATGGTTTTTGTGTCTTGGTGCCCTGAAGTCACTGCAGAAATTTCAGCAGAGGGATGTCCCTCAGTCATAACTTGTATTTTCCTTCTAATACATCTTCTTTGATCATGGAATTCAGCAAGTTAAAAAAAAAAAAAAGAGGAAAAAAACGGTAAAACATAAAATTAAAACAAAAAAGCCTTAAGACTTGGGGTTCATGAGGCTCCAGATAAATCTGGAAAAAAAAACCCCATAATTTCCAATGAGAAAGCAGAGATAACCTCATGTTTATTGACATCAGTAGAATCACAGAATTGATTAGGTTGGAAAAGCCCTCAGAGATCATCCAGTCCAAACATCCTCCAGCACTGCTAAGGCCACCACTGACCCATGTCCCCAAGTGCCACATGCACACAGCTTTTAAATCCCTGCAGGGATGGGGACTCCACCACAGCCCTGGGCAGCTGTGCCAGGGCTGGACAGAGCTTTGGTGAAGAAATTGTCCCAATATCCAATCTAAACCTCCCTTGGAGCAGCTTGAGGCTGTTCCCACTCATCTGTCCCTGTTTCCTGGAAGCAGAGCCCGATCCCCCTGGCTGCCCCCTCCTGTCAGGGAGTTGTGCAGAGCAATGGAACAAGTGTAGGAGTAGAATTATAAAGTGACCCTGAATTGCTGTGGGGTTTCAGCTAAAACTTCATCACTTTAAAGCAGTTATTTACTCACTTCTCTTATGTCAAGCTTTCACAGTGTTCTAAATCTGGAAAGGACACGTATCTGGGGAAAAAAAAATAAAAACCAAACCCAAAACTTCTTTGTCTTTCCGATCTGATGTAAACAAAGTAACTTTAGAAATGTTCATAAAATCACAGGCTATGCTGAGCTGGAAGGGACCCACAGTATTACCCAGTACAGCTCCTGGCCCTGCACAGGACACCCCCAAAAATCCCACCAGGTGCCTGAGATGTGATGAATATCAATTAAAACAGCCTCATAAATTGCAGCTCCAAAAGAAAGGGTGTTTTTCTGAGTCTTGCTTCTAGAAGCTTCAGGCAATGGCACAGGTTTCTCAGAGAAGCTGTGGCTGTCCCTGGATCCCTGGAAGTGTCCAAGGCCAGGCTGGACAGGGCTTGGAGCACCCTGGGATAGTGGAAGGTGTCCCTGCCCATGGCAAGGGTGGGAATGGAATGAGCTTTAAGGTCCTTCCAACCCAAACCATTCCAGGATTTCATGACAATTGATTGGACCCTGGTTGTAAGATTGGGGGTTTTTTCCCTCTGTTTTTCTCTATATCTTATTTTCAGTGAAATAAGACTTCAACAGAAGCACTTTTTGAGAAAAAGCCACTCAGAGCATAAAAAAAACAAAACAAAACAAAACCAAACAAAACAAACCCCTGCTTTCCCCACAGACCTGGAGTTCCCATATTGCCTGGTGCTATACATTTTAAAGATGTGTCTTTCCTTGTGGTGACAGTCAGTGCATCTGCCCCGGGAGAGAGAGGAATGGGAATGTCTGGCCCAGTGATTCCTCTTAATGTGCCCATCTGCTTCCCTGTCACTGCCACCCACATACAGGGAGCAGGGCAGAGCCTGCACTGCCTCTTTTTAAACGTTGGGACCTTCATGATGAGTGCAGTTTGTGTATACAGCAAAAAAAAAAAAAGAGAAAAGGCCCAGCAGGGCTTTTTCCATCTGATCCTTGCTCAGTGAGAGGCTGAAGGCTCAGCTCAGCACATCCCAGGTTTCACTCCCTGAGTGGGCACAAGTTGCCTCAAGCTCTTCCTTCTCCTTTCAAGGGGATATTTACTGCTATGGGAACATGGGAAAATTAAAAAAAAAAAAAAAAAAAAAAAAAAAAAGAGAGAGCAAGAAAAGAGTCCCAAAATGTCTGGCTGGAATTCCCAAGGTTTAGCAAACAACTCAGTGTGACGCTGCTGATGCTCTGTGTTCTCTCTTGTTCCTGCACTCCCAGTCTTTACAATCAAATGACCCACATGGAGCCATTCACTCCACATACAAAATGACTCGGATTTTTTCCTCACAACATCCACCTGGATTTCACCAGCCAGGGGAGGAGTCACACCCCCAAACCCAAGCCAGGTCCTTCTTCAGCCATAACCTTTATTACCCTCAACAATACACTTTCCATTCCCTCCCATCCATTTTCCAGATTTTTTTATGACCAAATTTCCTGCTGTAGCCCCACCACAACACTCCTCTTTACTCCCTCTCCTGCACCTCAGCCCCAAAGTGCTGGGCCCTGTCCTTTGGTTTTAGGACAGGATTTTCCTGATTTCCCGTTTTCCTCCTCGTTATTGTATTTAAAACTGGTAAAATCCTGCTTTGCAATCCCATAGGACACTTTAAGATGTCTTTCCTTATCAAACTACCATCTCCTATCTTTGCACAGCAAAACCTTCTTGAGCAACAGATCACTGAATCGTGGAATGGTTTGGGTGGAAAGGGACCTTAAAGCCCATCCCATTCCAACCCCTGCTATGGGCAGGGACAACTCCCACTATCCCAGGTTGATCCAAGTCCTGTCCAGCTTGGCCTTGGGCACTTCCAGGGATCCAGGGGCAGCCACAGCTTCTCTGGTGCCCAGAGAAGCTTACAGGCAGGAATTTCTTCCCAATATCCCATCCATCCCTGCCCTCTGGCAGTGGGAAGACATTCCCTGTGTCCTGTCCCTCATCCCTTGTCCCAAGTCCCTCTCCAGCTCTCCTGGAGCCCCTTTAGGCCCTGGAAGGGGCTCTGAGCTCTCCCTGGATCCTTCTCTTCTCCAAGCTGCAGAGATCACACACTGCAGTCAGAAGTGGCTGTTTCATCCTTGAATTCCCTTCAGATTTTTTTTTATTTTTTTGAGGGGAAAGCCTCGACAGCAAGAAAAGATCATGGTTCTGGTGATTTGTTGCTGTTTTTTCTCCTCTTCCACTGCTTTTACATTAAAGACAACCCCTTTGATGAGTCCCCACAAAGGAGGGTTCAGCATCAAGGCCTCTCTTCTTTCTGGCCAGGTGAGAACCAATGCAAATATTTCATTCAGCTCCTGTGGAGTGGCCTGAGCTTTAATTAACTTTATTTCCCTGACCATGCTCTTTGTCAGGCTTCACGTTCACAATGTGTTTGGAAAAAGAAAAAAAAAGATTGATTTGAAGACGTTTCCTCACATTTTTCAAGCTCTTCTTGCAATTCTCTGCTGAGCTGCCTTATTGTGTTTAATATTTTGTCAGGCCCAGTTTATTATCTTTTCTATTTTCCATGTTTGGCCACAATTTCAGCTTTTCCTTTCTAACAATCTCCCTCATCCCACTGTTCTGCTGTGACCTTTTCCTTTTTGCTCTTTCTCAGGCCTTTTATTTTTTTTTTTTAACACCTGCCATCACTTTTCCCTGAGTCTCCTTCTTAGTGGCCTTAAACACCTCCCCAGGTGCTTGCAAAGAATCTATTTGCAAGCATTTAACTCTTTTAACTGCAGCCTTTGTCTCCTTTTTGATAATTCCCCCATTTTTATATCACTTCCTTATTGAATTTGAGTGCAGAAGCAGTGGCCTTTCCATCCCCTGCTGCCCTGGAAAGCTGTGGGGTGGAAGTTCTGTGGAATTTGAGTTGCAGGGCCTCTCCCAGGGGATAAGCCCAGTAACTGATATTTTCTCCCTATAAATATGAGAAACCCTTGTAATCCAGTAATTCATCAGTATAACAAAGAGATATTCAACTAATTTCTCCTATAAAAGGTTCTTTCCAGGATATGAATCTGCTTCTTGGCATAGTGGGAATTTATAATATCAGGGAATCATAGAATAATTTGGACTGTAAATGACATTTTTAGGTTGTCTCATCCCACCCATGCCATGGGAAGGGACAACTTCCACTATCCCAGACTGCTCCAAACCCCATTTTGGAGTTCATTCCCTTTCATGTGGTTTTTCTTTTCACTCTCCTCTCACAATAAAAATAAAAATAAAAAAAAAAAAAAAAAAAAAGAAAGAAAGAAAGAAAGAAGAAAGAAAGAAAGAAAGAAAGAAAGAAAGAAAGAAAGAAAGAAAGAAAGAAAGAAAGAAAGAAAGAAAGAAAGAAAGAAAGAAAGAAAGAAAGAAAGAAAGAAAGAAAGAAAGAAAGAAAGAAAGAAAGAAAGAAAGAAAGAAAGAAAGAAAGAAAGAAAGAAAGAAAGAAACAGCAAAGGGGTTTTATTTTTTTAAATATTTCCTTCTGGAATTTTTATCCTTTAATCAAACTTTCAGCCTTGTGTGTCTGTGAAGTGTCAGTCACCAGCTCAGGGCTGGTGTAGGTGAATTTTCCATCTTTTGTGCCCTCTTGTCTGGGCTCAGGTGAATCTTGACAAAATCTGTGGCTCTTGATGGGCCATCCTGTATCAAGAGGGATTTTTA
Organism: Taeniopygia guttata; assembly: GCF_048771995.1. Lineage (NCBI taxonomy): Eukaryota > Metazoa > Chordata > Aves > Passeriformes > Estrildidae > Taeniopygia > Taeniopygia guttata. The sequence continues at coordinate 3,464,031 of NC_133027.1, read as the reverse complement.
CCTGCTGCCAGCCCTCAGCCTGTGTAAACTGGATTTTAACCCACTCACACTCAGCATCTCACCACTCTGTGAAGAGACTCAGTTCTCTTGTCTATACCCAAAGAAATCCCACAGCCCTATCACGTTTCCTGTACCCCTGACCAGTCTGTCAGCTGATAAATTGTTTCAGGTCATCAGTTTATCCTAAAGATGAAAATTTGGTCCTAAAGATGAAATAAAGGAGAATAAGCTTGGTCCTTTTTTTTTCCTGTTATTCTTTTTTTTTTTTTCCCACCTGTCTGCCCCAAAATTTCCAGGGGCAGAAATGGTCACAAAACCCTTGGAGCACCTCATATTCATGTTCAGGTGCACCAGCAGGCCCCATGTGTCCTGGGAAATGGGAGTTTTGGACAAATATATAAATGATTTTGAGGTAGAAATCACTTTTACCTTCGGTTCCATGTGCCAAGATCTCTGCTGATCACAAAGGACGCTGCTGAGAAGAGGAGACACAGCCCTTTCCCCTGCAGAAATTGGGAGTTATCCCACAAGAGGGAGAGGTCTGTACCCCCTCTTTTCTCTTGCATCACCTTCCAGTCCTACAAACACCCATGCAAAGCCTTTTTCTGTGTTTGCAAGGCCCCAGGGCTGGAAAGTTCTTTTATTCCCTGCAGGATTTCAGGGAAACAAAGCTGATTTTTGCCCTGTGGCACTTTAGGACACAAACATCCCAGCCTCCAGTATTGCTGGAGTGTTTGTGGGGTGTTCTGAGCCACCCTACACTGGATCAGCCCATGTCCCCTTGCAGAACACCTGGAGTGATTGGGTTATCCCACAGGGGATGGGGCAGGGAAGGGGACACTGAGGAAATCCTCATCTGTTCTCCTGTTCTCGTTGATCCCCAAGGTCACAGACCGCTGAGAAGGCTCTTGGTGAGGGTGTGCAGGACAACCACGGGACCCCAAAGCCTCCGTGGCTGCAGTGGTTGCCCTGTGGGCACCCCAGGAATGGGATTTTGGGGTGCAAGGGGAAGGTGGTGCTGTTTGTCTCCCATTCCCACCTCTCCACGGGACAGAGGCTGGATGGGACTGATGGGGCAGTGTTCCCCCTGCAAATAAACTGGGATTCAACTTGTGGAGGATGGAGGCACTGGATTAAGCCATGAGCACTCCCTCAGTCTTTGCCACCACTCTGCTTTGAAAACCCCAAAGCCTTTTCTTTCCCTGGCTGGCATTTTGGTGTCAGTTTTTTTGGGGGCTTCCAGAAGCAGCTGTGGGTGCCAGGGGTGTGTCATGACCACTCTCCAGGGAGCTCTGGCTGCCAGCCTCTCCTGGCTGTCCCCTCCCGGGAGAGAATGAATCTCACAGCACACAGAAATGATCTTATCTGCCCATCTTTACTTCAAAGCACTGAGCATCGTCTCTGCCACGCCCTGGACACAGCGCAGGGAGGTCCATGGCTGCGGGGCTGGACTCCTCCAGGGTCATTTCCCCTTTTTGGGAGAGGGGATGCAGCAGTGCAGCTCCTCGCAGTAGGGGTTGAAGGACCACTCCTCGGTTTCGTCGCACGCGTGGGCGCAGTACCCGTCACAAAAACCCTTGGGCTGCCCGTGCCCTGCAGGGAAGAGACACAGGGGGGTTATGGAGAAAATTGTGGATATGTGGGAGAGCAGAGCCCCGGGAATTGTCTCCTTGCTGGTTCCAGGGTGGTACTGTGATGTTTCTCCCCTCTCAGCCCCTAAATTATCAGGCTAGCCCAGAGATCCAAGACCTTGAGGGAAGGAACATCAGGAGATGGGCAAAGATTTCCAAAAGAGGTTCTCACCCCGATGTAGTTGTCCAGCTCCTTTTATTTCAGGGTCCGATGGAAGAGCAGGGGAAAAGAGAGGGAACAGGAAGGTGCAGGGGTGGATCTGGGCTCTGGACAGGGAGGGCTTCTCTGGCTCTCCTCCAGCCCCATCAGGGCAGGAAGGAGGGGACCAGGTTTATCTGGTCAGAGTCACAGGGGTCTGGGGAATGGGGAAACATGGCCTGAGCACACTGTAACACCACTGATGCTCTGGGGTTAGGCCCACCCAGGACAGGATGCACTTCACGTCCCCACTGAGCTGGAGGACAACTGGGCGCTTACAAACCATCCCTCTGCTCATGTTGGATCCCTCTGCCTGAGGGTGGGAGGTGGGATTTGCAGGGTGGCATTCACCCCATCCCAACCCCATTGTACTTGCCAGGCTGGGTAAATCCCCACCGCCCCAGAGATGAACCCCCTGCCTCCCCCGAGACACAGAGGCTGCAGAGCAGAGAGGTCACCCCGATTTCTGCACCTCCAACCTTCCTGTCTTACCTGGGGTGGCCAGGGAGAGAAGCAGGAGCACAGCAAAGACCACGCAGAGCACCCTCATGGCTGGAGGCCAGGGGGGATCTTGGCCCACAGGATCCGAGGTGTGCGCGGCGTCTGAGGGCAGAGGTTTTATAGAGGGACTCCGGCCACCAGCAGCATGGCCAGAGGAGAACCTTGGGCAAAGCCATCTGCAGAGGGCTGTTGTTTGCTCTCCAGGCTGTGCAGTGTCACCCTGCCCTGCTGGGCCCTCTCACAAAGGCACCTGGCAGCCAGGCCCGTGCTCCATGGGCACGTGGGGCCATTCCCGCTCTCCAGATCCGGCTGCTGGGCACGGCCGTGGGGCTGCCCACAGCACAGCTGCTCCCAGGGCAGCTGGAATTCAGCCTGGCATGGCTCCTGATAAGCTCTGGGTGCTGTCTGCAAGGCACAGGCACAATGGGCACAGTGGGGTATCAGATCCACGAAGGGGAATGGTTTTATGGAGCATCCAACCCTGACCAGTGCTCTGGCACTGAGGATTAAAGAGTCATGGAACAAAATCCCAGAACAGTTTGGATTGGAAGGGACCTTAAAGCTCATCCAGTCCCACCCCCTGCCATGGGCAGGGACACCTTCCACTATCCCAGGCTGCTCCAAGCCCCATCTCCAACCTGGCCTTGAACACCTCCAGGGATCCAGGGGCAGCCACAGCTTCTCTGGGCACCCTGTGCCAGGGCCTCACCACCCTCACAGCCAGGAATTCCTTCCCAATATCGCATCTAAATATTCCCTCTTTCAACTTTAAGACATTGCCCCTTCTCCTATCCCTCCATCCCTTTTCCCAAGTCCCTCTCCAGCTCTCCTGGTGCCCCTTTAGGCCCTGGGAGGGGCTCTGAGCTCTCCCTGGATCCTTCTCTTCTCCAGAGGAATGCTCCCAGCTTTCCCAGCCTGGCTCCAGAGCAGAGGGGCTCCAGTTATGTGACCAATTTCATGGATCCCCTCTAGACTCAGTCCAACAGCTCCACATATTTCTTATTGAATCAAAGAATCATGAAGGTGGGAAAATACCTCTGAGATCCTTGAGTGCCGTGAACCTGGCACCACTGTGCTCACCACACGTCCCCACATGTCATATCCACATCCCTTTGGGACACTTCCAGGGATGGGGACACCACCACAGCCCTGGACAGCTGTGCCAGTGCCTGATCACTTTTTCAGTGAAGAAACCTTCCCTAATATCCCATCTAAACCTCCCCTAGTGCAGCTTGAGGCCATTCCCTCTCATCCCATCCCTGTTCCCTGGGAGCAGAGTCTGACCCCCCTGGCTGTCCCCTCCTGTCAGGAGCTGTGCAGAGCCACAAGGTCCCCCCTGAGCCTCCTTTTCTCCAGGCTGAGCCCCTTTCCAGCTCCCTCAGCCCCTCCTGGTGCTCCAGACCCTTCCCCACACTGTTTCCATGTCTGGATGCTCCAGGTGGGGGATGCCCAGGGCATGGGGAGTTTAGGGGTGGGTCATGTCCAGCTTGCACCCCCCAGTATCCCCAAGTCCTTCTCCCAGAGCTGCTCCACCCCTTCATCCCCAGCCTGGATTGATCCTGAGGACTGCCCCAATCCCTGCACTTGGCCTCATTTTCATCACATTGATTTGGCCCAAGCTTTTTGGGGGTATTTTTTCTGAAATCTTTCCAAAAGGACCGTGATGCTGATTAAAAAGGATATAGGCAAATATGTAAATTAAGCTAAGGAAATGAATTGCCACGCCAGATCTGATCAGAAGTCACTTGTGATTCCAGTGCTATCCTGCCTAATAATTTCCATTATTTTCTGGAAAGAATTCTTCAAAAATTCACAATAAGAGGTTGAAAAGGACTGTAAAACATTTGGGGACAGGATTAGAAACCTAGTGGATCTCCTCCTGCCAAAACCATAATGAAAAAAGCCCAACATTAAGTAATAGTGGAAGCTCCCTTGTCTATACAAGGATAATGATCTGGAGGACACAGAACAAGGAGTTTCTGGCTGTGGGCAGCACTGCAGGGATAATTTGTGTGGCAGTAGATCACAGGCAGGCACCAAAGAGCCGAGTCAGGGCGTTGGGAAAGCAGCACCCATTGTCCTACAAGTGCAAACAAAAGCTGAGTCTGGAAAACACACGCTGTACCCATGGCACAATCCATCCTGATGTGTGCTCCAGGGAGGCAAGGAAGGGGCTCAGGGGGCTCAGAAAATGGCTCAAGGTCACCAAGAAGAACCAGGGTAGTGCCCATCCCCTGTGCTGGCACTGCTGGGGCACCTCCAGTGCTGGGGACAGCTCCAAGACCCTCACAAGAAGGACATTGAGTGTGTTCAGGGGAGGGAATGGAGCTGGGAAGGGGCTGGAGCACCAGGAGGGGCTGAGGGAGCTGGAAAGGGGCTCAGCCTGGAGAAAAGGAGGCTCAGGGGGGACCTTGTGGCTCTGCACAACCCCTGACAGGAGGGGACAGCCAGGGGGGATCAGGCTCTGCTCCCAGGAAACAGGGACAGGATGAGAAGGAACAACCTCAAGCTGCACTAGGGGAGGTTTAGACGGGATATTAGGGAAAGTTTCTTCACTGAAAAAGTGATCAGGCACTGGCACAGCTGCCCAGGGCTGTGGTGATGTCCCCATCCTTGGAGGGATTTAAAAGCTTTGTGGATGTGGCAGCTGGGGACATGGGCCAGTGGTGGCCTTGGCAGCGCTGGAGAATGGTTGGACTGGATCTCAGAGGTCTTTTCCCACCTAAATGATTCTGAGATTTTTTGTTTAAGATGTGTCCTGCCACAAAAAAAACCCCAAAAAAACCCAAAAAACCCAAGCAAACAACAAAAAAAACCCCAAAAAACAAAACAAAACAAAAAAAAACCAAAAAAACCAAAACCAAAACAAAACAAAAATAAAACCAAAACAAAACAAAGCCAAAAAAAAATCCAAAACCAAAAAAATCAAGTGGAGTGGTTATGATCAGGAAAAAGAATACATGGAAAACATGGCAGCCCTCAATTCCAGGAAAAGGGATGTATTGGTGGCCAGGATGAGAAGTCAGTGACATGAACTTTGGCAAATTCTCCAAGGAGATTTTGCAGTTAATTTTTATTTTTTTTACCTGCTACATTAATTTATAAATTGCCTTTTCAATACATTTGTCCTTTCAGTGCACTTCAGCTTCTTGCATTTCTTGTTCAAGTTCCACATTTCAGCTATCCTCAGTGTGAAAGAGGACTTTTTTTTTTTTTTTCACTTTTATGATAAATACATGATTTACCTTCATATCCCACCTATATTTGTTGGGTTAGGAAAATTGTAGAACTATACTTCTGTCCTGTTTAGGCCTCAGAAATGTTTGCAGCTTGTGATAAACCTTCACTGTTTCTAGCCTGAGCTGACAAGTTCCACTATATTTAATTTTGTGCAAACAAGGCTCCAATTCTGCCAGCTTTCTTTAACCTCTCATTTTCCTACCAAAGGCCATCAGGTGTAGGGAGATCAGCAGTGCACATTGCACAGGGTGATGCAGGATGCCCAAACCTCCTTCTCAACTGCTTTAGGTAATTCAGACCCCCCCCTATTTGTACAGAGGTTATCGATTTTTCTAAATTCTCACTGATTCAGCATTTGTCATTTCGCTGCCTTGTTGTGTTGTAAATTTTATCTGCTGCACGCTGAGGATTCAGGTTTGAAGATGTTGGGTAATTCTGAAGCAGCTTCTTGCCCCTTCAGCCTCTTTCTCTTCCTGGCTGTTTATCAGATTATTAAACAGCCCAGTGAGCTGGGGCTGGAAAAGTTCCCTCGCGGAGTTTGGCTCTTGTTAGAAAGCCCAGGACTGTCTGGAGGGTCTGTGGGGATGAGGTGATGATCAAAGTGTCTCCTCCGGGCTCCCTGGAGCTGCCAGCCCCACAAGTCCCACCCATCCATCCATCAGAGAGGACAGCCAAAGGCACCTCCCTGAACATTCACTGAATTTATCAGGGAGATTTTACAGACACGGGTCAGAGGTGGGAGCAGGGATCTTTTTCAGGCCACCAGTCCCACGTGGTGATCAGCCTGGACAATGCAGGGAGAGTTATCAGTGCATGGTGGCCCTGCTGCATCCCTCTGCATCCCTGCCAGAGGCTGGGAAAGGCCTGGAGTTCTGTGATACTGATCTTGCTCTCCCCTCCCTGCTGCACCCGCAGGTCTCCATCAGGTCCCTCTGACCCACAGCCCCGTCCCAAGGACCCAGATATCGCCATCCCCTATTCCTTTGTGTTCCCATCCGTGCTGGGATCCTATCTGATGTTGGGTAACCGCAGCTGGGGCAGACAGGAGGTGCCTGCCAGCACAATTGGGGAATTCTTGTGCCATCACTGCACACCCAGCCCCAAGCAGCACGACTTGGATGAATTCCCGCGTGTCCCCAGCATCCTCTGCTCCACAGGGAAATTCTCTATAAAACCCAGCAGCTCCTGCCTGCCAGTACATCACCTCCTCCCTCTGAGGTCTTCAGCTCTCCTCTCTCCAGCCTCGCTGAGATCCCAGCTCAACTCCAGCCATGAAGTTCCTCTACCTTGTCTTTGCTCTTTTCCTCCTCTTCTCCCTGGCCACTCCAGGTAAGATGGGAAATGGGATGGGATGAGCTTTATACTAGTTGGGATTCTTCTAAAATAACTTCAGCTCAGTTCTTACCCTCTGTGGTAGCTGCTATAACCTGGGTAGGTACTTCAGTGATTCCTTTCAAGGGACAATAAAATGAGAACTACCTCAGGGAGATTTGTATAGGAATAATTGAGGTTAAAACATAAGTTTCCAGTTTAGGAGTGAGCCAAGGATATACTATTCCAAACAAGAGTCTGGATGTGGCCACTTCTCCCAGAGATTTGGAGAATTTCATAGTGCTGGTGGAGGGCTTTTCAGGCAGCTCAGTGTCTCTGTCAAAGCTCAGTCCTGGCTGTGTTTAATGGCTTAAACTGATCAAGGGTAGATATAGTTTGGATATGAAGAAGAAATTCTTCCCTGTGAGGGTGGAGAGGCCCTGGCACAGGGTGCCCAGAGAAGCTGTGGCTGCCCCATTCCTGTCCAAGGCCAGGTTGGATGGAGTTGGGAGCAGCCTGGGATAGTGGAACGTGTCCCTGCCCATGGCAGGGGTTTGGAACAAGGTGATCTTTAATGTCTCTTCCAGCCTAAACCATTCCATGATTCCATGATCCTATGTTTGGTTTATTGATGTGACACAACTGTTGCTGTCATTCTCTGTTTCTCAGACTCTAAAGCTCTCTGGTCCCTCTCCAGGAATCAAGAGGAGATTTTGGGCTGAAATCTCCCAAAGGGGTGTTAAAACCCCCCTCAGATATCAATTCTCACCCACCTGGGGCAAGTCTTTCCCTTGGCCCACTTTTAACCTTTTAATGGTGAATATTTGGTGCCAGGCTGCTGTGGGACCAATGTTAAGACCTTTGCAGCAACTTTGGTGTGTTTTTTGCTGCTTTGCTCTGAGAACACTGATCCTTTCAGGAGAGGTACAAGGGAAGGAAACACCTGTGGGGCACAGGGGAATGTCTTTAGGAAATTTGCTTTTGGGGCATCCCTCAGGAGGGAAATTAGTCTGCTTCCCTTGGGAGCATCTTTTCCAAAGATGAGGGGAGGGAGGTGCACAAGGAGCTGTTGAGATTTGTCACCTCCCAGGTCCCTTCCAGCTTTGGGGCTGGGCTTGGACAGGAGTGCTGGACATGTGAGGGGATGGAGCAGGACATCCCTATGGACAGGGGCTGATCCTGCTGCCCACTGTGACTGGGAGGGGGTGGGAGGGCATGGAAATGGGGAACAGGGATGGGGAGATGGGGAACAGAGGTGGGGAAATGGGGAACAGAGGTGGGGAAATGGGGAACAGGGATAGGGAAATGGGGAACAGGGTGGGGAAATGGGGAAGAGCAATGGGGAAATGGGGAGATGGGAAACAGAGATGGGGAAATGGGGAACAGAGGTGGGGAAATGGGGAACAGAGGTGGGGAAATGGGGAACGGAGGTGGGGAAATGGGGAACAGGGATGGGGAAATGGGGAACAGGGGTGGGGAAATGGGAAGGAACAGAGGTGGAGATATGGGAAACAGAGGTGGGGAAATGGGGAAGAGCAATGGGGAAATGGGGAGATGGGGAACAGAGATGGGGAAATGGGGAACACAGGTGGGGAAATGGGGAAATGGGGAACAGAGATGGGGAAATGGGGAACACAGGTGGGGAAATGGGGAAGAGCAATGGGGAAATGGGGAGATGGGAAACAGAGATGGGGAAATGGGGAACAGAGGTGGGGAAATGGGGATCAGAGATGGGGAAATGGGGAACAGGGTTGGGGAAATGGGGAAATGGGGAACAGAGATGGGGAAATGGGGAACAGAGGTGGGGAAATGGGGAAATGGGGAACAGAAATGGGGAAATGGGGAACAGAGGTCGGGAAATGGGGAACAGAAGTGGGAAAATGGGGAATGGGGATGGGGAAATGGGGAACAGAGGTGGGGAAATGAGGAGCAGAGATGGGGAAATGGGAAAATGGGGAAATGGGGAACAGAGGTGGGGAAATGGGAATGAACAGAGGTGGGGAAATGGGGAAGGAACAGAGGTGGGGAAATGGGGAACAGAGGTGGGGAAATGGGAATGAACAGAGGTGGGGAAATGGGAATGAACAGAGGTGGGGAAATGGGGAAAGAACAGAGGTGGGGAAATGGGGATCAGAGATGGGGAAATGGGAAAATAGGGAAATGGGAAAATAGGAAAATATGGAATACAGATGGGGAAATGAGGAACAGCAATGGGGAAATAGGGAACAGAGGTGGGGAAATGGGGAAATGGGGAGCAGAGGTGGGGAAATGCAGAAGAGCAATGGGGAAATGGGGAACAGAAATGAGGAACAACCTCTCTCCCTCTCCTCTTCCAGGCTATGGGAAGTTCAGGAAGACCTGTGCTCCTATGGGATACTGCTCCCCGAAATGTCGTGTGATGGATTTGAAATACACCTCTGGCGACTGCAAGTACTCGTGCTGCATCCCAACCGCCTGGAAGGGGAAATAGGAGCTGAAAAGGGAGCACCTGGGGAAGAGGAGGCACCACAGTGGCTTTGGGAGCAGATTCCCAGCTGTCTGAGCCCATTGCCATCCCCTGCTCCTAACAAATAAAACAAAGGAAAAAAAAAAAGAGATGTTAACTCTGGCGTGTGTGGTGTGGTTACTGGTGTCCCCACGGTTCCTGCATTAAAACAAGTTCCCCAAGCCCAGCCCAAAGGCTCAGCAGCACCAAAAAAACCATGAACATCCACTGACAACAAGCTGCAGGTCTGCCAGTGGTCTGCCAGGGTGGGGATTTGGGAATAAGGTGCTATTTTTCCTCTTGACTTCTCCATAGCCCTTAACAAAGACCTCTGGAGACAGGAGAGATTCTTTTAGCTCCTTGTTGCTTTTCAGGTCTCAGGTTGTCTGCAGATGTATTTGAATGTGTCTGTGGCTCAGCAATCTCTTCTCTCAAGCATAAGACAACCTTCTTTCCATGAAAATCTCTGCAAGTGGGAAACAGAGAAGCAGCAAGGCCCTCACAGGTCCCATGCAATGGTTTGGACAGGGGGAGATCCCTCAGCAATTGCTCTTGGGAAAAACAGACTCCACGCAGGAAATTGAATATAATTTATTGCAAATCAAAGTCAGGGAAGGGAAATGAGAAAGGAAAAAATACCTTAAAATTCTTCCCTGCCTGCCTGCTACTTTTTCCCATTCTGGGTGTCACTCCTGAATTCTCTCCCTCCTCCTCAGCAGGGGAATGGGGGCTGTGGTCAGTTGTCTCTGCTGCTCCTTCCTCCTCAGGGGCTGGGCTCCTCACACACTTCCCCTGCTCCTGTGTGGGTCCTTTCCATGGGGTCAGTCCTTCAGGAATAGGCTGCTCCACATGGGTCCCCCATGGAGTCACAAGTTCTGCCAGGACCCTGCTGCAGCGTGGGCTTCCCCCAGGTTCCTTCAGGCATTCCCCTGCTCCAGTGTGGGGTCTCCAGGGTGGATTTCTTCTCCCCCCGGGTCCCCATGGGCTGCAGGGGCACAGCTGCTTCTCCCTGGGCTGGGAAATCTCAGCTCTGGTGCCTGGAGCAGCTCCTGCTCCTCCTTCTGCACTGGCCTTGGAGCGGGGCTGTTCTCACATGTTCTTACTCCTCTCTCCGGGTGCTGGTTTGTGTTTTCCCCCCTCTTTTCTTATCTCTGTTATTCCAGAGGTGCTGCCACTGTCACTGATGGGCTCAGCCTTATCCAGTGGTGCATCCATCCTGAAGCAAATTGGAATTTGCAGAGGAGTCAGGGACCAGAAGAGCCATAGAGACTGAGGGATCATTTTCCGCCTGGAGAAAAGACAGCTAGAGGGGTGCATTGGGAACATTTGGGGCAGTTTAATCCTCTGTTTATCTCCTCTACTTCTCTCCTGCTTTTACCTTGCAATGCATTCAGTGCAGAGAGAGAACAGCAAATCCACAGGGCTTGGGATCCATTCAGCACCTTGGAGCTGTGATATCCAGCTGGATGTGGAAGGGAACCCCTTGTTCCCAGTCCTTCATGTGGACACACTTGGAGCAAGAGCCTTTCCAGTTTTTGCTCCCCAGGGCAGGCAGCCCCAGCCTGCTGTCAGGCCATTCCAGAGGGAGCAGCGTGGTGCAGTGCCAACATTGTTCAGGCTCAAACATCCATTCTCTGCCAGGAACACAACCTGCAGTGTCTCTGCTTGAGTTCAGCCTCTCCTTGGACTGGAGGTGCTGATGGAATTTTTTTGTTTCTCCGCAAGGCAGAGGGAAATGTGGGAAGGAACACATCAGTCACAATCTGATATAAATGTAAATGCCAGGACTTTTGGTTCTTCTCCCAGTAAGCTGCTCTAGTGAAAAGTGTCCCTGCCCTGTCCTGTTCCTGTCCGTGCCCATGGAAGGGACTTCGAAATAGATGAGCTTTAAGGTCCCTTCCAACCCAAACCGTTCTTTGATTCTGTGACTCTTCCCAGTTTGTTTTGAAGGACACTTTGGGAGGGCAGCAGAGGCCTGAGCCACTCTGGCCATCTCTGCCCTTGGCATTTTGTTATGTTCTGTTAATTTATGTGTAAAATCTACCTTCAGGCAGCCAGAGGGCTCTTCTGACAGGAAAGACATTTAAACTTGATAACAACTTTTTTGTCCATTGCCACAGGATTTTGGGTTCTGGCAGAGGGTCTGGACAGGCAGCTGGGAATGCCAGGGTGGTACCAGTCCTCTCAGGCCTCTGCTTTGGAAAGGGAGAAGAAGGACTCTCAAACACATTGCTTTAGCACTGATCACCCCAGCCATTCCTACAAGCCAGCACCAAGTCCCCTGAACAGGGGGACTGTCACCTTGTCTGTGCCAAAATCTCTCATGAGAGGGACACTGGCACAGGGCACATGAGAGCCCTTCAAAGAGCCAAACGGGCACGGAGTGGACGTCTCATTGTCAGATGGCCACTGGGTTGGAGTGACACAAGGTCCCATTAAGCAGCAAACAATGTGACCTTGGACACCAGCAAAGTCACGCTCCTCTTAGCGCTGTCCTCTGTGTCAGGAAATGTCTATAAATATCAGGGTCTCCAGCCTTTTTCTGAGCAAGATCTCCCAGCAAGGCTGCATCCCAGAGCTGCTGTGGTCCTGGTGGATATCCAGCCATGAGGGTCATCTACGTTGTCTTTGCTGTTTTTCTAATGGCCTTGATGGCCACCCCAGGTAAGGTGGGAAATTATGTGGAGCAGAATGAGAGATAAGACTGAACCATAAAGGAATTAAGGTGAAAGTGTTCCAGGAAGTGTCCAAGGCCAGGTTGGATGGGGCTTGGAGCAACCTGGGATGGTGGGAGGTGTCCCTGCCCATGGCAGGGGGTTGGAACTGGATCAAGGCTCCTTCTAACCCAAACCACTCAGGCACTGTATGTAAAAAAAAAGTTTTCCATGAAAGTAGGTGTGGGTGGGTCTTGCATGGAGAATTATGCTGGGTCTGGTTCAAGATTTCTGGGGTGGAGTTCAGCTCCAGAATGACCCCATACGAAATTTAGACATCCAGCATCTGTGCGTCTCTATGGGAAGTGGGCCCGGTCATGGTCACTGGACCATGTGGGTGACCATGAGGAACTAGTCAATGTAGGTGCAGATCTTTCCTTCTTTCCACAGCCAAGAGCCAGCCAAAAAGGAGCTGCAGAGGGCATTGCTCCAGGACCTGTGGCAAAGGAGAGAGGGAGGAGCACACTGAGGACTGCGGGAGGATGCACTGCTGCCTGACACACAGGAAAAGGAAGTAGAGAGGAGGGTGGAAAGTGATGCTTGCAGCGATTTCTTCTTGTTTGGAAGCAAATTTGTTTCTTCTTTGTTTTCTTCTTTGTTTTTTTGGTTTTGTTTTTTTTTTCCTTGATGGAAAAATATTTTGCTCCTTTCAATAAAAAAATATTGAAATGTGCAATGTGCTGTGGGGTTGGTTGCCTTCTAAAAAGTTGGGTGCAGAGAACCAGGAATAATCCAATCAGTCTTACCAGAGAGGTCCTTGTTCATGGAGATGATGTGGTCAAATGCAAATAATGACAGTTGAACTCATTCCCCCTTGTCCTGTCCATCCATCCCTTGTCCCAAGTCCCTCTCCAGCTCTCCTGGAGCCCCTTTAGGCTCTGGAAGGGGCTCTGAGCCCTCCCTGGATGCTTCCCTTCCCCAGGTGAACACTCCCAGCTCTCCCAGCCTGGCTCCAGAGCAGAGAGGATCCAATCCTCACCCCCTGAACTGCCAATAATTTGGAAATGACCATGGCTGTGTGAGCAGCTCTGTGTGGTAGCACAGGAACACTTAGAAGGTGCAGGATCCTTGGGATTAAGGTGAAGCAGGAGGGGAGAGGCACAATCTCACATAACAGATTGGGTCCAGCCAGGGCTGGTGTAGCCTAAAAACTGCAATGTGCCTTCTGAATCTGAAAATTGCCACCAATTATTAAGTTTTGTCCCCGGAAAGACTTCAGTTTTGTCCTTTTATGTGTCGTTGAGACCCGTTTTGGAGTTGGCCTGATGGGGTAAACAGCCCACGGCATTCCTAGAGACTCCTCCCAAGGACACAACATGGGAAATGTGCCCTCCAGCTGCTCCTTCTCAGCTGAGGCAGCACCTCTGGGCAACACTGGGGACAGCTGAAGGAGAAAAATCTGACAAATGTGGAAGTGATCCTGCCTACTGGAGCAGAGCTGCAGCTGGCACAGGTTTCCCAGAGAAGCTGTGGCTGCCCCTGGATCCCGGGAAGTGTCCAAGGCCAGGCTGGACAGGGTTTGGAGCAACCTGGGATGGTGGAAAGTGTCCCTGACCATGGCAGGGGATTGGAACAGGATAATCCTTAAGGTCCCTTCCAACCCCAAAAATTCTGTGATTCCATGATATAGGGCTCTTCTTTGCTCACCATTTCCTTGGAAAATGAAGCACAGACAAACCCAAATCAGATTCATGCCTTGCTGATCCCAGCTCCTTCTTGTCACTGTGACTTTCCTCCTAATGTCTCCAGGAGGAGCAGCTGGAAGTCCCTACTGCAGGGACTGTGCTGCCACTACACCTTGCTCCTGGGGGAGACTGGGTGGGTTTCCTAGAGAAGAGTTCACCGTGGCTCAGGGAATTATCTAGGGATTTTTAAAGCAGTTTTTCCTTCCATTCCCATCAATGTCCTCAGCTGTGGGCTCCAGTGTCACCCCCAATGGCACCTCCAAGTATCCTAAGCCCAGAGAGAGGAAAGGGCTCCCCTGTCTCTCTTTGAGAGGAAGGAAATCATGCTTTGCTCAGTTTAATGCACAGCAAAGGGAAAGGATTTAAAGACTCAAATTAAAAAATGGATCCCCACAGTTTTATCTGAGAAAAACAGAGAATGCATTGTGGATAGTGACAATTTCATTTTTTGAGGAGGTTGGGATCAACAGGGATGAACAGAGACTATTGAAGGTCTAACTTTGTGCAGGTGTCAGTCCAAGTGTCAGGTGGGGACACCAGCAAAGGTGTTCACCAGTAAGGAGCAGGGATGGGGGCTGCTCACACACCAGTGATAGTCTGGGCATGGCCAGGTAATGCCAGCTGGCCTCAGGCCCAGCAAACAGGCTCTGGCACAGTTTAATGGACTGGAATAGACACCTCCAGAGTGTCCAAGGCCACGGGAACAGAGCCAGGAATAGGCTGTGTGACCTCTTTCTCTAGGACTGGCGGGCTCAGGGAAGCATTGGTGGAGGAACAGAGCTGAGGGTGTTGGTTTGCATTTGTAGTTTGGTATCTGTAGTTTTCCACAGACTGCAAATATAATGTGGAGAGAAGGGAAAACTGATAAAAGGGATGCTTGGAAAAGAATGGGGTTTATATTTGTGTTTTCATCTTCCACTTCCAAGGTCTGGAGAACAGAGACACACAAGGTGGGTGCATAAAGGGGACATAATTTCCAATCCTGATGAGCTCCTGCAATGAACACTGAGGCAGACTAAAATCCCCGGGGAGAAAGATGGGAATCTTGTGAGGATGGGGAGGCCCTGGCACAGGTTGCCCAGAGAAGCTGTGACTGTCCCATCCCTGGAAGTGTTCAAGGTCAGGCTGGACAGGGCTTGGAGCAGCCTGGGATAGTGGAAGGTGTCCGTGCCCATGGCAGGGGGCGACTGAGAAGGTTTTTAAAGCCTTTTCTAACCCAACTATTCTGTGAGTCTGTGATTTCTTGAGGGGACACGTTGGAATTTTGTGGGTGGGTGACCACAAAGCCACACAGCAAAGGTAGCAGGAGGGAGAGCTCATCCCACCATCTCATTGTGTCCTTTTTCAGGGAAAAACAATTTAGGAATAGAAATCACAGGGAGTTGAGAGCCCAGGCCAGTGTTTTACTGGCTCCTACACTTCCTCCTGGAGCTCCCAACCCAAACCCCCTCCCACAAAAGCTGCTCCAGGCACCATGGATGGTGAGGAATGCCACAGGAACAGCCCAGGATGCTGGGGCTGCCAGCGAGAAGGCAACTTTGGGCGATGTACAACCAAGAGAAACCCCAGATCTCTTCTCCACCATCACTGCTCCAGGCAGGAGCCAGGAAAACCCCAGTAGCACGGCTGGAAGAATGGCTTTTAGCAGCTCTCTGCAGCTTGAGATCCCATGGGCTCAAGGTGAAACGCTTGCTTGCCGGAGCTCACCTCTAGGTCAGGGGTGGCTCCGTGTGGTGGAAAAGTCTCTCCTCCAACCTGTGCTTTTAAAGAAAGACTCAGTATCTTCTGTTGTCTGGTCTTAAGGTAGTTTATTGCATGTTATTTAAAAGATTTTCTTCTTGAGCTGCTGCAGTCTGCCCAGCTGCTCAGGCAGAGGCACACACACACCCTGACATCCTCTCTGACTGTTGTCTTTTTCTTTTCTCTCCCCGCCCAGGGCTGCTGCTTTTATATGATACATTACGTATTAAATGTTTATAATTTTTTCCTAATGCCTATTACTTATATTAAATTATGCCTTTCTACTCTAAACCAATCTGTGAGTGCCAGCATCACCAAGAACAGGGAGGTGAGGAGGAAGAAAGAGGGAGGACAGGACGGGCTCAAATCCCTCCATCTTAAAACCTTTGACCCCTATATATAAGACCTAAAACCCCCCTGTATAGCACTTAAAAATTCTTCTCTCTACTTTGTGACTATTTCTACTATAATATCTAAACTTTCGTGACTTCTTCTTCTTTTTGCAAGGTTGATAAATTGTTCTATGGTTTAAATCTAAAATCACAGCTGTTTCCAGCCGTCTGCTAGGGTCTTAAATGCTTCTGACCTGGACCCGGAACTCTAAAAATGTCTGAGGGACATTTTGAGCTCCGACTAGTGCTGGTGGACAGAGCCCGGAGAAGATTTAGGGAAGGCTGCCATCTCTTGGATAACTGCAAAATGACGCATCCCAGGGATGCCAGCTCCAGCCTTGCTCTCGAAGGGCGCAGGCTGAAGTTGCTCCCGCCCTGCTCGTGCCCCCCACACGTCTTTATTTAGGGCAAACTGGGATCAGACCTGGGAATGAGCTGATTTTCTGTCTGGCTTTCCGTGCCTTTCGGCGGTGGCTGCCTCTGTGGGGCTGGGGCTGCACATCTGGCGAGTTTTATTTGAACCACCTTCCACCTGGCTGCCTGCAGGTCACACACAGGTGGCAGAGGTACCACTAGACTTGGGACAGCCTTTTTGGGGTCTCTTTTCCCATCCCTGCTGTTCTCAGGTGGTTCCAGGGGCTCCTTTCCCCTTTCCATAGGAAGCTTTTTGCCATTTGCAGTGGCCACAGCTGCCCTGCCCAGCCCTGAGGTGCAAACCCTGCCCTCCTCTGGTTCCCTGTCCCCAGGGTCCCCTCCACTGTCCTCTCTCCCAGACCCAGCTGCTCCATGGTTCAAAAAGCATCCCAGCACCTGCCTGCCTGGTGGCCCACTTTCCTGCAGATTAAACGTTTGTCTAATGGCCATAAGCTGCTTAAACATGTCTTGGGCAAAGCCCCTTTGTGAGTATCCCGAGAATAAATGGCTTCCTGCTGGGACCACTGCTATGCCCCCACTCCAAAGCGTTTCTTATGGATGCATCATCTGTTTGCCTTCCCTTTTGTGCCTCCAGTCTGCTCATCTCCTTTCCAGGAGTGAGGAATTTACCCCATTGTGGACAAAGGGAAATGGCCTGTGCTGCATGGCCAAAGAAAAATCCCCAATCCTGCCTCCCTTTTCCACCCTGCTCCAGCTTTCCAGGATATCCCAAAGCACACCCCTCCCTCCAATCCCATATGTGTTCGCCCAGCCAGCCAACACCACAATGTTCAGGATCTGCCAATGCATGAGTGTGCAGCACTTTCTAATTAGCTTGACAAAACCCAAATAAAATCAGAGCCAACATATCCAGTGCTTCCAGGATTTTCCACCCCCAGATGCCTGTCAGCTCTGCATCTCCATTGTTTGTCCTCCCTGCCACCTCTGACCAAGCTGTGACCTTTAACCTAGACCCAAAAAAGCATGAAATACAAATAAAGTGACTGTCCTAAAACTGTTTTTATTTTTGGCAGGCATGGGAGAAGGATCAAGCTGACCAATACTGGGAATATTTGCTCCAAACAGTAAGAATTGTGATTTTTTTTTTTAAGGGAACTTTCTATCATGATGACTTTAACTTGTCACTCAGTTTTTTCCTCCTGAGGATATATGATATAGACCCCTCTGCTGCACCTATTTTATTTTCTAAAAACAAATGCTGACTCCAAAAATCCCCATAATAACCCATTCTCCTGTGCTCTGAATATCCAGCACAGAAATAACAGAAAATACCCAAGCACTTGGAACAAGGCAAGGAATTCCAGTGGCACCCTGTGCCCTAATTCATCCAGGGCTTATGCTATTAGAGGAGGTGATGCTAAGCTGGTGCTCCTAAGCTGTGGCTCCTTGGATACTAGAGAAGGAAAGAGTGTGGGGGAGGTGGCTGGGGTGGAGAAATAGGCAATGGCTTAGCAATGCCAGGTTTTAGAGAATCACTGAGGCTGATGGCTGTGATTCCCCTCAGGAAAGAGTGCTCTGGTAGGAGGGAAGGACATGTGGGCTGCATGGAGAGCTGAAAAAGAGGCAAAGTGATGCTATTGCCCCAAAAACTGTTCTGCTTTTCAGCTGGAATGTGGGGTATCCCCCTGGTGTTGGGAATCCTAAGGTTTTGGAGGCCAGTCCTTCAGCTCCCATGGTGCTGCAAGGGCTGAGAGAAAGTAGGAAAGGTCCTTGGGAAGCAGCATGAGGCATAAGGGAGATGTGGAAGAGAGAAGGGAAGAGGGAAGCCACAAGGGCAGGAGGGATGTGGGCAGGGGGAGTTCCAGGGGCAGAACATGGGCAGAGACCAGGAAGGGAATGGTAACATTGACCGAGGTCATGTGGTGGCTTCATCAGGATCCCAGGATTTGACACAGGAAAGGGCTGGTGAGGTGCTGGAGCTTGAAGAGGGGAAAAATAGATGGAGGAATGATGTCAGGGAATAAAGGCAATTGGTGCAGTGCCTGTATGACCAACAGGATTTAGAGACAATCCAGGGATACCACCTGCTCTGGTCTGGGTGTCACTGGAAGGGAAGAGCCACACCCCACAGGTCTTGGGGCCACTGCCAGCCCAACCCTTGGCCAAATGGCCCTTCCAAAATCCTTGGAAAGGCTCTTACAGCATTTTTGCCTTGAGCTTGACTTGGATCATCCAGCAGACAGTCACCTAGCTCCTGCTATTGCCCTGGAGAGGGCATTCAGGTCAGTCCCTAAATGGGATTAATGACCCCAGTAATTATGACTGGACCAGAGCACCCAGATTCTCTCCAGAAATTTATAAATCTTTTAAGAGATTTACAATTTAAACATGGTCTCATGCATGCTCCAAAGCCAAGACAGAGTGGCCAACTGGGCTGGATCTGCTATTAAACTTTCTCAGTCTTCAAAACAGGGTGATCCCTCCAGGTGGTCCATTGGGAATGGTCCCTTGTCCATGTTAACTCCTGAGCTTCCCAGGTTATTCCAGCCAATGTCCCAGCTGAGCTGGAACAACCAATTCAGCAGTAGGGGTGGCTATCTGTGCCCCAAAGTTTCATTCCCAGCTGTAGCCATAACCCCAGGGATTTTAATTCCACTAGGGTGGAGTAGGACAGTGGCCACATGGACACAAGGACCAGGAGCGGGGCAAACCAGAAGCAAAGACCTTCACCAGCAGTGTCAGCTCATAAAACACGAGGCAGAATTGTAACTCATGCAAAGATAAGAAGCCTCTTTTTCACTTTCAAAGTGAAAATGCTGGAACTGAGTAATTATTCCAGGCCTGGCTATCCAGTCAGAAAGCATCAGGCAATTCTGAGCAGTGCTGGGTGAGGGACCGACGGGGCTGGCTGGCATTTCATCCCAGCTTCCTTTCACTTGAGCAATCCGCTCCCAAGACTCTTGCTTTAGTCACTTTTACGGCTCTTTGCACTCAAGGCTGAAGCAGCATGTGCTGGAAGAGATGCTAAATTTATTTTGTAGCAATGTTTCCCCTAAAAGTAACATTTTTTCCTTCTCCCTGAAGAGCCGTTTCCTCTATTTCTTGTGATACCTGGTGCATTTTCACTGAGAAATGTGAGCTCTGGCCAAATTGCATGTGGAATCCCTGAGTTTCTTCTTGTCTTTCAATTTCCTCTGAAATTTAAAGGGGTGAACTCATCATCTGCCCTCTTCTGCTGGGTCTCAGATGGTGCTAGCCCTGTAAATGTCTTCCTTGCCTCTTGCCATCCAGAGGGACCAGGACAGGCTGGAGAAATGGGTCCATGTGAACCTCCTCAAGATCAACAGGGCCAACTGCAAAGTCCTGCACTTTGAGCTGGGCAATCCCAGGCACAAGAAGAGGATGGGAGGAGAATGGGACTTCTCCTGGGGAGAAAGATTTGGGGGTGTTGGTGGATGAGAGCTGGATGTGACCCAGCTGTGATCATGTCCTGGGTTGATCCCCCAGCATGGACAGCAGGGAAGGAGGGGATTCTGCCCCTCTGCCCCTCTCAGGTGAGACCCCACCTGCAGAGCTGCCTCCAGCCCTGGGGCCAACAGCAGAAGGATGTGGAGCTGCTGGAGAGAGTCCAGAGGAGGCCACAGAAGTGCTCTGAGGGCTGGAGCCCCTCTGCTCTGGAGCCAGGCTGAGAGAGCTGGGGGTGCTCACCTGAAGAAGAGAAGGATCCAGGGAGAGCTCAGAGCCCCTTCCAGAGCCTAAAGGGGCTCCAGGAGAGCTGGAGAGGGGCTTGGGACAAGGGATGGAGGGACAGGACACAGGGAATGGTTTCCCACTGCCAGAGGTCAGGGATAGATGGGATATTGAGAATTGCTTCCTGAGAGGGTGGTGAGGGCCTGGCACAGGGTGCCCAGAGAAGCTGCGGCTGCCTCTGGATCCCTGGAAGTGTCCAAGTCCAGGTTGGACAGAGCTTGAAGCAACTTGGGACAGTGGAAGTTGTCCCTGCCCTTGGCTGGGGGTGGAACTGGGTGAGCTTTAATGTCCCTTCCAACCCAAACCATTATGTGATTCCATGATTATTTGTGTGTTTTCTTAAACATACATGAGATCTTTGCCCCGTGAAGCCAAAAGATGTGTTAGACATTTCACGAGTAATCTACACCTGTGCTCCAGTGTGCCAGAACACCCTGAGGAGCTGCACAAGTTTGTCTTCATTCAGGAGAGAAAGCAGTCAAAAATTCAAAAATATTTTGTAAAGACAACAGAAGGGTTTGAGGATATTAAAATGAATAAAGAGAAGGAAACCACAGGCCTGAAACTCTCTTTCCATTTTCCCCTGCCCTGTATAACACAAGTCACTGGATGTCACTTGGTGAAGATGAAGTTCAATGGAGGAGGAGGAATTCAGAGGTCCCTCCACTGTGTAAAGCCAATTTATGGACTTCACTGCTAAAGAAGGTCACTGAGTCAACTGCTGTGACTGGATAATTGCATGACCATGAACATTTGCAGCTCTGCATGCGAAGATCCTGTAATAAAGGTAATCAAATCTCATGCTCCAGCGCATAAGTGGATCTTGGGCAGGAGCCGGGGGAGAGTTTTTCCACCACACAGCCAGAACTGTGCAGACACTTTGGAGTGTGATGGAGGCAACCTCAGGAGCCTCCGTTTTTGGCCATCGCCGGAGGCAGGAAAGGGGGTTTGATGAGCTGGTGGTCTAAGTGGGAATGGCAATTCCTGTGCAGGAGCTGGGGAGATCACGGAAGGGGCCGGGTGTGATTAGTGTGCTACAGTGAGTCACTGTGCACCGGGAAATCCGTGGCTCAGGAGATTGCCCCAGCAGCAAACCCCGGCCTGGAATGTTGGCAAAGCACCCCAGGGCACTTATGAAATAGAGTCTGAAATATCCTGGGAGACTGCAGATGACACTTTGCCCAGTTTAGGAGTGAGGAGTGATAAAGGAGCCCTCACAGACGCCCAGAGATGATGTGGATCCCCATCCCTGGAGGTGTTCCAGGCCAGGTTGGACAGGGCTTGGTGTTGCCCTGATTCTTGAGTTTTGTAAAGCCTTCTGAGTTTACATTCTATTGGGAAACTTTCCCACAAAATTTCTGTAAATAACATGTTGTTTTGCATTCCTTCATGGGGGTGGAGAGACTTGATGTACTAGTGCTTTGTCCAATGTCTTTGGAGAAGTAGCCCATTCACTCTCCAATCCACTGTCACCTTTAGAAAAGTATAAAAGTTAGAGTCAGAAAATAAACCTTCTCTTTTACCTTGTAAAGTGGCAAGTGGCTCGCGTTGTGCTTTCTTGTGTCCTATAGCGACAGCTTGGAGCAACTTGGTCTATGGAAGGTGGCCCTGCAATGCAGGGAGGGTGGAACAAGATGGTTTTTCAGGTCCTTCCAACCCAAATCATTCTGTGATTCTATAATTCTATCCTCAGCAAACACTGAAACACTGACCTCCCCTCCATGACAAGCCATTTGTTTCCATGTCAATGAAAAGCCCAGCCATGGTGCTGTCACAACTTGGGGTGTCCTGTGCAGGGACTGGAGCTGGATTTAATGGTCCTTTCCAGCTCAGGATATTCTATGGTTCTACTGCAAACCAGAGAGGAAACATGACACCCTGATGGGTGCATTGATGGGGATTGAGGATTGGGATCTACATGTATTTATATGGAAAAATCAAGGAAATCAGAACCTATGTAGTCCTAACAAAGATTTCCAACATATGCAAGAGAAAAATACCCAAAAATCAGGCAATGCAGAGTTCTTAAAATCCCAACTAAAATGGGTTGGAAGGGACCTTAAAGGTCATCGTGTTCCCACTCCCTGCCATGGGCAAGGACACCTCCACTATCCCAGGTTGCTCCAAGCCCCATCCAGCCTGGCCTTGGACACTTCCCAGGGATGAGGAAGCCACAGCTCCACTGGCACCTTATGCCGAGGCCTCAGCACACTCACAGGGAAAAATTTCTTTTTTTGAAATATTTGGAGGAATAAAGAGGTCACAGACAAGCAGCTTCTTGAAGAAAAGTGCATCCAGCTATAATGTGAAAACTGCTCAGACAAAAATGCCCACTGTGGGGGTACAGGGGATCCCAAATTAGTGCCCTTCAAACCTAAACATCCAAGGGTCTGCATCTTTGGTTACAGGGCCCAAACTCTGCATCAGGAGGCCACGAAAGCTGTGATTTCTGCAGGTCAGCACAGGCTGGAGCAGAAAGGGATGTTTCCCAGCAAGCAGAGAGCTGTGAAATATCCTATTGAAAGCCAGTGCCAGGGATCCATTCCCATCTGATCCACAGTAATTTCACACAGTGGTGGAGGCTTTCACACGTAGCAATAAAGAGTGATTTTGGGAGGCAAATAGCTGAAAGAGCAGAAGCACCTGGAAATGAAGGTATCACCTCTGGGCATGATTGCAGTTCTGTGATGTCGGGAGCCAGCACCAGGATTTCCCAGCGGGGCCCAGCTGCCAGACTGTTACTCTGCCTTCACACAGTCAAACACACCCACATCCACAATTCTCCGAGCTCTGGGGGAAAGTCCAGAGGGAACCACGTAAAACAGGCTTTGCTGCAGTGCTGCGAGAGCCACTGATCATCTCTGTCCACAAAACCCACACAGCCCACTCGGGGAGAGTGTTCTGGGGCCATGTCCTGGCTCTTCTAAGGAAAAAAGGAGAGGTCCTGGGAAGTCGGTGCAGACGAGGTCACAAAGATGATCTGAGGGCTGGAGCCCCTGTCCTAGGAAAACAGGCTGGAAAAGCAGAGTTTGTTCAGTCTGGAAAGGGAAAACTCATTGTGATCTTCCAGTAATTAAAGACAGTTTATAAAAAAGAGGAAGAGGGACTTCTGGCAAGGTCATGGAGTGATAGGGCAAGTGGAGAGGCTTCAAACTCACAGAGGGAAGAGGTAGGAAAAAACTGTTTCCTCAGAGGGTGGTGAGGCCCTGGCACAGGTTTCCCACAGAAGCTGTGGCTGCCCCTGGATCCCTGGAAGTGTCCAAAGCCAGGTTGGACAGAGCTTGGAGCACCCTGGGATAGTGGAAAGTGGAAGGTGTCCCTGCCCATGGCAGGGTGTTGTAACAAGATGATCTCTAAGGTCCCTTCCATCCCAAACCATTCCATGATGCTGTTTCCCAGCAGTGATGCCTCCAAAAGGAGCTAGTGACACAACTCACCTGTTGAGACACAAGCTGTGGTTCTAGTGCCTTAGATGGGACACTCAGAGGTGAATACATCCCCATCTGTCAGGAAAAATCCAAGGACTGGATTGACCGAGGCCTGCGCACAACCTGGATGGATGGATGGATGGATGGATGGATGGATGGATGGATGGATGGATGGATGGACAACAGAGATAGAAAATACTTGAAAACACCGAGATCCCTCCTAAAGCTGGATGACTGACGTGGCTTTGACCCTCAGGAGAGCTCCAGCTCCCAAGACACCCTCTATCAACACCCCTATTAAGCAATCCAAGGTAGACTTTCAGGCTCAGAAGGAAGCTCTGAAGTCCTTCCATGCACATTTTATCCTGCAAATAATGTTTTAGCTCGTGTCTCCTGCAGTGACAGGGATGTCTCCTTGCACTGCCCTCTCTGTACCTAGGAAGTTGTCCTTTGCAGGGGAAGATCCTGATTCAGCAAAATATTACACCGAAAATTAACCTGAAGCCCATCTGTGCTCCTTGAAACAAGTGGCACTGGAAGCTGGTTTGAATATTCTGCCACACAGACATGTCTCAGGATTGAGACATGATAAGGGATAAGGATTTAAATGTTTTGTTTAATCAAGAAGTGATAAAAGAGCTGTTGACAAGGAGGTGGAAGCAGTGGCGTACATGATATCCTGAAAGCACATATGAGCAATCCAAGGTTGTTGGACTCCTGTGAGAAACCTGGAGCAAGGAACAGGGTGTGTGCTTGTCCCTCGAGTGTCACAACACTACCCCTGGCAGCTCCTAAAAACAGGAGTTTGCTGCCTCTCACCCTGCTGGCCTGACCACCTTACACCAAATCCTCCCCGCAGCTGGGAGCTGCAGCCACACTGAGGAGGGAAACTTGCTCACAGGAGTGGAACCAGCAGATTCTCCCTGGAATGTTAACTAATGAACAGCCAGGCTCCAGGCATGCTGCATCCTCAGCACCTTGAGCAGCGGTGACTTGAAAGAGCAATGAGTGCCATTCTCATCTGGAGATTCCTTGGGGGCATTTCTGGCCAGTCCTAAGCAGGATCAAGAGGATCACAGAATGGCTTGACCCCTGCCATGCCAAGGACATCTTCCACTATGCAAGGGTGCTCCAAACCGTGTCCAGCCTGTTGGAATCTGTGGGTATTGGTGATTTTGAGATTGTAGAAAGTCTTTTTCTTTTTGCTCTGTTGCTAAAGAAGAAGCTATAATTTGTTTGTGCTGTTTTCAAGGTTGTTTATTTTTGCTTATCTATAACATGTTCTGCTGCCCTGCTGCAGCTCTGTCCTGCAGGGCAGCGTGTGGGGCTCTGCCCCTCAGTGGGATGGTACAAACATTATATACCAGAAACTACGTGTACTATATTTACAATAATGTGCCAATATCTATCATTTACGTTGAACAGCATGTCTCCAGCCTAAACTAATAGAAAAATGCCAACACTACAGTGAAACGTGGAGGGCATGAAGAAGGAGGAAAAGGACAAGACACACCCAATTCCTCCATCTTGTCCCCTCTGAACCCCTAATCTAGAAACCTAAAATTTTACTTTTGCACCCGTGTCACACTTAATTATTACTCTTATCAAACACTCAAAGCTTGTAATTCATCCTGTAAGATTGAAAACTCCTCTCCATGGACAGAGATCACAGACAGTGTCTCTCGGGGCTCTGTACAGGGGGGTTCCTGACCCCTGCCATGGTCCCAGACCTGCCAGGGCAGCCAGAGGGAAGCCCTGGATTCCCACACAGCCTGGCCTTGGACACATGCAGCAATCAAGAACAGCCACAGCTTCTCTGGGAAGCCTGTGCCAGGGCCCTACCACCCTCACAGAGAACAATTCTTTCCTAAACTAAACTAAACTAAACTAAACTAAACTAAACTAAACTAAACTAAACTAAACCTCTCCTAGTTTAAAACCATTCCCTCTGCCATTCCCAGGACTGTTCTTCATGTTCAGGTCTATGAATTAAGTCTCTCTTTATTGAGTCATAGAACTGTGGAATGTTTTCTGTTGGGGGGTACTTGTAAAGAACATCCAATTTCAATCCCTTGCCATGGGCAGGGACACCTTCTACTAAATCAGGTCACTCAAATCCTTACCCAGCCTGGTATTGAACATCTCCAGGATAGGGAGTCCTCAGCAGCAAGACAGGGATGGGAATGTCTCAGAGAAATGGGAATTCTTTCCTCTCTTAAGATTAAATATTTCAGGTGCTGCAGAGTGATTAGTCAAGGCTGCAAAATCTCTGGTGGTAGTGGAAGGACAATTAAGAACTTTTTGGGTCATGGTAGGTCTCATTCAACAGGCCCAGTTTTGCAGTCTTTATCTGGACAGCTGCCCCACTGCAAATACAGTGATCTGTAAGATTTAGATCAAGAGTTATTGTTTGCTGCTGTTTCAGCTTCTTTTTTTTTTTAAGATCTTCTTTCCATTCTGCCCTAAAAATGCCAGAGCTTGTTATCCTCTCCGAGACAACCTGAGCATTTGTGCCGCAGACTCCCTTGTGCCCCTTCTGATCAGCCTAACCAGCAGAGAACTGAGTTCCTCACACTTCTCTTTGAGGAGTTCTTGCTGTCCTCCAGCTTTGCTTCACCTCCGTGGGATTCCCTCTGTCCTGCACTGCCCATCCCCTGAGCAGAGCAGGTGGGTTTCTCTGGTTCTGGCTGGGTTTCCCATGGGACATGCCACAGGGAACAGTTTGTGACACTTTCCAAAGACCAAACTCACCGTTCCTGGCTCTCTGGCAACCCAAGCGAGACACAAAGTGTCGCCTAATCAAAGGATCTATCTCTCAATAAGGTTCTTCTCACTCTATCTGGTCTGGGTTGCCCTTGCCTAATTTCACCTCTCTGAAAGTTAAATTTCTGTCCAGTCAGCAGAAAAAGCCTGGACACCTCCAGTCCTAAAATATGTTCCTAAACAAGGAAAGGAATTTCTTTCCAGTTGTGCTGGCATCCTCTCCAAATCTTGCAGAGAAACTCTGAAGGATCATCCTGGACAAGGAAGATGTCCAACTTCTTGATGGCTAAAACAAGATGAGATGAATTCCCACACCTGGCTTTGTGTTTAGGAACTTCACAGGGAAGAACAATTCTTCCACTGCTTTATTAAGCAATCTTCAAGCTTATTTATCTCTTCCTTCCAGTCTCTTTAAATGCCACTGAAGTTGCTGTCATCACAAATCAGAGTCACCAGAACTGCCTTTCAAAGCAAAACTCCAAACTGAGAAGAAAAGGCATGGCTGGGCAGCAAACCCCAACGGGCTGTGTATTGCAGGGGCAGGAGCATGGGGACTGCTCCAGCCTCTCCTCACCCTGGGCCATCCTGGTCCTGTGCAGGTTCCAGAGGAGCAGGGTGCCCCAGGAGCATTACAGCAGCTGGATTACTTCAAATATTTGCACTTCAGGAGGACTTTCTTTACAAAACAGGTGGTAAAAAATTGGGACAGGCTGCCCAGCAAGATGGTAGAGTCACCATCCCTGGAGGTGTTCGAGGAACAGCTGGAAGTGACACTGAATGCTCTGGTTTAGTTGCCAAAGTGGTCCAAGTTTGGACTTGATGCCCTTTGAAGACTTTTCCAACCCGTATGATCCTGTGAAATTGAGGATTCACCTCACATTTTCTTCCCACTGTTGGTCATTAGCAAGGTCCTATAAGAAAAGTAAGATCAAGGAAAACACATATTTCTCTTTAATAATTCTACTTTCTACACATTTTCGCCCCAGAGGACTCCTTGAACTTGATTCCAATTTGCCTCAAATGGGCTTTTCTTCCTAGTTCACATTCTGGAATAGACCAGCAGTTGTTTCTTATTCCCAGTCCTCGATTCCTCCAGGGTTTTGCAGGCTGTGCAGATGTCCTGAGCCCCTCTGGAGAGGTTTGTCACTGTCCAGCCATGGCATCTCTGTGTCCCAGAGGTTGTCACACCCCAGCAGTTCTCATGCAGTGACTTCTTCCCAAGCTCTGGCATGAGTGGGATCAGCTGGTGCTCCCCAGTGGTGGATGATCAGCTGGTAAATGGAGATTTGCTCCAGGAGAAATGTGCACCTACCCCAGGGTGATGCTGCAGCATGTGTTTGAGTCCCCAGTGAGCCCAGGCTGGACAGTGAGATTTGGGAATGGTGATTTATAAAAGACCTGGAAGAAGTGAAGCAGAAAAGAGATGAATGAATAAAGAGGGTTTTTTTATGTTTTTCTAGTTTCTTGAGGAAACAAGGCTGGGGAGATCACACCCTCAGAGTGCCCATCTCTAACTTTCTGTGTCTTTATTATTCCTTTCTGCTCCAACAATTCCTTTCATCCCTCCAAGAGTTTCTACTAGACCCCAAGGACACAAAAGACATCCTATAAATGTCTTCTCCCAAGTGAAGCTGCAGATGACAGGCACAGTTCCCAAAGAAGGGAAATCTTAAAGTCACTCCTTGTTCAAAGACTGCTGGTTTCATTTCATTTGGGGCTGGGAGTTGAGGATGGGGCTTTGAGCAAACACATCTAGAGGAAGGTGTCCCTGCTCATGGAATGAGATGATCTTTAACATCCCTTCCAACCCAAATTCTGTGATTCTCTAATTTGTTTGGATTCCTTTTTCCCCCCCAATGTGTGACTTTGTTTGATTAGAAACAAACTGCATCCCAATATGCATCTATACATTTTAGTTATCATCATGTAACATTGTTCTACTCATGAGTTCTGTGTAATGAACTTTATGACATTCCCAAAGTATTTGCCAAGTGGTGGTTAACTGCCCCTCTTAACCAGGGAAAGAGGACTTGGGAAAGGGTGAGAGGATTCAAAGGACACATTCATACCTGAAAAAGCTATTTGAAATTAAGTTTCTCAGGTTTTTTAGCAGAAAACTCACTCTATAAATGCCACAGTTGAACACAATGAAATTGAAATTCATTTTCAGCATCAAAGAGACATTACTATAAATCCTGCTGTGAACTCCAAGGTAACAATGCCAGGTGTCTGGGTCGCAGGGATGCTCAGAGGGTTTTCCAGATGTCACCTCTCAAGAACAGTCCTGGAAGAAGGACTTCGGGGTGCTGGCAAGAGGCTGAACATGCCCTGGCCCTGAAACCCCCATGTCCTGGGCTGATCCCACAGTGTGGGCAGCACAGGAAGGACATGGGTTGGAATAAGTCCACAAGAGGCACCAAAATGACCAGAGGATGGGGCACCTCTTTTGAGAGGAAAGGTTGAGGAAGTAGGGACTTCTCAGCCTGGAAGAGAGAAGGCTTTGGGGTGACATAATTGTGGCTTTACAGTGGCTAAAAGGAGCCAACAGGAAGGTTGGAGAAACAGCATTTACAAGGGCCTGGAGAGACAGGACAAGGTTTCACACTGACAGAGAATGGGGATAGATGAGATATTTGGAAGGAATTCGTCCCTGTGAGGGTGGTGAGGCCCTGGCACAGGTTGCCCAGAGAAGCTGTGGCTGCCCCATCCCTGGAAGTGTCCAAGACCAGACTGGATGGGGTTTGGAGCAACCTGGGATAGTGGAAGGTGTCCCTGCCCGTGGCAGGAATGAGGTGTTTTTTGGTTCCTTCTAACCCAACCCATTCCATTATTCTATGACTCCATGAACTCATGTGGTATCATGGACAGCCCATGAAATAACATTGTTGTCTTTTGTAGGACAGTCCAGGCTTGGTCTTCTTTTCTGCTTTACCCTGGATTTGGAGTAGGTTTTTTTTTCTTAGGGTCAACAACAGGTGCATCTCTCCAGAGCACAAAACAAAATCCAGTTTCTTTCCTGGAGCAGAATTCTCCTCTCCACAGGCACTTCAGGAGCAGCTCTATCAACACAGCAACCAACTCTGTTTGGCAAAGGTAAATCTCCCCCACCAGTGCATCGCTGGTGTCTGAGGGTGGCCTGACAAATCCATTGACATGACATAAGGAAAGATTTAGGAGAGGTTTGGGAGCATAATAAATGAATCCCCCATTGAGTCGACTCTACGTTCCTTGGATCTAGCAAGCAATCACAATAAGCCCTTTGGATTACTTTAGACAAATGCTTGTCTGCACAACAAATCACTGCAGATTGCTTATGACAGCCAAATGAGACGTCCTTTCAGAACATCACCAGCAACTCTCACAGCTCTGGAGCACATTATGCAGCAGGAGTTAAGAAATCTTAAAAAACCACATTACCTCTTTTGGGTCTTCTTTCATGGGATAAAGACAAGTAACTTCTAACCTGCTCTTCTGGGCAGTTTAGCCAAATTGTTTGCTACAAGGCATTAAAGCTTTTGTGTTTCTTTGACATTCCAGGTTACTAAAGGATTATATCCATAGACTGTGGTAATCCCTGAATATTTAGAAAATACACAACATGTCTCTCCAAACACCAGACATCTGCCCCATGGTGCTGCACATCTGCCATTCCTATGGATTTCTGAACAATTTCTTTTGATGAGCAGGTTTATTCCAATGGAAATCGACAAATGAGAACAGCTCCCATTCCCTCTTCAGGGCTGTGCCGAGTCTGCAGTTTTGTAGCTTAACATTTTTATCCAAGACAAAAGATGCAGCCAGGCTCTTTGGACATCACACAAACACACAGAAATGTTGAAAGATAGATAGGTTGGTTGCACACATGCACACACACACAAACTCGCCGAAATCTCCTTTGCTGAAAAATCTGTTTCTGCAACGAATACATATTTTTTAAATTAACATTTTTTAGAGACACTAACTGCATCTTGAGAGCAGAGAACACATTATTTTGTAGGCGTTTTCGGCAGCACAATACCAACCCCTATTTTTAACTATTGACTAATTACCAGTAGATCTTAATTACATGGTGTGTGGAGGCACTAATAAGTTTACAAATCTGCCAACAACACTAAACACATATGTCTTTGCAAGCATTAGCCTCTCTCTCTTATTTTTAAAAACCTTTTCTCTCTTTGCCCCTCCAATTTGGCAGCAGAAGGTCCTGGGAAAGGCTATAATTGTGGCTCATTAGAAGGCAAGCATCTAAACACCCATCCTTGTGGAGAAAAGAATGGCTCAAAGCACGAGGAGGAATGAAAAGAGAAGCCAGCAGAGCCTGGAGAATTTGGATTTTCAGCAGGGTGAGAGAAGGGTTGCCTTTGGAGGTGTTAACTTTTGTCTTCTCTGCAAGATTCATGGAGCCACGTGCAGGTTTATTGATTAACTTTGTTTAGGAAACAGTGGCTTGGAGCAACCTGGTCTGTGGAAGGTGTCCCTTCCACAGCAGAGGGTTGGAATGAGATGATCCTCAAGGTCCTTTCCAACCAAACCAGTTTGTGATTCTATGACACAGTCTCTGAGAAAAAGGAGGGCACTATTTTATGCATTTAGGTTTAATATTCTTATGCAAAAAGTAACTCAGCAGGAACTGTTCCCGTGCTCTGCTGTGCTGGGTTATGGCACAATGCAGCCAAACGCATCCCAGGGAGATTTTCTGACAGGGTTTTCTCCTCTTGTTCAAGAATTTTGACAAAGTTTTTGCATCCTCAGCTCCTCAGAGATGTTTTACACCACAGCTGGACCATCACATCTACCAAAATACCTTTCAGACCCAGACCCCACAATGCTGCCCACACTTGCAGGATCTTCCAACAGTCCCAAGTGGGGCTGAGAAAAGTTTGAGCCCTGGGGATGATCCTCTTGTGCAGGGTCTGCCACAGGGGGCAGGGGGCTGTAGGTCTGCAATGCTCCTATTAAATTCAATTTTGGGTGAAGTTTGCCCAGTACCAATGAGAGGATTCATGGAGATTCAGGAGGAAAAGAGGTTGTTGCAGGCAACAGATCCTCTGGAAGTCACAAACTTTCATAGCCTTCTTCAAAAGTTGGTCAAGAGGGAACATCTTTAACTGCCAGAGGGCAGGGTTAGATGGGATATTGGGGAAAAAAATATTCCCTGTGAGGGTGATGAGGCCCTGGCACAGGTTGCCCAAAGAAGCTATGGCTGCCCCTGGATCCTTGGAAGTGTCCAAGATGAGGCTGGATGGGGCTTGGAGCAACCTGGGATAGTGGAAGGTGGCCCATGGCAGGGGGTAGAAAGAAATGCTCTTTATGTTCCCCTACAACTCAAACCATTCTGGGATTTTATGATTGAAATCAAGTACTGTCAACTACAGAACTGGACATCTGGAAGTCTGATGGCAAAGACTTCCATGTGTTCTTCCATAGTTGAGTTTCTGACAAAAAGGAGCATCACTCTGAGACCATCCTCAGCAGAAGCCTCTGCACACCCAGCAGCACTTAGTCCAACAGTTGATCACTTGTGGAAGGTTTGATGTTGCTTTAGAAGCTATATAGAGGCTATTAATAAATTATAGTAGAATTGTATGGGCTGGTTTTTAAAATAAATAATTCCAATAATTTGACAAGAGGGAAAATTAATCTTCTCTTTCCAAGTGCAAGTGTAGCCAAAGGGTGAAGAATGTCCATATTCTTGGAATAAACACTGGGGACATTTTTAGTCTGTGTCCACGCTACTGCTGATCTCCTGAATGATTTGCCATGGAACCACTGGGTAAACTTGAGTTTTATGACTCCATAAATGAGAGCAGGTGTCTCCTTTGCACATTCATATTTCTAAATGCAGGAGGGTATTTCTGTCTGGGATGATTCAGTGTTTATATTTACATGGTGGAGGAGAGGAGATTATTGTCATTTGCATTGATGAAGGAGGTAGCTGTCACCTTCCAGTTTTTCCATATTGAATCTTTGTTAGCAAATAACACGTCTTGAGTAAAATGAGAGCAGAAGATAATTTAAATGGGCACCACACTTAGCCCCAGCAATGAAATTACAAAAGTGAATCAACATGAAAGCAGAATCTTTTTTTTTTTTTTTCTCAACAATTTAGGTAATTATGGACAAGGCAGGCATCAGTTTTCCCTGCAAAGAAACTGAACCAGTTACTCTGGTGTCTCAGGGCAAAACTTCAGTTCCTTAATTAACAGATTCAGAAATATTGTGTGCACTGGCAGATGGAAGAAATTATAAGAGCACTTGGCAAATCTGGAAATGTTGGTGATTGCACATGTCAGAAAGCACAGAGTGTGCCTGAACCAGGACTTCAGAATAGCCAAACTTAATTCTGAGATGTTGTCTGAAACAGCCACGTGATAATTTTTGCCATAGAGATGAGAGTGTCCCTTTCAAGCTGGGCAAATCTCATCCATTTCCTGAGTTACTAAATGATCCATGCAAAGTCAAAATAATTAAAAGCATTTAAAAACACAGGAAGGGCATTGGTGATGCTTTTAATATGGTGGGAGAATAAAAGAAATAAATAGAGAGACTGTTTGTTAGCCTACAAAAAATGAGTTTTGCACCATTATGGAATAAACATAAAAGTCTTTATGTCCCATCTCCTTACACTTAATTCCAAGTGACAAAGGCAGGTGAATGGATTTTCCCAAAAACAGGTAAAAATTCTATGCTGTTGCTTGAAACTGGAGCCTGTTCCTGCCAAGAGAAGCTGATCTAGGAGAAGACAAAGTCATGGGATGGGAAAATCCCTGGCAAGGAACTGGAATTAGATGATTTTTAAAATCCCTTCCAACCCAAAAATATTCTGAGACTCTACATTCCCTCTCAGGACCAAAGAGGGAAAAATGGTGGTTGAAGTGGAGCCAAGGTAGGGGGAGAAGATTTACTGAATGCAAAAGGACACAAAAATCAGAATCCTGTGTGGTGCACAGGGAGAAGAGGAGGGCTGCAAAGGTGTCACCAACACAGAATTAAAGAACATCCAGAGATGGAAGGGACCCACAAGGTTCATCAAAACCCAGCACCTGGCTCTGCACAGCACAGCTCCAAGTTTCACACCATAAACAACAGGAATTAAATGGAAATGGAAATTGTGCCCTCAGGATGAAAAAGAAGAGAAAAGCAAGAAGACAGAGCTTTAGGAAAATGGGCCATAGAGGATCTCAGAAGATCAGCAGGGAATCAGGGGAAGGTGATTTCTCTGCAGTACTTTGTCTAGAAGAACGACCAAGAAGAGAAGCCACCAAGGTGTAGCAGCCCACACTGGAAAGAGGCAATGGTTGGGTTGATGTTTAAGCCAGAAGGAAATGGAAGAAGCTGCAGTCACCACTCACCAGTCACCTTTTCCATGACTTTTTTTCCAGAGGGAAACCCAGGTACATTCGGATTTGTGAGCATCCTGTCTAAATTTAGTTTGATGTAAAAGGTCATGCATTTAATTAACAATTCTGTAGTAACAGTGTTAAATACCAGAAAAATATTCTGTTACATTCAGAGCTTTAGGGGAAGTTTACAGCATCATGAGACCCCACCTAAGGTGCTGCTTCCAGCTCTGGGGCCGCCAACATAAGAAGGACATGGACCTGTTGGACTGAGTCCAAAGGATGCTATGGAGATACTCTGAAGGTTCCTTCTGCTCTGGAGCCAGGCTAGGAGAGCAGGGAATGTTCCCCTGGAGAAGAGAAGGATCCAGGGAGACCTCAGAGCTCCTGTCAGGGCCTAAAGGGGATCCAGGAGAGCTGGAGAGGGACTTGGGACAAGGGATGGAGGGACAGGACAAGGGGGAATGGCTTCCCAGTGCCAGAGGGCAGGGATGGATGGGATATTGGGAAGGAATTGTTCCCTGTAAGGCTCTGGCACAGGTTGTTCAGAGAAGCTGTGGCTGCTCCTGTGTCTTGGTTCAGAGCAAATGTGGGAGAGAACCCCCAAAAGGGTTCCTCTAGGAAGTAGATTTAATTGGCCCCTCTCCTTAACTGGTTCAGAAAAAAATACTTCTATGGAGGAAAGTGGATAAAACTGCTTATTAAACAAGAAAACCTAAACAATACTGAACAATAAAACTTCTTGTTGCTCTAAAAGAGAGACAAACTCAGAAAGTCCCCTTCCTGTGCTGTAGCTCGGCTCACTCAGTTTGTTATCTGTCCCTCCGGTGCTGGAAATGCCGTGTTCCAGGCCCAGCCTGCTGGGCCAAAGGTGTGAGCTGACACTGTTCTTCTGGGTGCTCAGTCCAGAGAGGTGTGAGCAGGTCCAAAGAAAAGGAAAAGCCACATTCTAGGGGACTTCTTTGCCTCAGCTAGCTAAAACTAACTAAAAGCAAAGGAGAGCTCTGTCTCGCTGTCTGTCCTTCCGCAGACAACACAATCCAGGAGCAGGAATATGGAGGAGGGAGTGCAATTTCTGAAAACAAACTCTGAGCTTCTTCTCTCCCCACTTCACTTTTGGAACAAGTCTTAAAGGTGCAAAACTTATTATTCAGCATAAACAGAATAGATGATTGGGGATAAAAGCATCATACAGTCAACCCAGGACACCCTGGATCCCTGGAAGTGTCCAAGGCCAGCTTGGATGGGGCTTGGAGCAACCTGAGACAGTGGAAGGTGTCCCTGCCCATGGCAGGAAGAGATGATCTTTCAGGTTCTTCCAACCCAAACCATTCTGTGATTCAGTGATTACCAGTTATAAAAAAACCCCAAGCATAAGGGACTGTAGAAAGGGGAATAATTTTACAAGGAATATACCTTACCTTAGTTAAAGTGTGAAATCCAGCTCCACTTCCTCCCATGGTCCATGGCTCCACATTGGCTTTTTTAGTGACCCAGAAGAACAGAAAAATGGGATGTTACCCACACTTCCCATTGGCACAGGGGCCAACCTTCACCCTGCTTGGAAGGGGAAGCATTGCCTGATAAGTTTATTTTTCACTGAGCTCTGAAGAGCAGCGTGGCACAGTGACAACAGCAGCCAGCTACTCTATGAGATACATCCCTGCCCTTCAGAGCCAATTAAATCACTGAAATCCCATGGGGGGAAGTAGGAAATGCTGTGTAGTCGCTTTTCCTAAATCCCAGCTTGGAAAAGCACTGAGCAAGTCCATCAAACTGGAGGCCTGAGCTGTTAAAGCTTTTCCAAGGGGAGAAACACAGTTCCCTGCACTGCTCACCACCTTCCTTGGCTGGTGAAGTCACGTTGCTTCTTCCTACTGTGTAATGAGTTCCTCGAGGAGCAGAACTAAGGGGATTATCCTGTGTTTGGTTTAATGGGAAAGATGCAAGAACTTCCAGAAAAGGCAGGAGGATGGAAATCCTGGAGTCACCCTCTCCTGGCCAGCCCCACGTCCCAGGTGGCCCCAGGACCAGGCATCCAATGTCACTGGTTCAGCTGATGGCATTGAAATGGTGTCCCACAAAGGCATTTTGGGGGAAGCAGAGAGAGCAGATAGGTTCCTTTTGATGCACAGCAATAAATGAAAACAGCTGCAGCTCTCAGGAGATTAAAGGGAGCCTGAGGAGAACTGAATAAACCCTGTCACCGCAGGTAAGATCAAGATAACAGGAATGATGAAGTTTTCTAATGCACGTCTCAAGACCATACTAATTCTTAAATTTGTCAGGAGGTGCAAAGTTATTAAAATGTAACATTTCTGTCCAATAGACACAAGTTTGGTATTCATATAATTTCATATTTAGTGAGGAACTGGTATCCAGGTTTTATCATGTAACACTTGAGGACCTGAATATGTTTTAAGGACTTGTAAGGAACTGGCAGTGAAGCACCTGGTCCAGCTGTGAGAACAAACTACATTCAGTTGTTTAAAGTCTGGATGAGGCTCTGAACAACCTGGTGTAGTGAGAGATTCCCAACCCATGGCAGGGAATAGATCGAGGTCTTTAAGGTCCCTTCCTACTCAAAGCACTCAGTGATTCCATGATTTTATAATCAGTAAGGACTAACACTATTGGCAGTCACTGATATCACTTACCAGTCAATTGCATTGCTAAAATGAGAAATCGAAGATGAAGCCCTCATATAAAAGAGAAGGGATGGAATTGGAAATGTTCACCCAACATTCCTCACATTATTTTAGGGGCAGTTCCTATGATGACTTTTCAGTAGAGAACCTTTGGGACCTTCTGCACCTTTCCTAGAGAGCTCAGTATCACAAAGTGGTGGGTGAGAGCTGGACATGCCCTGGCCATGTGCTCTCACATCCCAGAAACTCTGCATGCCCTGGGCTGATCCCCCAGCATGGGCAGCAGGGAAGGGGGGAATTCTGCCCCTCTACCCCCCTCAGAGCCGCCTCCGGCCCTGGGGCCAACAGCAGAAGGACGTGGAGCTGCTGGAGAGAGTCCAGAGGAGGCCACGGAGCTGCTCGAAGGGCTGGAGACCCTCTGCTCTGGAGCCAGGTTTGGAAAGCTGGGGGTGTTCTCCTGGAGAAGAGAAGGATCCAGGGAGAACTTCTTGCAGCCTTTTAGTACTTGAAGGGGGCTTGTAAGACAGATGGGGACAAAGGGGACAAGGATTGATTGTTTTAAATGGAAGGAAGGTCAGTTTAGATTAGATACAAGAAATGAGTTTTTGACAATGAGGGTGGTGAGGCTCTGGCACAGGTTACCCAGAGGAGCTGGGGCTGCCCCTGGATCCCCAGAAGAGTCCAAGGCCAGGTTGGGCAGGGCTTGGAGCAACCTGGGGTAGTGGAAGGTGTCCTTGCCCATGGCAGGGTGCTGGAACAGAATGAGCTTTAAGAAATCACTTCCAACCCAAACCTTTCCATGATTCCGTGATTCTATGACAGTGCTCCTGACAAGTATCAGCAAAAGCAGCATCCTGTTGATCCTCCCTGGTATATACATGTAGCATTCAAAGAGGTTAATAGAAATTAACAAAGTTAATCAACAAAAGGACTGGCCTAAGTGAGTCTTCTAAGTCAAGCTCACACAATAACTACTAAGTTTACCAACACATCCAACTTTTGATCCTACGGACACATGAACATCGTGGCAACGGAAGCTGGAGCTTTTTTCTGCCTCATGCATGAATAACAAAGCCACCTGCTATATTCCAGCAGTGGATGCTTTATTGTTAGTGATGATGCATGACGCAGAAATAATGCAGTTTGATTTTTAGAGACAATACCAAGTTGAGCTTGCGAGGCTGTCAGCCCACACTCGTTTGACTTGGGAACTGAGCAAACAACATGGAAGTAATTGATGGAAACTAATGACACAATAAGATGTCATTTTTTTCTGACCTACTTTATTTAAAGTAAATCCCCATTAATTGTAATTATCTGTACTCCACGTACACCAAACACCCAGCTGGATCCATCCCCCAGTTATTTAAATGAGGTAGCTCCAGATTTACACAACTCTGATTCTGGCTTACATACCTCTCTATATTTAGTGTTTGTTCCCCTGATCTGAATACATGCCTGGAAGATGGAAGACCACACAGCTCAATTAGCGTATTGATCAGGATGAAAAAAGCCTTTAACCAAGCAGCAGAAGGAGGTTGTGATCCTATGCTGGGGTGCTGCTGGAGCACCAAACACGCCTCCCCTTCCCAGTGCCTCCCTGGTGCTCCTGGAGAACAGCAAGAACACAAAACACAAGGCACAGACAGATCAGCTCCAAGTGCTGGGAGGGAAAACCCTGGCTAAACATGTTTTATAAATACTTGCAGATTTTGGGGTCACCCAGAGTTTACCCAGACCCCCGGACACAAGCGCCTCCAGCGTGATGGAAGTGTGGGATGGTGCTGAGTGCCAAGAAAAGCTTTCTCCTCTCAAAAATATGAGTTGAGAGATCTCATCATGGGTGTGATTGACATTCACAACTTCCAAAAAATCCCTAAAAATACAGAGTGTTGGCTAATAAAAGAAACAGGCTCTAAGCAATGACTTCTGGCTTTCTGTGAGGGCCAAGACTACAAGGAAATGGGAGCTCCTGTGGGATTAAAGGGGCAAAGCATCACCCACATCCTTGGCCAAAGCAGCCCCAGAGCAGCAGCTGTGGGAAACAGGGAAATCAGGGGGTTGTGGAGAGACTGGGACATGGGTACATCTCTGCTGTGTGCTAAGTGAGGGAGCAGGAGCTGGAGAACATCATGGGATAATCAGGAATTAAGATGTAAGTGGTGGAGATATCACTTCTGGCCACCCACGGAGTCATGTAGCCATGACTCATCCCCTGGTGCAGGAAGGAACGTAGCGTACCGTGCAACAAAATGGACAGGATCTTTCCAAGGAGAGATGATCTGGGATGGAAGCCCTTTAAAGGTCTGTTTATCCCTCCACACTGGCAGCCTTTTTCTTGATAAAATCAGGAAGTTATGTGTTAAATGAGTTACTTTTTTATTTCAGTTTCCGACACTCCTACTGGAAAGATCTTCCGATTTCCAGGCTAAAAATATTCATGGCCAGTTCCTACTCATTTACTTTTCCACCGCTGCCCTTCAGTGTCCCAATGCCTTTCCCTCCGCTCGCATTTATTTTCCAGGATGTATTTATAGGCAGGAAAACATATTCCTTCTCCAGCCTCATTTTTTAGCTAAACTAAACAAGCCAAATTCTTTCAGTCCACAGGAGAAAAGACAGATTGTCCTGAGCTCTGATCAACACCTTGCTCTTCCCTGCAGCTGGAATTCACCCTTCCTGGGCACAGGTGGCCACAGCTGCACGGAGGAGTTTGGGGGCAGTGCCAGCAGGGTATTGTCATTGTGTCATCCCTTGCCTAAGCAGCTGCTTCTCTTACTGCACGTGCCAATGCTGAAATCTTCAACTGCTGCCTTCTCCCACCCGAATGTCTCATCAAACAAGTTTGGGTTGGTTTTGTATCAAAACAGATGACTTGGCTGCCCCCTTACTGGTTCACCTACACTTCTATATAAGTAATAAGATTAAATAGTTTGTTTACTTCTCTGTTGTTTTGGGTTTTGGGGGATTTTTTTATCTTTTTAATCATATGTAGCAAATCTGCCACACAGAAAAGTTTGAAGGAATGAGGGAAGCTTCCATTTATATCTCCTTATACTGCAAATCAGAAGTCGAAGCTTAATCTGGGTGCTTCTCACCCAAAAATATGGGTCCCAGAGTCCTTATTTCTTAGTGCTGTGAGAATTAACAGCCATATTTAGGTTTGAAAGTATCCATCAGGAGAGGGAGTTGAAGTCATATATATATATATATTTGTACTTGTCTTATGCACATGAAGTAATTTGGTCGAGGGCTGGTTTTGCTGTTATTTATTTCCATATTCTTGTAATAGCTGAAGTTGGCAAAAAATAAGGGAATATCTTCAACTTTTGAATGTTCTGTGATGAGGATCTGTGGGACCCTGTTTTGTCTGATCCCACTAAATAATATTATACACAATACCATATTTCTCCCTTTGGGGAACTTTGTGCCAGAGTTTCACTCCACGTGAAATTTGTCCACATCCAGGTGTGCATCAGGTGCATCCACGTGGATCATGCCCAAAGCTTTGCTTTTTGCTCCCTTTCTTCTGTTTCTCTGCTGCAGGAGGATCTAACCATTTCAAAACCAGCGACATGTTTTTAAACTTTTCAGCTCTTTTGACATCACCCAGAAACACCAAACATACCCTTCTGAGATAGCCTGTTTAACATATGAAAGTCCTCCCACTTTTTCTTCAAGATTAAATTAATTTTTCCTCCCTGAAAAAGCATTTTTATCTGTACTTTATCGCATTTTTCTACTTTCTTGGAGCTGTTTCTTTTTTCTCCGTGTTGCAATTTAGACTCTGCAAAGCAGCAACTTTTTCAGCCAGTTCTGGAGTCCTGACATTCTCAGCCCTGATATTTTGACACAGTTTAAAGGAAAAAAAAGGGAGGAAGGGTAGAATTCAAACTCCCACAGAAAGAGACAGAAGCAGGTGCTGGAGAAGGAGCACCTGGAAGGAGTCTTCTTATTCAATGGTGGGGGAAAAAACCCACATGGAAAAGAGGAGAGACTGTAACCTACAGAGGACAGCACAAGACAGCTCAGAAAAGATGGATATGATGAATGAACAGATGCATAACATGGAACTGGGGAGAAAGGACCTGGAATTTGGATGTCTCAGACTACCAGTGGGTTCTTCAGTGAAACATCTGACTGGGGTGCAGCTCAGCTCCGGGCAGATCCCGAAAACAGAGCCAGGAGCTGCTTCCTCAGCCTGCCAGAGGTTTCTCCAGCACAGAGCTGAGCCCTTGGAGACTCTGCTTGACTCTAAGTACAGGGTGGGAAAACCAGTGTCCCTGAAAGTGGGTAAAGGAGTGACAAAGAGCAGAGGAGGAGATGGAGAATCCCTGTGTTAGAAGGAGAAGGACAGGAAGACACCAAGGTGGGGGATTTGAGGAGGCAGCAAGGTGGTGTGAGGTCAGGGTGCCAAGGTGTGCTTGGAGAGAGCTGTTATCAACAGAGAGTGAGTCCCAGAAAGGTTTGGGTTGGAAGAGATCTTAAAACTCATCCAATGCCACCCATTGCCATGGGCAGGGGCACCTTTCCCAGGTTGTTCCAAGTTCCATCAAACCTGGCTTTGAACATTTCCAGGGATGGGGAGGCCACAGTTCCACCACCCTCTGAGTAAAGGAGAGGGACCTGTGGGATGGGGTGGGACAGGAGCCCCCCTTCCCCAGCACAACCATGGGAAGCGACAAGGCAAAAAGAAACCCAGAGGAGGTCCCAGATCTGCCAGGGACCTGGGAGCTGCTGGAGGTGGGAAGGTGGAAAGTAGCATGGCTGAGGACAAACTGAGTGGTGATCCTGGGACTTGAGGTTGAGCAGGGACAGGAAAGTTGACACTGGACTGGGGAGCTGATTTGGGAGCAGGATGGGGTCAGCACAAGGGGGTCCAGCTGAGGCTGGTCTATGATTCAGTGTAGATTTTCTTATTTCAAGATGACTAAAGAGGTGGAATACCTATGGGGAAAAGCTGAGAGAACTGAGGCTGTTCAGCCTGGAGGAGATATCTTAGAGCTTAGGTCTTACACGGCTGGAGAGGAGGTTCAGGTTGGA
The DNA here is from genome assembly GCF_048771995.1 of Taeniopygia guttata. Taxonomy (NCBI): domain Eukaryota; kingdom Metazoa; phylum Chordata; class Aves; order Passeriformes; family Estrildidae; genus Taeniopygia; species Taeniopygia guttata. The sequence goes on along the minus strand of NC_133027.1, from coordinate 3,422,786 downwards.
CATTAGAAGAATTTTCTTCACAAAATGGGTGATTAGACATTGGAAAAGGCTTCCCAGTGAGGTCACGGAGTCATCATCCTGGAGGTGTCCACGGAATGACTGGATATGGCACTCAGTCCTCTGCTGTTGTTGACAAGGTGGTGTTTGGTCATAGGTTGGACTTGATAATTTGAGACGTGGTTTCCAACCTAAATGATTTTGTGATTCTGTGATTCTGTGATCTCAAGTTGTACCTGGGGAGGTTTAGATTGAATAGCTGGAAAAAAATTCTTCATGGAAAGAGTGCTCAGGCAACGGAACAGGCTGTCCAAGGCAACCTGATGGTGGAAACCCCATCCCTGTGTACATGTAGAACTTGGGGATACAATTTAGGTGTGATCATGTCCATGGGTTAACAGTTGGACTCGGTGATGCCAGAGGTCTTTTCCAACCTAATTCTGTAAGGGAGCTCCAAGAAAGCTGGAGAGGGACGTTGGATAAGGGCATGGAGTGACAGGACAAGGGGGAATGGTTTTAAGTTGACAAAGGGCAAGGCAAGATAGGACTTTAGGAAGAATTTCTTCCCTGTGAGGGTGTTGAGACCTGTGAGGGCAGAGGTTGTCCAGAGACTCACAAAATAAGCTGAGCTGGAAGGAATCCACAAGGATCATCCAGTCCAACGCTTGGCCCCACACAGGAGCATCCCCAACAATCCCACCCATGCCTGAGAGCTCTGTCCCAGTGCTCCTTGAGCTCTGTCAGCTTTGGCACTGTGACCATTCCCTGAGGAGCTGTTCCAGTGCCGTCACCCTCTGCGATTAGAACCTTTTCCCAGTGTCCAACCCAACCTTCCCCTGACACAACTCCAGGCCGTTCCCTCTCCTCCTGTCGCGGCTCAGCACCGCGCAGAGCCCGGCGCCTGCCCTTCCTCTCCCCCTCAAGAGCAGATCGCGGTGAGCTCCCCCTCAGCCTCGCTTCTCCAGGCCTCATCCCTGTGAGCTCCCCGTGAGGACGGGGCGCGGAGCATCCCGCTGCGGCGGGCGCTGTCCTGTCCGGCCCCGCCGTCCGGCCCCGCGGCGCTGCCGCCGCCGGTCGCTGTCGCCGCCAGGCGGCCCCGGCCCGTCCCGCGCGCCGCGGAAGCGCCGCCCCCGGAAGCGGCGGGCGGGGGGAGCGGGCACGGGGGGGGCAGAGCGAGCGAGCGCCCGGCGAACGGGCCGGGGACGCGGCGGCGGCGGCGGCAGCAAGATGGCGGCCAAGTCGGATGGCGGCGGCGGCGGCGGCGGCGGCGGCGGCAGCGGCTTCGCCCAGCTGCACAACCTGGACGAGGCGGCGGCGGCCACGGGCGGCGGCGTCGGGGCAGCGGCGGCCGAGGTGGCGGAGGAGCCGGGCGCAAGCAGCTCCTTGCACATCTGCCACTGCTGCAACACGTCGTCTTGCTACTGGGGCTGCCGGAGCGCCTGCCTGCGGAACCTCTTCGGGCGGGCCGCCGCCACCGCCGCCGCCGAGCCGCTGGCCCCGCGCCCCCCCGCCGCCGCCGCCGAAGGGCCGCCGGAGGGCGGCGAGGCGGCCGAGCGGCCGTGGCTGGACTGCCTGTGGATCGTGCTGGCGCTGCTGGTGCTGCTGGGGGATGTGGGCACGGACCTGTGGCTGGCGCTGCACCACTACGGCCGGCGGGACTACGTGTGGTGCGGCCTCACCCTGGCCTTCGTGCTGCTGCCCTCGGTGCTGGTGCAGATCCTGAGCTTCCGCTGGTTCGTGCAGGACTACACGGGCGGCGGGCTGGGCGCCGTGCAGGGGCTCAGCAGCCGCGGGCCGCCCATGATGGGGGGGACCGCGGGCCGGCGTGGGGGACCCGCCGGCGGGGTAGGAGGAGCCGCCGGCACCGCCACCCCCGGGGCGCAGCGCCTCTGCAGGATCTCCGTCTGGGTCTGGCAGTCCGTCATCCACCTGCTGCAGATGGGGCAGGTCTGGAGGTAAGGGGGCGGCCGGGAACTCCGCCGTGCCCCCGGCGGGGCGGGCGGCGCGCTGGGTCGGGAGCGCGGCCGCGGAGGGGCGGGAGCGGGGACTGCGAGCGCCCGGTGCGAGGGGGACGTGAGGCAGCGCCAGCCCCGGCTCCGAGGGGGATGTGGGGCACCGTCACCTCCTGGTTTGAGGTGGACGGGGACAGTGTCACCTCCTGGTTTGAGATGGACGGGGACAGTGTCACCTCGTGGTCCAAGGTGGACGTGGGTCAGTGCGCGCTGGCCGAGGAGGGGCTGCTGTAGGTGGTTGTCAGCACCTGGTTTTGAGGTGGATGTGGGTGACTGTCAGCTCGTGGTCCAAGATGGGCATGGGTCAGTGTCACCCTGTGGTTTAAAATGGGTCAGTGTCCCTTTGATGAGGTGGGGAGCTCTCAGCTCGTGGTCCAAGGTGGACGTGGGTCAGTGTCACCTCGTGGTCCCAGGTGGATGTGGATCAGTGTCATCTCTTGGTTTAAGGTGGGTCAGTGTCATCTCATGGTTTGATGTGAGTCAGTGTCCCCTGTACAAGGTGGGGCAGATGGGGGTCAGTGTCACCTCGACAGGCTGAGGTGGGTCACTGTCCACTACATGAGGTGGACCAGATGGCCATTGCTGTTACCTCATGGTTTGAGGCAGACGTGGGACAGTGTCATCTCATGGCTTGAGGTGGATTGCTGTCCCCTGGCTGAAGTGGGACCGATGGGAGTCAGTGTGACCTCATGATTTGAGGTGGACAGGGGTCACTGTCCCTGGCTGAGGTAGGGCAGATGGGGGTTGTCAGCTTGTGGTGTGAGGTGGACATGGCTCCGTGTCACCTCATGGTCTGAGGTGGTGTTGGTCAGTGCAGTGCTCCCCACATGGAGAAGGAGGAGAGATTTGGGGGTTACTCCCATCTTTCAGTGAGGAGAGACCCAAAGGGAGGAGTGATTCCCACAAAATGAGCCTGGGGGCTGAGATGGGGGACATGGGGCTGGTTGTTGCCTCATGGTCTGAGATGCAGTGCTCCCCATGGTGGAGGAGGTGTCAAGGTCCCCCTTGTGCTGAAGGGACATTTGAGGGGAAGAGAAGTTCCCTCAAAATATGTCTGTGGGGCTGAAGTGGGAGGAGTGGCGTTGGTTGGTACAAGCAGGACATGAGATGGTGCTCCCCACTTGGAGATTTGGGGTGACCCCTTCTTTGCTGAGAAGAACCCAAAGGGAGCAGAGGTGCCCCCTCCCCAATGAGCATGTGGGGCTGAGGAGAGGAGAATAGGGCTACTGTCTCCTCACAGCTTGGAGGGGATACAGTCTGTGCCCCCCATGGTGTGGGATTCTAGCTCCGTGGGAATGAGATGGTGCTCCACAGACATGGGGCAGCACGGGAAGGGGGATCAGGACAGGCCCGGGGCTGGGGGTGACCCTGGCAGTGCTGCAGTGGGAGGTCCTGTGGCACTGGAGGGGACTCACCCCACCAGCCCCCTCCTGGAGCCAGAAAAGGACCCCATGGAATGCAGGGGCTGCTCCAGAAAGGGTCTGCGTGGGGATGGACCCGTGGCTGCCAAGCACTGAGATGTGCTGGTTCCAGAGGGTTGGTGTCCTTCTGGCACAGATCCCATAGGGATGAGGGGTGAGGGTCTGATCCATCCTCGAGAGCCTCTCCCCAGCCAGTGGAGCGGGAGCTGCTGGCTCGCTGAGTCCTCTTGAACCGAAGGAGCGGGTGGTGGGAGTGCAAAAACGCAGCGTGATGCCTCGGCTGTGGCTTTGGAGAAAGGAGAAGCCTCCTCCGTGGGGACGGCGGCGGTGGGGCTGTCGGTGTGAGCCTGAAGGTCAGGAATAGGGACTGTTCCCGGCCGGAGAGAGAGGTCGTGGGGTGGGGGAGGCACTGGCCGGAGGACGAGTCTGGGAAGTGACCTCGGGCTCGGCAGGAATAAAAAAATATCCTCCAGTGCGAGCTGGAAATTACGTTATCCTCCCCAAAAAGAGAGGTGGGAGGAGGCAGGGAGGGATTCTCCAGGATGAAAGCCTGTGGATGCAAACACTGCCACAGAGATGTCGGGCTTACGGAAAGAGGTGGTGTAAGGACAGCTGTAAAATCCCGGCGTGGCCCAGCATCCTCTGAGCTGGGGCGTGGGTCGGTAACGTGGAAGGGGTGTGAGATTTGGGCTGGGGGTAGAGGGACAACTCTGGGTTGTGTCACAGGGTCGTGGCTGCACCCCCTCCACATCCTTCATAGGTCAGGCTGTAGGGAAGAGGCTCCAGATGGGGGTTTGCTTGGCGTTTGTAGGTTTTAAAATAATCCTTAGGGATCAAAGATCTTTATTTTCCCAATTTTTTTTGGAAGAAGCCGCGGGGGTGGAGGGGAGGGGATCTGCGTGGGAAGGGTGCGTGAGATGTGTACATAGGAAATAAGCCCATGCAATCATGCAGTGCAACAGCAAATACATATTTCTTCTGCATCTTCAATGTCATTTGTGCAGCGTTCAAAGCACATTTGTTCTCAACTTCTGCTTGGGGGTTTATTCTATTTTTATGGGTTTTTTACGGCCAGGGTTTGGGCTGGGGGGTAGTGGGAGGGGGATGTCTGCGGGTGGTGTGTGCGAGGATGATGAATTGGTCCGCGACCCTTTCTGCTGCTTCCCTGGTACTCCCAAGTGCTGATCCTGTCAGCAAAAGCGGTTCTCAATGCAGATGCTCCTCTGGCAAGTTGGATTTTTCCTTTCTTGGAGTCAGGCAGAAGAAATGATTGTGTTTTAGCTGTGCACAAACACCCCATGCCATGGCACGCTTGAGTGAGCGCGTGGGTAGGGGGATGCCGAAGTGATGCCGGCAGGGACAGAGGGGATGCATGTAGGGGGCTATTTCTGGGTAACAGAAAGAAGCAAAGCTCAAGTTGCCCAGACTTTTCCCTGCTATGCTAATGCAGAGGAAAAACATCTGCTTCTGAGATTGTGCAGGGCTGGGAATGCCAGAAGGGACTGATAAGGAGTGCTGCAGCTCAGATCATGTTAGGTGAAATCGGGGAGCTTTCTCTCCTGTTGATCTCTAATCCCAACAGTGCTCAGCTTCCACTCTTTAAGGCATGCTGGACAGTGTGGAGCCGACTCCCAATATCTGACCAGAGCCAGAATTAACTTCCTGGGATCTGTGGAGCAGCCTCCACGAGGGTGTCTTTTTGCATTCCCACTACAGCTATTGCCAACGCCATTAAAATCAATCTCGGATGCAGTGATGGGGACTGATACTGGAACACTCTGGTTCGGCCACCTTTGCCTGCAGTGCAATCGCTGCGTGCTGGGGAGAAGTTTAGACGTGGGGATGGAGGAGGAAAACCTAGGACAGCGTAAGTTCAGTGCGTAATGCTCAGAGCCAGGTTTCCCGTGGGATCACGGATCCGTGCTGCCGCTGCATGGAGCGTAACTGGGATCGTACCTTACGTAGGGGATGTCGTGGGTGTTGCTCAGCAGCTGGGAGCGAAACCGTGGAGAATTGGAGGGGGGCAGGTCGGAGTAGTACAGGAATTCTGAATATGTTAGGTAAAACTGCATCTGGATTTTGAGGGATGACACAATTCCTGTGGCGGCTTTTTCTCGTAAATACTGGGAATACTCACCAATAAGATGGTGAATAAATAGCATTTTATGACAGAAATATAAATATACATCAGGATCTTATTTTAGCAAGGCTGTCTCTTCATTTTGTCAGGATTGTGGGAGAAGGAACTTGTTTTGGAGCAGTCTGGATGGAGGCTTTGTCTGTCTGTGTTGTATTCAGAGGGTGGATCGTGACCAGGCAGAGGGCTGAGGGGGCAGTGCGAGTGCTGAGGGGGGACTTAGTGATATTCCTGGGGTTTTTGTGTTTTTTTTTAGTTCAGCTGAGATCTGAAGGATGTGTTAATACTGTCTGTCTGTAGTGGCTGTTGGAAAAATAGTAAAAACATGTGTGTGTGTATAGATACATATATTTTGAATTCTTGCTGGAAGTAGTCTGATTCCTAATGCCATTCCCACCAATAAAGCTCAGCTCCTGGGGCTTTTATCTTCATAAACCTACAATATTCACCTGTCTTCTCAAATCTTAGATTGTTTTGAGGACTTGAACAATTCATCCAGACTATCCATAAAGGGAAGGATGCCAGTTGGGGCACATTATGCTCATTATAGAGGTGCTGCAGTGCAAGCTGCCAAGGGCTGTTCCATGGGGAGGGATGCTGTGGTTTTGCTGGGAGCAGGGTGAAGACAGGGCTGATGCTTTTGCTGGAGCTGTTCAACCGTGTAGATTCAGAAGCAGAAGTTTTGGTATCTTGAGTAGTGGCACAGGTTGTATGAATGACAGGAGTGAACTTCCCTGTCTGATGTACCTTTCCTTAACCTCTGCTGGAAGTGGGTTACTGGGTCATGGATGCTGCCCTGGAATAGAGGGTTTAGAGTGGAAAGTCCGATCCCTTGCGTTGTGCCGTGCTATTAAAGCAAACATTATTGGATTCCATTGGATTAACGGGATGTGGAGCTGAGCTAAAATGAATGCTAACCAGCTGGAAATCTTTCTGTGTCTGTTAAATATCGGTGATGGTGAGTTTTGGGACATGAATTTGCTCTATTTATGGGGTTTGTTATTATTCAAATCAAAACAGATTTGAGTACAGATCTAGGAGGAAAACATTCTGTAAAAGAAACCACAGCAAACCACAACAGCCCTTGTCACTGTTGTGACATTAAAAATTGTCTTGTGTATATACATGGTGAGAAATTACTAACATTTAGGCAGAGTTGGCATCTTTTTTATTAGTGGAAAGACCAAATCTGTGAGCTGTTCATCTTTGGAGGTGGAAGGATGAATCAATGAGTTGAAATGGAATATGAGGCATTTAATGACTTTGTGTTGAGTGGATTCAGGCTGTCCTAAAATACTTTGTCTGGGATGAACTTTGTGAGTTAGACATACATTATTTTGAATACTTTAGAAATACAGGCAGCTACAACTCTGAAGTTTTCTACCCAAATCCCTCAAAGTGGAAGCCATCTGCTTATCACACAGCAGATGAACCAGAAGCTGCTGACCTAATGCTGCCTTCTTGTCTTGGTTTGGGATGTTCAGCTCTGTAGAGCCTTTCTGTAGGTTTGCTGCCTTCCTTGGCGCATTGGAATATTTTTTTCAGCTTTTTCTGGTTAGCTTGTCTGGCAGCTGAGTTTTTCCTTTTAGCCAAGTTCTAACAGCTTGCTTTTATAGTATGGAGTTTTGTCAGTTTTGACAAGTTGGCAGAGGGAAGACATTCTGGGATAGATGATAAATATGTTCTCCCTACAAAACCAGATTTGGGGTATAACTTTTTATATTTTTTTCCAGTGAGGTTGCTCTCCCTTTCAAAAAACTTACCCATTCCACCCCCATTTCTGCAGGATCTCCATAAGGAAGTGCTGGGCTGTGCATGTAGAGGTCCAGCAACATCTACAGAGCATGTAGGTTGTGAGAGAGTGGAAATAATAATAATAATCATAATAACGATGGAAGAAGGGCTTTATCCCTTGAGTGGGGTCTCCATGGGTGGCGGGTGGTGGTGATGCTTCGTGTCTTGTTGAGTGGTTCCCACTAGAGGGGGTCCAACCACAGATGTTGGAGCGGATCTGCTGGGCCAGCCTTGGGAGGGCAGAGATTTCTCCAAATCTTTCCTTGGGAGAAATAATATCCTGCCCTGCCCCGCTGGGAACTCCCCTTCCCATGCAGCCCAGTGTTTCTGCAGAAACAGCATGGCTTGGGCAGCTGGGAAGTGGGATTTGGAGGAGAAACTGGAGTTTGGTTTGCTCTTGGATGCTGTTGAGGTAGAGCTACGTGGTGCCCTGTGGCTGGGCAGTGACAGCAGCTCATCATCCCTCCTGCTCTGGTTTTTGGGTAGGAGGAAAGGGAAGCTGAACTGCTTGGGTGACCTGACTCAGTTCTTACTGGAACCCACATAAAATTTCCATGACTTTCAAGGTGAATTCACCACTGCAAGGTATTCTGGGGACAGCATCTCCAGGAGTCCAAAAACTGTAATGGAACCCATTTGCTTTGAAGTTGAGTTGCAGGCTGCTTTCCTAAATGCTCCCACCCATGTGGTCCTTGACCACAACATCTCTTTTCAGCTATTCAAGCTGAACTCCAGGAAAAACAGCTGTTTGTTTTTTCCCCACTCTCCCTATGGCTTTATCTCTAATGCCAGTGGCAGCCTGACAGTGCCTTTCCTGGTGGAGGGGAGGCAGGGTGCCAAAGGAAAGAGGGAAAGATGGCTCATCATTTTTTGTGTGTTAAAATTCCAGGCTCTGTATTTTCCACCTTTCCAGACACTTCCATTTTGCTTTCAGCTGCACTGAGCCAGCTTTATTCCTTGCAGTGGTTCTCCTCTCCGAACAAATGTAGGTTATTCAGGGAGCATTTCTTTTAATGAAAAGGATGGAGGAAGAACTGATGGTGATAAAGCATCTCTTTGGAGGAGAGCTGCTTGCTCTGCCTTGAGACTGCAAGGAGCAGAAACGGGACATCAAATGTGTAATTTTCCGTGGGGAACGAAGGTGAGCCTGTGGAAAAGTCTGGATCCCTCGCACAACTTCACTCTCTACTCGTTTTGTTTTATTTCCCTTGAATCCTGACTTGATTTTTAGCACCTGACTGTAGTGGAAATCAGCAGTAGCACAAGGCAGTGTTTTAACACCTGGAAGCTTTTAGGCGGGAGAAATTGTGAGTCAGAGTAAGGCTTTGCTAGAGAGAAAATTAAATTGTAATTAAAGGCGTAAGCAAAGAACATGTGCCAAATATTGTCACTTCATTGACCCACCTTCTTCTGATGTGCTGGGATTCAGAATGACGGCCAAGCCACTGTGATTCTTTAGGGCACCGAGATGCTTTTGCAAAGGGGATCCCAATAAAATGGGGGAAGAGCTTTCCAGGGGAGGAGGTTCTTTAGAAAACCCTCCAACCTAGCAGTAGTCTGATGGAGGGAGGAACACTTTGTATGTTTAACCCTGTGGAGTGAAATTGCTTGGTCTTTGCAGGGCAGAGCATCAGGCGCATCCCATATCCTTTAGGCTGCAGTGTCAAAGATGCTCCCAAAAGCTTCTGGATTGTGGGACTGAGCATTTAGCCGTGTCCCAGGAGCAGTCCATTGCATCTCTCCATGTATGGATTTTTATTTTTATATTTTTTGTCACTCTCACCACTAAGGGTTTACATTTTCAACCACCCTGTATTCCAGTTTCAGCCTGTGTTTGGTTATATGGAAATGCTGTAGCAGAGGAACTACATTCACAGGGCTGAGAAGGAGTCTCAGGAGTTGCTATTTGTCCATCCCTGAACAAATTTCACTGATGGACTTTGGTTATTGCAGTATAAATGTGTGTTTTATTCCTTACTTCCATATCTTGAACCAGGAAGAAAATCAAATCTTGGCCAAGAGACAAAAAAAATAGAGCAAATGCCATCTCAAATGTGTCCCCAAAACTTTAATGGGACCTGAAGACTGTGCTCCTACTCACGTCTCCTTTTTTTGGAGAGCTGAAGTTCACCTCTGAAATATTCACTGTCCTTAAGTGTCCTTAGGTGACTTCAGTGTCCTTAAGTGACTTCAGCTGCACAGATCTCCTGCAGAATTGGCAGCTTTGTTGAAACCTTCTGTGTTCAAGCCCAGAGCCTTTATCATGACCTCCTCTTCCTCTGCTCCATTCTGATTTGGTTTACCTGCAGCAGGATTTTGGCATCCCACAGAAATATCCCTATGTTATCACAGAATAGAATCATGTTGTAGAATAGTTTGGGTTGGAAGGGACCTTAAAGACCATGCTGTTCCACCCCCTGCCATGGGCAGGGACACCTTCCTCTATCCCAGGTTGCTCCAAGCCCTGTCCAACCTAACCTTAAACACTTCCAGGAATTCAGGGGCAGCCCCAGCTTCTCTGGGCAGTCTGGGACAGGGTCTCCCCACCCTCACAGGAAAGAATTTCTTCCACATGTCTAACCTAAATCTCCCCTCTTTTGGTTTTAAACCATTCCCACTTGTCCAATCACCATCTGTCCATGAAAAAAGTCACTCTTCCTCTTTTTTACACACTCTCTTTAAGTACTCTGCTGTGTACAGGATGGGCTGAGGGAATAGGCATCTTCTCCCGACCCAAAACCCCATGGGAAATAGGACTAAGACAGGAATTTCTCCTAAATGCTGCCTCTGTGCCCTGTATATGGTCAGTGAATGGGCACTAGGAAAACCAAGCGTGTTGTGAACAGGTTTAAATGGACACTGCAGAGGTCTCAGCTCATGCTGGAAAGCTCCTGTCAGCTGCTGAGCTACATCACCTTTTCTCCTTCACAGGTCTGCTTGATGTGGGAGAAGTTTCCCATAAAACCCTCACCATTTTGGCAGAACTCTTATTAAAATCTCCTCAGGAGCCATGATGCAAAAGGCTCTGGCAGCTGGAGCTGCCTTTATCACTTTGCTAATTAAACGTGTGGGAAAAACCCAAACCTGAGTGAGGGAGGATCATGTCCAGCTGCCAGAACCTCCCTCAGCTCATGGGGTTCTGTGGGGTTTTCTGTAGGGGCCGGGAGCAGGATCATATTTTGCATCTGTGATGGACAATGGGCGTCACATCTCTCCAAAAAAGTCCAGGAGAGATGAGCTCCCCCATCCTTCCAGTAAGGTGGCTCAGGATCATCTCCTAAATCAGGGACATGTCACATATCCCAGTGAGTTTAAAGAGTTCTGGTCTCTGGGAAAATCACCATTCCCCCATTTTCTCTTGTAAAAAAAGATCAGTTTAACTCCTCATGCTTGGCTCCTCCACACAGGCAGCCCTGGATGACAGGATGGCAGGAATATGTTGCCTGATCTACCAAACACAGAAGACAGCAGTAAAGCACCAGGAGTGGTTTTGAGTTTGGGATTGGAATTCATCCCAGTTATGTCTAAGCGAGGGAAAAAAGAGCAACGGAGGCCGATGTTGTTGAAGTAAAATTTGTAAAGAGTGGTATAAGCAGAAGGCATTTAAATAATGTAAACAGTCTGGCATGGGAGGAAGGATGGGAGGCATTCCAGAAACAAAGGGAAAATAGTTTTAAAACATGGCTAAAAATACAGCAACTCTTGAATTCCAGAGATTATCTCAATTAGTGCTTTTCAATATATCTTTACAACAGAATTGTAGGAGTTCACAAAAGATAATGGAGGCTATGAGATATGGGGAAGTGATATAAATTTGTTTAATTAAAAGGATGAAGGGCTCCCTAAAATAAGATTCACTTATATTCTGTTGCAGGGAAGAGCGAGGTTATATTTGGAAAACTGCAGCTCATGGCACCGTAGTGTGGAGAGAGCATGGAGAGAGCCAAGGCTGGGAGGAAGAACCCCTTCTTCAGCCTCAGCAGTTCTTTGCTCAGTGACTTTCAACAGTAAATCCCTTCCCTTGGGATTTATGTGCTATTAGAGTAAAATGGGAAGATTTTACATTTCCAAGAGGATTTTGTTTGATGTTCAGAGAGCAGGAATTGGACATTTTCGTCTAACAGAAAATCAAATACTCAGACATCAGAGCTTTGAGGGGCAGGCAAACATGGTTTAAGCTGGGAATCTGTGTGTGGAGCTGTGCATGGATGTGTTTGGTGTCCTCTGGCTCCAGAGGTGTGTGGCACATGTCAGAATTTGTCCAGCCTCAGCATTGCATGTCCATCCCTTGGAATGGGGGAGAAGCCTACATGGATATCCAGCTGGAAGTGTAGGGAGAGACCATAGGGGCCAGGGAGGAGAGAAGACCCTCATGCAGATCTAAATTAAATTAACCCCCCTGGATGTATATTAATATGTTAAGTAGCACTAAGCTCTGTATCCCAGCTTAGCAATATTTCGAGGCACTTTATTGCTTTAATGGAGGGATAAAATAGAACCTGCAATTATAGTAATTTTTTCTAATTGAATATTTTGCTTTATTCTTTCCCTTTCAAAGCATGACTGTAAGTACCAGCCTTCATAAAGCTTTGGAAATATTTATACTTTCCCTCTCTGGCAATGGGTGTAAATATGCTTTTTCTTGGGCAGACTGTTTGGGTCCCTCGTGGATGAGGAACAGAACAGCTCTGGAGAGCGGTGGGCAATGCACCTTCTTCTGCTCCTTTTAATAATGGAATTCTGGGATGGTTTGGGTTCAAAGGGACTCTAAGGATCTTCCAGTTCCACCCCTTTCCATGGGCAGGGACACCTTCCTCTATCCCAGCCTGCTCCAAGCCCTGTCCAGCCTGGCCTTGAACACTTCCAGGGATCCAGGGGCAGCCACAGCTTCTCTGTGCAACCTGTGCCAGGGCCTTCCCACCCTCACAGGGAAGACTTTTTTCCCAATATCCCATCTAACCCTACTGTCTTTCAGTTTAAAGCTGGGACACACTTGTTTCCCATCAGTGGAGAGGGGGGAATGTGATGTTACACTCTCAGTGTTTTCTGTCATCCTGCATGGGCTTGATGTGAATGTCAGGTGTCTTTCTGATTAATTTCTTGTCTGTGCAGGGATAGTGGACAATAACAGCTGTTACTGCCAAGCCATGTTCTGTGCAAGCAGATGAGATCCTTGTTTTCTGCCACCTAAACTGAGTCTGGGGAGGAGGACAGCTAAAGCACCTTCAGGATCCTACTGGAGCAAGATGTAGATGGTTGGTAAAGGCAAAAGCTGAAGGGCAGAGTCCTTGCCCAAAACCAGCCAGGTGAGGCAGCCGTGCTGACAACAGGGACAAAAGGATGTTAAACTTGACAGCTGATGGTGTAATTGGGTGTCAGTTGAGTTTTCTGAAGTAGCCATTTTCAGTGGTAGCTCTTCAAACTGAAGTTCCTCCCTCCAGCTCAAGCCTCAAGCAGGCAGCAAAATGCAGCTGAATTAACATAATAATTACGTTGTGCATTTGGTGTGCTGAATCTCGAGTTTAAAGAGGGAGATTTGCTGATACTCCCTCCATGTGATGGGATGCTATCAGTTGGAGGCTGTTGCAGTAGCTGTCTCCTCGTCTAAAGGGGACTTTTGATCCAATAAACTGCTTATCTCGTGTAGTTGTCCTTTCATCTAGCGTGGGTGGTGTGTGACGGCTGATGGAAGGCGCAGTATTGTGGCTCGTTTATGAATATTAATTAGAAATGGAAATAATTTGGAACAGTGTGCACCGACGGCTCTCCAAGCACCACCGGCTGCAGAAATCCATCAGTTCCTCCCTCGTGGAAGACTCAGAAATGCAGAGAAGACGCTCACGTTGGGGTGTGAAGTCACCACACAGAGTCTGTCACGCCAACACATCGGCGATGCAGCGGGAGATTGTCTCGGGGATTTTTTTCCCAGCGTTTTTCACGGCTGGGCTGGGGAAGGAATGATTTCCTTGGGAGAAAGAAGCTGCAGCAGTGCCTTGCCAAGTCATGTGCATCCGAGCTGGGGCCGGAGCTGGAGGTTGAGGCTGTGCCTGGGCACGTGGCTGTGCCGAAAGGCAGCGCGATAAGGCTTGGGCGCCCTTGTTTTAGTGAAGGGCATGCTTTGCTCCTGAATGCTTAATCTTACCTTAGTCCTTGTCACTCCGGGCCCGTTGTCACACACTGACGTAAATGCATCGTGCCACTGACGCCAGGAAAGGCTCCAGCCCCAAGTGTGATGCAGCTCGCTCTGGGATGATACCAGAGCCCTTCAGCGAATCTCAGAATGGTTTGGGCTGGAACGGACCTTAAAGATCATCTCATTCCAACCCCTTGCTGTGGGCAGGGACACCTTTCCCCTTTTGTGGTTCCATCTCAAAGTCCAGCCGTGTGCACTGATCCCCCTCTTCACCTCGTTTGCCAGGAACTCATCCTCAGTGGCCACATCTCCTCTTGGGGGCTTGGTAGTGGCAGGATTTGCCCTCTGGCCCTGAGATGGGGCTGGCACAGCGTGGCTGTTTCTGTGATGTTAGGCTTTCTTGGCTTTTGGGAGAGGGTGGCTGCCTCCAGGATGCCAGCTGGGAATGGTTCTCCTTAGAGGTGCTTTGTGAGGTAAGGACTTGTAGGTCCCAGGGATGATCCTGTGCTAGTTGAGCCTTGAAGGCAACAGCCTAGTGGACAAGAAAGAGCCCAGAAGGATGCAACACATCAGAAGGAAAACATTCCCATTACTTAAGGTTTTTATTTTCTTAGGAGAGTGTAGGCTTATTTTTCTAAGCTGATGAAGGTGTATCCAGCCTATCAGAGTCTCCAACAAAATCCACCTGTAGCTTTTTGACACGGCCATCAGATTTACCTGCTTGGAACTAAATTTATTTTATGACTCCTGTGTGTTCACCAGTAGTGGAGGCCAGATACCTTCATTGGATTAAATTGTCATTGTCATCTTTGGGAGAATTATATTCAGTGGGCCACTTTGGAATTGATGCTTAGGGGTGGAATCCCAGGTGAGGAGAGCGGAGAAATGCCTGGACATGTCATAAATCATGGAATGACAGAGTGGTTTGAGTTGGAAGGGACCTTAAAGCTCATCCAGTTCCAGTCCCCTCCGATGGGCAGGGACACCTTCCACTGTCTTGGGTTGCTCCAAGCCCTGTCCAGCCTGGTCTTGAACACTTCCAGGGGATTTAGCTGAGACCCAAACACTCGTGTCCCTGTGGACTCATCCTGCTCAGATGCTGGTGGAGGAGGATGTGGTTTGTTGCTCCTGCAGTTCTCCAGAGTGCTTTGCTGCTCAGGGAAGACCCACTGGGGTTAAACTGGGATCATCCCTGGGAGCTCAGGACATGCAGCCAGCCAAAAGTGTGCACTTCTGGGGTGACCCATCATCACCCAGACCCATCCCAACTCTAATTTGTGGGTTAATTTATTTTTAAAGCGAGCCAAGTAATTAACTGCTTTTCTTTAAAACTCCTCAGAGCCCTTCAAACCATTGCTTTAAAAATGGGCTGATTATTCCGCTTTCTTCAAAGCGCGGGGTATTAGGAAAAGTCGGCTCCTGCAGGCAGGATCCTCTGGCAGCCCAAGGCACTCCAGGGGTGCTGTGCCGTGTCACACATGCTCAGTGTCACAAACCACTCGCCTGTGAGTGCCACTTGCTCTAAGTGGGGCATGGCAGCTGTCACAGGGCCGGCTCTGCCATCCGCACCTTCCCTTTGGAATTTGTTCCCTTCCCCCGGCGTGGCCGGGGTTGGGTTCTTTGAACCAGCGCTGGCTTTGCTTTTCAATCTGGAGCTTTAGATCTGGGATAATAAAACATCAAAGTAAACCAGATTGTTGTGGATACAGAAAAAAAAAGAAAAAAAAAAATCAGGACACTCAGTAGGACTTCAGGGAGTAATAAATTTGTTCTATATTTAATCTCGTATTTATCGCAGTGTCAGTATGAGACCACTTCATTTTACTACTTTAACTGTAGCTAAGAATAACTGAATCCTTGAAATATTGAGAAAGTGGCTAATACCTGGTGGTAGTTGATGGGATCCAGCTTTAATAGTTATTGATTGGCTTCAAAAAGCTCCCAGTAATATCACATTTGAGCTACTGTATGTTGGGAGTTCAAATCCTATCAGTTATTTAAGATTAGAAGTAATTGTAGATTTGCAGCTTAATCATCCCTCAGTAGGTGAAGCCAGCCAGGACTTCAGGTGTCATTTATAATTTTGCAAAAAATTATGGTTGATCTGCCCTGGTTTTATTGTGGGAAAATCTTGGCATCCCTAAATTCGAACGTTCTCCAGCATTTCCTCGGCTTGCTCTAAGATTGGTGTGAATCTTCTGATGGGGATGCAAAGCCCAGTTTGAAATCTGTTTGTCAGGCAGTGAACAAAAGGGACAAATGACCCCTGTAGGGTTGGTCTTAGTGCTTGGTCCTTTCTCATAGTGCTCCATGTCTCAGAAGGAGCTGAAAAAATCCACATATCCTCATAGGAAAATAAAAATTATCCCTCAGTAAGGGGAATATCTTCCATTCAGAAATTCAGGAGAGCAAAAAATCAGATTAAACATTGCTTTTGAGTACTAAAACTCTGCCTGGGTAACCTGACATTTACCTGTGCTTCAAAACAGCACCTTTAATGATGCCTTATTAAGGTTTGTGTTCTTAGTCTTTGTTTTACTGCTCTGGAGTTTCGTAATCACATTTATCAAAACATTTGGGGTTTTGTTGTTTCTTTTCTCCCTGGTATGGCTTATTTCACAATTAGAGCTTCTTTAAAGGCTCTCATTATTTTTTTTTTGGTTGTGATCAAGCTCTGCTTGCAATGAACCACTGAATTTTCTGTTTGAACACACAGATCTCCCTGTAATTCCCTGCTGCTCCTTTCACTGGGAGTCGGATCTTTGACATTCTTGGGAAGTGACCACTTTTTTATCAGCAAGGGTAAATTATTTCTAACTTTTATTTTTCTTGTTGCTATTTAAGTGTTTTCTAAGAGGAAAAAAAGATAATTTTTCCAATTTCCTGCAGTTTTCAGGAGCTGTATAACTGCAGTGGGGAGTTTGAATTCAGGGGTTTAAGTTGCATTTCTGGTGGCTTTGCCAACTTCTTTGCCTGGGACTGGATTATTTCCCCCTTTTTCCAGGGGATTAGGGGATTTATTTGTGAAGCAGCACTCCTAACAAAGGTGTCTGAGGCACTGAGTGGTTCACACCTCCTCTGTTTACTTTGAATGAACTACTTTTGCCATTCTGAAACTTATTTTTGGGAGGAATGGTGTGGAAGTCATGCTTTTAATTTTGAATATTTATTTTGGAATAAATCTGCTGAGGAATTTTATGTAGGAATTAATGAATGAGGATATACTAATTGAAAAATCATTATTTAGAGCCGATTCCCACATGGAATGTGGGTCTCACTGGAGCAGAAAGTTGTTTAAGGATCCTGACTGGAGGAGCCAGGCTGGGATTGGCTGGTTGGGATCTGGTGCTGGGTCCTTGTGTGCTGCTGTGAGGCTCATAAAGACCACTTAATTCTAATTAAGAATGAAAATGTACACATTTCTGATCTTTAAGTTCCTTTCAAACCCAAACCATTCTATGTTTCCATGATATTTAGAGTGGATATTCTGCCTAGCACTGCTCCTTATGGTCAGCAAAAGGGTCCTTGCCTTGCTGCCACTTTCCACTGGGTACAGGATTAATTGGTTGGGTGAGTTAACTGAGGACTAAGCTTCATTAGACTGCCATTATCAGTGCATTTGTATTCTTCCTGTCCTAAATCCTCCGTGAAAACATTTCTTAGTCACTCAGAATAGGAGGCTTCATTCTTAGGAACAATTTCATCATCATAAAACTGGAAATTTTTACCGACCAGACTCCTTTAAATATACTGACTTCTTCTCCAGTTATTTTTCCAAGAGGAAGCCTTTCAGTAGGACATTAAATCTGTGTTAGCTCTAAGGGCAAGTTTGTATTCTTGCTTGTGAGGCAGGTGGGACTCTCTGACACCTATTAAGAGCACTGAGATGAGGTGTGTCCTGTCCTCCCTTAGCATTGCCCTCATCTGATTTTCTGCTCTTTACCCTTTTCCTTCTGTGGGAGTGTGTTCAACTTTTCACAGAATTACTGAATTATAGAATCACTAAAGTTGGAAAAGAGCTCCAAGACCATCGAGTCCAACCTGTGACTTATCCCCACCTTGTCACCCAGCCCAGAGCACTGAGTGCCACATCCAGTCATTCCTTGGATACCTGCAGGGATGGGGACTCCAAACCTCCCTGGGTAGCTCCTCCCAATGCCTGATTTTCCCTTCAGGGGAGAAATTCTTCCTGATGTCCAACCTGAACCTTCCCTGGTGTAACTTGAGGCCATTTGCTCTTTTCCTGTCCCTGTTCCCTGGGAGCAGAACCTCACCCCCTGGCTGTCCCCTCCTGTCAGGAGTTGTGCAGAGCCAGAGGGTTCCTCCTCAACCTCCTTTTCTCCAGGCTGAGCCCCTTTCCCAGCTCTTTGGCCATTCCTCATCTGACTAGTGCTCCAGACCTTTCCCCAGCTTGGAAGGTATTGTTTTCTTCAGTTTTGTTGAAGTGTTTGATTTGGACTCTTTTTTTTCCCCAAACCCGGGCTTTTTGTGCAATCAGCGCCTTGAGTTGCTGTGGTCATTGTTGCTTTTACACTGAGTGTCTCCAGGGCTGGGCTACTCACTGCATTTATGGAACTGAGTGGCAGAAACCCAGGAGCTGCAACTTTTTATTAACCACAGGATCAGAGAATTGCTAAGCTTGGAAAAGCACTCTGAGATCATAGAGTCCAACAGCTCCTCCAGCACTGCCAAGGCCACCGCTGACACATGTCCCCAAAAGCCACATCCACACAGCTTTTAAGTAGAACCAGGGATGGTGACTCCTGCTGACCTAGGCAGCCCCTTCCAAAGCTTGGCCACCCTTTTGGTGAAGAAATAGTTCCTAATTTCCAGTCTAAATCTCCCCTGGCACAACTTGAGGCCATTTCCTCTCATCCTGCCACTTGTTATGTGGGAGAAGAGACTAACCCCCACCTGTCCACAGCCTCCTGTCAGGTAGTTCAGGCTTTAGAGTTTCCTTTGATCCATGTTAATTTTCTTGGATCTTTGGATACCTGTCTGAGGTTGGTTCTCCCTGCCCTTCAGGCATCATCTGCTGGGGTTACCTCAGAAACTTTCAGGTTTTGGAGGTTGGGTACCTTTGGCTTTTCAATAAAAGACAGGATTCATGATAGAAATGCAACTTCAGGCCTGACAAACCAAGGCTGGTTTTTCTGAAAGTGGTGTTACTGGATTTCAGAAAAGCCTCCTCACAGGAGCAGGGAATGACCATGAAAATTCACCATCCCAGACATAAACTTTGCTCCCACGCCCTTTTGCCCATGATTCTCATGATAACACTGAAATTATTTGCCGATTAAAGGGTATCTATTACTCTTCCTAATCATAGGAATAGAATTAGAAAAAGGAATTCCTGCTTTAAATGAGGCTGTTTACTCAGTCCTGTGACGCAGCCGTTATTTTCCTCTATGCGCTTTCCCATTCAGCCACAGCAGTGAAGTGTCAGATACCTCTGAAACCTCTGGATTCAGTCAGCAAAGTCAGCTTTTGTCAGTTTATGATCTCACACTCTTTTTTCCCCCCCACAGGAGTTCTGTTACCTGATAAAGTTGTATCTCTTTGGGTCAAACCAGTGGGATTATCTAAATGAGGCTGTCTGCTCCGCCGTCCTTCCCGACCCAGCTCTGCTCTGCCTTTGATGGGGGCCCTTCCTGGGGTGTCCTGTGCTTGTTCCACCGTGCCTTTGGTGAATTAAAGAAATTACTGTATGTCCTGAATGGTTCAGGGCTCAGGGTGACAGGGATAACCAGCTTTTGTGCACAGCTCCCTGTGATCTGTAATAACTGCTGGAATTAAAGGAAGGAACCACAGAGCAGCAGCAATGTTTTGTGTTTTTAAAGTAGTTCTGATTTAAGTGTAAAATACCTTTCTTTTTTTTTTTTTTTTTAACTTTATCAGTTACTGAAAACAGCTCACAATGCTTTAAAGAGCCTTTCTGGCAGTATAGGAAAGTACCTTCAGAGATCTCAGGCCAAAGCATCGTGCAGCTCATTATCTTCTTTCTGATGGGGAGCAGAAAAGAGCACAGCTGGCCCAGGAAAAGGGGTTGGATCTGGTACGTCCTGATTTTCCTCCAGGTACTTGTGCCATCATGTGGCATTGTGGCTTTAAAAGTTTTTGAGCAGGAGGTGGTGTGTGTTTAATAGCTCACGATTAATGCTTTAGTTCTTTGAGGGGTTTTGGAGCTTGGAAAAAATTTCTTTTTTCTTTTTAAATGTTGCTTTGCTTAGTTTCTCCTTGCTCTTTTCATTAGGAAGATTCCCACGTATGGATCTTCTAGTGGGAAGTTCCCTGCTTGTGGCAGGGGGTTGGATCTGAAGGATTTTTAAGGTCCCTTTCAATTGATGATTTTGTGAATTTTGAGGGCTTGAAACTGTTTTCCTGCAAATACTGAGAGTGGGACAATGACAGTTGTTTTATTTGGGGCTTTTTTGGGGGAGTTTGGTTTGTTTTCATGCAGATTCCTCTGTGGAATAGGAGTTACTTGAACTTTACACATAGTAAGTTATCCTGAGGAGCTGAAACCAATGGGGTGCGTTTCTGCCCCTTGCAGAGAGAGAAAATACCTGTGCAACAAAAACCTTTCCATAGATTAACTGTGGACACTCTTTATTTTTTAGTGAAGCAAGGTACTGAATACTCCAAAGTCTGTTTTCCAGTTTTAGTGTGGTGTCAGTGTTGACAGTTGGATTCAATGATTTATTTATTGGGTAATTATGTTTTGTGTGTATTGGACTTTGGGAATATGTATAGAGAAAATGCTCTTGTGCTGTCAGAATTTTTAGTGTGAATGTGTTATTTACTCTGCAGTCAAAGGGTGTTTCAGTGAGAGGGATTTTATTGACTCATAGAATCCTGGGATGGTTTGGATTGGAAGGAGTCTTAAAGCTCTAGTTCCAAGCCTCTGCCATGGGCAGGGACACCTTTCTAGAAGGTAAAATTGCATTTTAAAAATGCCTGTGCTCTCTACAGCTGGTGCACAGAGCTGAACTGTGAAGAGGAGGGAGACCCAAGGAAAACAGGACCCCCTTCAGATCAAATCCTGTCTCCCACATGGGATGCTCATGCTGATGAACAGAGGTGATTTTACACCAGGAACAGCTTGAGCAAAAAAGCTCCTCTCTGAGATGAGTCATTAGTTGTGTTTTCTCTCCTTTTTCTCATCCTGTACCATTTGGAGTAACTCCCTGCAGGCCCTGGAGAGAATTGGTCCCTGCAGATTTCTCTGCAGCAGATTGTGAGCCCGGCTCTGAGATGTACAGCGGGATTTGAGGAAAAATCCTGGAAGGGGGCAAGCACTGAGAAGGGAGAGTGGGCATTGCAAGGAGATACCTGGCTAAATATTTCCTGAGAGGTGTGTAATAATGACTAATCCCAGTGGGGATGGTTTGAAAATAACAGCTCGTGTGATTTCAGCCCCTGGATAACGTGGTTTGGCTCATGCCTTGGAGCTGGCAGTGCAGGAGCAGCTCAGGGAGAAGGTGGATGAATGGAGGAATATCACTGCTTCAACAAAAGGCAGCATGAAGTCTTGTGTGAAGTTCTGAGTTTGTAAGGGCAGGAGACAAAAGGAAAAAGTAGTTGAATTCAGGATCATGAGAGTTTTCTGTGATTCTGCATTGTAGGAAGGAAAATTCCAAGCAGCTGCAGTCTTTTTATTTCATGCAGTTAATGGCATTTTCCCATTTAATTTATTTTCTCAAATCACAAATGGATCTTTAGGATTGTTCACAGAGGTTACTCAGTGCATAAAACTTGGATGTCTCTTCATAGAACCATGGAATGGTTTGGGTTGGAAGAGATCTCAAAGATCATCTCATTCCATCTCCTGCCATGGCCAGGGACACCTTCTGCTATTCCAGGTTGTTCTGCCTGGCCTTGGACACTTTCAGGGATCCAGGGGCAGCCACAGCTTCTCTGGGCAACCTGTGCCAGGGCCTCCCCACCCTCACAGGGAAGACTTTCTTCCTATTATGTAACTTAAATCTCTCTTCTTCTAGTTTAAAACCATTCTTGTATCTCACCTGAAAGGTGAGGCCATGAGCTGCAGGTGCCTTCCCAGCCCTTTGGAGCACACAGCCCCCAGCCCTGTGCTGCTTATCCAACTGCTCTGCCTGAGTCCTGGGCAGATCCCAGGGACACTTTTCATCTCCAGCAGGACTGCAGGCCACAGACCTCGTGTTCTCCGGGATGTGAGCAGAGTGTAATATTGATTGGAATGCTTACTGTAGTTATTTATTGCCTTCATTAGCAGGGAAGAGATGAGAGACTATCACAGTGTATTAAGTTGTCCCAGAGACACCTGGATAGTAAATTATAAATAAACAGTCAACAGTGGAGTAGAACTGGTGGAAAGCTGGGATGGTCAATGTAAGGATCTACCAGCCAGGCTTTTTAAATCACTAATGTGCAGATTCAGCATGGTTATTGCTTCCTGTGGCTGGTAATGCTGTTTTAAGGGACTCAAGTGACTGGAGACGTGGTTTGACTGAGCTAATTGAGGTCCATCTTCTCTTGAGATTCCTCTTCTCTCTTGCACAGTGCTGAGACTTTGGGTAGGTGTTTTCATAGGATTTCATCAGAGATAAGCCCCCCAAAACTGCTGTTTTGCTGTAAACATACCCTTCCAAGGAAGGGAAAGATTGAGCTAAAACGATAATATCCCTGGATTGACGATTGACTGGAAAAGGGAGGTAAAAATCTGGGTAGAATAAGGGTAATTCCTTGTCCATTTCCTTCCAGTTTACCACCAAATAAATGTGTGTGTGTTGGTATGGGATTGTAGCATTTTTAACTTTACTGGTTATCATGGGTATCTTGGTTAACTGTTGGAATCAGTGATCTTACAGATCTCTTCCAACCTTAATGGTTCTATGATTCACCCAGCACTCAGCTTTTACTGGGACCTTTTGAACCCAGAACCTGCCCAGAGCCCAGTACTGCAGCTGTGGGGCCTTACTTTATAAGAAAAATAAAAATTACATGGCCAAAGGGACCTCAGAAAAAGCTCAGTGACAGAAGGACCAGTTGAAGACAGCGGAGCTGAGAGTGGCCAAACTTTCTTGGTTGCTTTTATTTGTATTAACTGTAATAAAACCCAACAAACATACAGTTCTGCTTTACTTGAAGCTGCTGTGACTCGTAAATAAGCCATTGAGCACTGTGCTCACAGCCTAAACCACTGGAGATGTATTTAAAACCATAAACCGTGTTGCTGCACTTGTATTTTTGTTTTAAATCCTGTTTGTGCAAGACTGTTGATTTACACAGGGCTTTACAAACACAGATAAGACACTTTCCCTGCCCACGTAACTCATTCTTAGAGGTCTGGGCATCCTAAATTAATGCTTGGTCCAGGTATTAGGGCATCCCTTCCTTTCCTTGTGTATCCCTGTGAGCAATCCTTGAGCCAGAGCCTTTTTGTGGACAGATGTGCCTTTCCCCAAGGGAGTTCTCATTCCCAGCTGGGCACTGGGCTCTGTTTTTGGGAGTAATTTTGGGGTGGAAAGTTCAACACCCAGGGTTTGTAGGAGCAAACCCAGGCTTTTATTAATCCCCAACTTCTTATGTTCGTGCATAAATAATACCCGAGTGTGACAAACACTGGTTAAGACATTGTGCATTTAATAATGAAATTTCTTGGCATTTCCTCCTCGATTTGGGAAAGATCTTCTTTATGTTAGAGGCACGGGGACTTCAGAGCATGGATGAGGGATGGAGCTGAGGATTTCCCCTTGCTGGAATATTGCTGGTGGTGTGCAGCACTTCAGGCAGCCTGAAAAGCCTGAGTGTTTCCTGCAGGAGAGTGTTGTGTTCTCCTGGTGCCAAATGGGTCAAAATCTCTGCCGTGGTGGTGGCAAACTGTGGAGCTGGCAGGGGAAGGAATAAATCAGGGAACGTTCTGGGGAGATGATCGTTAACCAGCATTCATGTGTAAAACGGCGTCTAGACATTCAAACACTGCTAATAGCATTTGATTAACCATTTTTGTTTTGTTCTTGCTCAGTGTGTTAATCACTGTGATTAAAATGCTTAGCCACCATGGAGCTAGGCGTTGGATAAATTAGGAAGTAAGCAAATCCAAACAGATGGGGCAGGGAAAATTAGTGTCTCTGGCAGGGCCAGCGTTAGACAAGGCAGGGCCAAGGAAGATTTAGGGGGAGACCCTAAATAATCTAAGAAAAACAAATTTACATTTGCAGTGGGCCTGCCAGATCTCCCCACCTTACTGCTCCTGTAAAACTTTGCCTCCTGAAGCCTTTTTTTCTTTGCCTCTGGAACTCACCTGTCAGGTCCCAGGTTTGGAATCTGCCCTCTCCTTTGCACAAGGACATCCCAACATCCTTGTGGGGCAGATCCTGTGTCCCCTGCTGCAAATCCTTGCAGACAGGACTTGTGAGAAGGATCAGCCACTCAATTCTGGCTTAAGACTGACCCAGTGTCTACTTATTTGGGTTTTTTCCTTTTTTTTAATGGCAATAGCAAGACTGTTGGTGATGTTTAACCCCTCCACCACCAAACATGTGTAGACACCATTCTTCAGTGGCTCAGTATTTTAAACTGCTGGGATTAGGGCTAAATCCTTGTCTGCTGTAGATTTTCAAGGAAGAATGAGGGCTGGAAAGGGTGGGAAGGGCACCTTGCACTACTTGTAAGATCAGGAGCCTTGTTAGATGTCAAAATACATCAAAATTAGCACCCAGTCCTGTAATCTCTAAAAGAAAATCACAGATAAAATAGGTGAGCACAGCGGTTTCTCTGTGGTAGGTTTGGACAAAGCTGGAATTACCTGAAACAGGGATCATCCGTGGAGATGATGGGGAGACCACATTCACAGCCCTCTCTGTTCTTCCTTCCCCTCAATCTTGTTTTCTGTGTAACTCATTTTCTGGTAGAGCTGTGGAAAAAAAAATTAAATGGGTAGTTTTGGTGACAGCAGGTTTTGGCCTATTATGTGCTAGGATCTGTAGGTAGGATTTCCAATTTCCCCTCTAATCAAAAGGCTTCCTAAACCTTTCAGAAGTGCTCTCCTGGGATGACTGCACTCACAGAAAGGCAAGTGCTTTGTTTCTGCTGGTGTCAGTCTCTTCAAAGGTACCTGAAGCACAGCAAAGCCACCAGCCCAGTCCTGCTCCTCAGAGCATCACAAGGCTGGGGATATCCAGTGCCCAGCCCCTGCTTTTCCAAATTTTCCAGCCCTGAGTACATGATGATCCTGGGATATTGCAGTGCAAAAAGCTAGGAACTCTTGGACTTTTCTCACAAGAAATGCTGAATTTAATCTGAACCAGTGTTCAATCACTGCCTGTGTGGGACTTTTCAGGTTAAGTTGAATTTTGTTCTTGTATTTTTGTTGTGCCAGATAGACTTTTACTCATAATCACAAAATCATGAAATGGATAGAGTCCCCAACAGAAATCCCATGTTTAATGATCTCTGAGGGCACATTCCTCACTCCTGGTACTCCTTTAAGACCCCCAGGCAATACTAGAACTCCTTAAAAGTTAGTTCCCTGTTTGTTTAGATTTTTTGCTTGTTTCTGCCTTTTTTTTTTTTTTTAATTTCCCATCCCCTCGATTTAGTGCTTTCTCTCTTGTCTTTACATGATCATCTAGGGGAGTTTAGGTTGGATATGAGAAAAAACTTATTTCCCCAGAGAGTGGTTGGGCATGGAACACAATCCCCAGGGAATGCTCAAGAAGTGTTTGGTCGATGCTCTCAGCCTCAGATTGAGAATGTTGGAGTGTCTGTGCAGGGCGAGGAGTTGGACTCTATGATCCTGATGGGTCCCTTCCAACTCAGCATATTTTATTATTCTACCTCTTATTTAATATTTCTGATTTCCTTCATGACTAAGCACAGCAGTTTTCAAACCTCATAAAAAACTTCTGTGCCTGTGCCTCCTTCTTTACACTGGCCTCACTTTCTTCCTTTCATCTCCTTCTTTTCCTCCCTCTGGTCATATGCTTATTTGCAGGAAAGCACAGATAGGGCTAAGTAAAAATGTCTTTTATACCTGAAATACATAAGAAGCCCTTAGACTCAACACTGTGTCTAAATATACCTGAAAAAGTTGGGCTTATTCAGCTCTCCTCTAAGGCGATTGAGACATACGAGTCTTCAGCTGAGTGTGTTAAGCTCTGCAGTGACCACACTTCCAAATATTTTATTTGCAGTGTGTTAAGGTTTTTTCAGCAAGTGCTCTATTGTTATTGCCAGGAAAATGCTGACATATATTTTATGTAGCACATCAGATGTGATCCAGACTCGCTTTGCAGAGCCTGAGTAGCATTGCTACGGCCAATTGTTCGACACAGCATTTTGCTGCGTTTCCTGACATGCTTAATAAAGATATTTTCATGATTCTGGAGGCAGCCTGAATGCCATTAACTGCTGGCTTTCTGAGGAAGCACAAATGCAGATCCTAATGCCAGGCTCTGCAGGTTTGGCTCAGCAGTCATCAGGTACCACTCCAGAGCATGGGAAAATTGAAATAAAAAGCACTTTGGCTAGTTGGCATCACCTGAGCTGCTTCTTTCTGTCCTGCAGATTGATCTCGTCCATGGATTAGGGTAAGGCAGAGCTTGGTGTGTTTTCTCAGGGATGGGGATGGAGGTGGTTAAATATTCTGGCACACAGGAGACCTGGCAGAGGATCTAAGAAAAAGGTCTCTGTCAGCCTGTGTCAGGGTCCCTGTGATATCCATGTGTTGTCTTGGCAGAGTCCAGAGCCTGTAGATGTGCTGACCTTGCAGCCAGAAAGGAATTTGTTATTCCAGTAGATCTGGGTCTTGTCATCACTGGTTTATCTTGGATTTAGTATTTTTTCACTTATAATCCACAGTGGATGTGTGGGTTGGGAGGAAAACAGGAAACCTGCAGAGGAGTTGTACCAGAAGGTAAATCCTAGAGGAAAGGAGCACCCCTCCCATGAGGAAAGACTGAAAGGAATGGGAGAAGAGAAGGCTCTGGGGTGACCTTATTGACCCCTCAAGAGGGGACCCCACAGTAAAGATGGAGAGAGACTATTTACCATGACCTGGAGGGATAGAACAAGGGGAAATGGTTTCAAAATAAAAGAGAGTAGGTTTAGAATGGATATTAGGAAAAACATCTTCCCTGTGGGGGTGGGGAGGCCCTTGCACAGGTTGCCAGAGAAGCTGTGGCTGTCCCTGGATCCCTGGAAGTGTCCAAGGCCAGGTTAGACAGAGCTTGGATCAACCTGGAATAGTGGAAGGTGTCCCTGCCCATGGCAGGGGTGGGATGAAAGGTTCTGTGGAGATCCTTTCCAATCCAAACTCTTCTATAATTCCATGATTTATTCTCTGGTACCTGGTTTTGATGTGCTGGGAGAAAATAGTCTGGTGGTTGTATTTTAAAGGATGCTGTTGATTCACACAGGGTGACTCAGGATGTCTCTGATCGCTTAGGGAAGTGCTGAACATCCCTGTGGGAAGGGAACAGGCTCACAGTATATCCCTTCCCACAGAGGGAGTGTCTGTTCCTCAGCAACAAGCAGTTTTTTCCAACTTTTGTGTTTTCCTGCTCTGAATGTAAAGCCAGAGAATTCTCGCTACAAAAAAACCCAAAAATGTTCATGTTTAGCTTTTGCCAGCCTGAATACTGCAGGAGAGGAAAGAAGACTCTTGTCTCATGAGAGAGGTGTCGTTTTTGGCAGTGTGAGCTGTAAAGAAAGCCAGAAGTGCAGGAGGAGGATGGAGGCCAAGGGGGAGGAGGTGGGATCTTCCATGCTCCTTTCACAGATCCCAAGGATGCCCCAGTTTGGTGGAGAAACTGAAGCAGGGGATGGCAGAGAGTTGATTTGCTGCTCTCCATGGATCTGGACAGCTTCTGAGCAGCTTAAAATATGCATTTGGAAGGCATCATGTTTCTGAGGAGGTAAATGGTGAAGGAATCACAAGCTGGAGCGTGGGGAAGGATACATGACAGAACTGAGCCCAAGATTTGGGGCAGAGAGGGGAGCTGGAATGGGGAAGTCCTGAAAGTGTCTGTACTGTGGTGGAGAAGCCAAAAGAAGAGGGTGTTGTGGTCAAGTGAAATAAAAAGATGTCTAAATGTGCCACTTTTACTGAGTTTTCCTCAAAAGTGTGGTTAAGAAGAAATAGTGGTTGTATTTATGCTGCTTTCTAAAAAACTTCGGAGAAAACATGATTCGTGTTTTTCATAGTGATCTTTAGCTTTTTTTCCTGATGTCCTGATTTATGAAATCAGAGCATCTGAATCATGAAAAGCATAGCATAAGGCACTGGATAATTAGGCACTTTTGAATTATAGATTTAGATTGAATATTAGGAAGGTATTCTTCCCTTTGAGGAGAGGAAACACTGGAAAAGGTTGTCCAGAGAATCTGTGGCTGTTCCATCCCTGGAAGTGTCCAAGGCCAGGTTAGATGGGGCTTGGAGCAACCTGGGATAGTGGAACCCCTGGCAGGAATTGAAATGGGATGGGCTTTAAGGTCCCTTCCAACCCAAAGTTGTTCTGTGAAGTTATTTGATCCTTATTGTGGTGTTTTCCACGTGTTCAGGAGACCCAGAGCCTGCCCCTGTGGTACCTTCTGAGACTGACCCATTTCAACCAGAGTTTTCAGTGCAGATTTTTAAGATAACAAATGGTTGCTGGGTCCCTGAAAAGAGGGGAGAGAAAAATCCAATACAGGTCCAATGGAGTAAAAGCTGCCATGTTTGTGAGAGTTCACCAGAGAATTTACCAGGACACACCAATTATTCCAGTTAACAAGGTGGGGATCAGTCACAGGTTGGACTCAGTGATTCTTTTCCAACCTAAATGATTCTGTGCTTATTTTTCACCGAGTTCATCACTCATCTGCTCATATCTCTGTCTATCTCCAAAGTCATTCCTATTTTGCAGGTAAATCTTTGGGAGAAGTGATGCCATAATCTGATCCCAGGGCTCTGTTTTTCCTCCTGCAGCTGCCGATCCCAGCTCAGACTCCCGGCACTACGGGAGGGGGTGTGCTGGATCTCCACGTGTTTCCTGGATCTATGGGAGCCCCGTGTGTTGGCCTGGTTACAGAGATTTTGTTCGATTGTGTTGGTTTAACTCAGTGGGAGGTTATTTGAGAAGGAAAATGAAAGGCTCAGTGAACAGTGAATGCTTGAAGAGGTGTTTAGAGGAAATTCCAGGTGTCTAAGCTTTAGGTTCTTTTGTTTTATCGTGTTTTTTGGTTTTTGTTTTTTTTTTTTTGTTTGTTTGTTTGTTTGTTTTGCTGCCATTTGCCTTTTCATCCAGCCAGGTTTTGAGCAGTGCAGGAGTAGGTCTGCAAGCACAGAGGAAGAGATAACTCCTGCAGGAGTGAGAGAATCCCAGGGAAGAGGAGTTTGTGCAGAGGGGATCTGGGAGTCACAACAGTTATGGATAGGAGAGTAGATAAAGGAGACATTTCTTAAGATGAGGGTGGTGAAACACCAACACCATGGGTGCCCCATCCCTGCAGAAATTCAAGGTAGGATCATATGGATCCCTGAGCAAGTTTACATCCCTGCCCTTGGCAGGGGGATTCGACACAGAGATCTTTAAAATTCCCTTCCAACCCAACACATTCCATGATTCTGTGGAGAGTTTTTACCTGCCTCAGGTGCTGCAGAGGATGATTTATGTCTGAACTGTTTGGTAGCAGGACAGGACTTTACAACAGGCAGCCTTGTTTTCACCACTGGGAGAAGTTATTCTATGAACCTGTTTTATCACCAAGAAGGGTTTCTGGAGGCAGAATTCTGCAGGACAGGTCACAGCCAGGACTGTCACATCCCTGACTTGTGCTGGAGAGGGGAGAACTGTGGGAAGGTGGGGACAGCCAGGTGTGAATGAGAGCATTCAGAGGGACACATAATGCTCTGTGTCATGATGTTTGGGACAAGCTCTTACCTGGACAGGAATAATTAGGAAGCTTGGTCATCTTAAGTGAAAAAGGAAGAGGTTTTGTCCCTTTAGGAATTTTTTTGTGTCTTTCACTCTGCTTGTATTCTTAAGTAGCTGGACATTGGAACTATTTTGGATGTATTTTTGTAGAAGGGAGTATGGAAAAAAATCTGCTTGTATAGATGAATGAGTGTAAAGTACTACAGAAAAAGAGGACAAGATTGGCTGTTCTGAAATCCAGACTTTCCTGTTTAAAGTGATCATGTCAATTATATCGGAATCCTGATAGCAATGAAGTAATGAGAGGGAGACTTGATTGCTGAAACAAATGCAATTTTTTCAGCATTAAGATCTGGCTGAAACTTCCATTCTGAGGCAGTGAATTTCATTCTTACTAGAAAACTGTGGTCTTCCCGGTTTTGCTACAGACACACAAACTTGTTACTATGTAGGCCAAATAGATGCAACAATATCTCACCTACTTCACACTGATGTGTAATTTCTGTCCAAGTTACAGCAAAGCAGCTACTTCCAAAATACACAATAATTATGGCAGCTGATTTTTGCGTGCTTGGGATCAATATACTGGAAGTAGTGTAAGACTGGTGAGCTCCACTCTTGCTTTAAAAGATTTGAGAAGTGATCTACACAGTGTGACAGAGGCTGAAAGTGGAAGGCTTTGTTGGAGGCGGTGTTAAAACAGAGTGTTGACATCCTTCTCCACATTTCATGCAGTTCACTTCTCAAGATCAGTCCCTTCTTAATTATCCCTTGGATTTATTCATCTTTCCCAAAGTTTTTTCACATGATTAGTGAAAGGTGGTTGCATGTGCCTATCTTCTGTACTCAGCAGGATGCTGGATTGCCGTTGCACTGAGCATCCTTCTGTATCCCTCATATAATTCTCCAGTTCTTGAGCATTCCCTGTTTAACATTTCTGCCTGGCTACGTGTGGGTTTTACAATAAATATCACAGCTGAAATATACTAGGAGATCAGATGACTTATAAAAAGGTATAAAAGTCTCATTTCATAAAAATAAATCTTGTGAAACCGTGTCTGTAACCTTTAAAGTGAGCAGGAGTACCTCTGGAGAGATGGATTCTGTGAAACTGCACTGTTAAGAGACAGAGGGGAGTGTCTCACTTGGCTCCAGGGCACTAAAACTCAGCCCCTGGTCTTGCTGTCATCTAACAGAGAACCTGATGGGTCAAGAGCCAGCACATAATTCCAAACCAGAGTGACAGAGTTGAGCTGGGTTTAGTAGAGGATTGTTTTGCCAGGGACTGAACTGATGCACACAGATGGACCCTGAGGGTGGACATTGGTCCAGCATCTCATGACAGCCCTGAAGTGGTGACTTAGAACCCAAGGGAAGCAGCCAGACCATCTCCAGAGGACAGGGCAGACCCTGGTTCAGCTCTTCCAGTGCTGGTCACACTGAAGAGTCTCCAGAGTGGTTTTGGCAGTGGAGCAGCATCACCTGAGACCAGCCCTCCTTTATTCAGTGTTGTTGTGTCCCATCTGTGCCAGCTGCTGCCTCAGGTCCTGCCCCCAAAGTTCCCAATCTGGGGCAAGCAGCAGTGAATGAGGCCAGGGTACAACGGTGCTGCTTTGTCAGCAGAGCAGATCTGGGTGAAGTTCAGCCACAGCAGCTGTTCCAAGGCAGAGCAGGTGGGAAACACCAAACCTTGCATTATTTGAGGAGAGATGTTCTTGCTCTGCTCACCCAGGAGCTTATCAGGAGGAACCACAGAATGTCCTGAGCTGAAAAGGACCCACCAGGAGTCCCAACCCCCAGCCCTGCACAGGCACCTTAACAATCCCCCCCCAGGTGCCTGAGAGCATTGTCCAAACACTCCTTGAGTTCTGGCAGCGTTGAGCCTCTTTGAAGGTGCAGAGGAGAAGTCTTGGTGTTACTTTATGATTCCAAACAGGTTAAAGAGGCTTTGTGCCTTAGCACAGGAACGAGTCAGGAACAAATTCCTCTGGCTCCTCTTCCAGGCTGCAGGGCAGTTTCTGGTAATTATTCTCCACAGAGGGAAGTGGAAGGAGTGGACTGGTCCTTTTGCCATCTCCTGAGGAATTTTTGTCCTTACGAAGGCAGCACATCTTCCAAGGTGGGAGATTGGTCTAATATTGTAGGATCACAGGCAGGGACACCTTCCATTATCCCAAGGTGCTCCAAGCCCCATCCAACCTGGCCTTAGACACTTCCAGGGATCCAGGGGCAGCCACAGCTTCTCTGGGCAGCCTGTGCCAGGGCTTCACCAAACTCACAGGAAGAATTTTTTTCTAAAGTATCTAATCTAAACCTCCTCCCTTTCAGTTTGTTTATCTGATGGATTAATGCCCCAAGGAAATGCATCAAGTATATGGAGGAGTGTTCCCATATCACCTCATCCCTGATGTTATTTAAGTGAAGAGTTGATGATGGCAGTAATGGGAGGAGTTTTTAGGCCAAAGTGTTGAAAAGCATTGTTTGTACTGAGATCAGGGAAAATAATTGCAGGAATTTAAGTACATAGTTCTATGAAGAGAAAAAACAACCAGTAGAGCTTTCTAGTCTTGTGTGCTGGTACATTTTCCATTATTCCAGTGAAGTTCCCAGCTCAACCCGGCTCACCAGCTGATGTCCAGGTTCTCCTGTTACTCTTGGATGGGGGGATTCACAGCTGCATTTCTCCTCAGGAGACAAAAACCAAAGCGAGGCAGCTCTGTGCTGGTGACAGCACGAACATGCTCATTGAAAGCTCCATTTAATGTTTATAAACATCAAGGATGACAGAAATGTTGTAACTTCAGCATTTGGCGATTTTTATTTTTAACAAAAAAAAAAAAAAATGCAGTTAAGGCACTTTGAGGCTGCTGAAACAGCGAAGCAAACATTTGTAAGTTTGTAGGAAATCTGTGTCACGCTTCTCGAGTCTATAGCTGTGGGTAGGAGGAGAAGTGTCAACTTATCTCCAGGAACTAAAACATCCTGATTGTATCACATAGAATCAACCTCTCAAATTCATTCCTGCGCAGAGAAACGCAGTCACATAAAATCGGCCAGTTTTGAAGAAGGACTTTGAAGCTTTGTGACCACTGGCATTTGTGTCAAGCCAGGGTTATTTACAGGCTGCTGTGAAGGGGTTTAACTAATCACTGGCAGCTTTATCCAGTTTTTCATGCTTGGAGAGAAGAACTATCAAAGCCCTGAGTTTTGAGGGGGGGGGTCAAAGAGGTTTTTCACTTTGAGGCATTGTGCTGTGACCTCTGCTAGAGGCACAACAAGGCAGTGGGTTCATTTGGCGTTCAATATGCAAAAAAAAAACCCCAACATTCAGGAGGTAGAAGCAGAGTCTGGCTACAAGAATGGAGGTTTAAACTTTGCTCAGGCATGTTGGGTTTGTGTCAGGAATGCCAGAACTCACCTCCAGTTGTTGCTTGCAAGGGGATGTCAAGAAGAGCAAGATGTTTTTAAAGATTGTGTGCATGTGGCACTTGGGGACATGGTTTATGGTAGGCTTGGCAGTGCTGGGGGAATCATTGGACTTGATAATCTTGGAAGGCTTTTCCAGCCTAAATGATTCCATGATTCTCTAAGTTGTGTTGTTGGTGATGAAGAGACATGAGGAAAACTGATAGGTGATCAGAATCCGATTTATTGTGGGATACAAATGCTTATATACTATTTTAGGGAGGCTAGTAATGTTTCACTACAATGATTGGACTAAAGATCACATAAACTTATGCATTTTAAACATCTTTTGCTTGCAGAAGTCTGATGTAGTTTTCTTTTTCTGGTAAACCTGTCTGATTGAATCTTCTTGCAATCCTCAAAGTTCTGTTTGCTATTGCCAAGGCATCCTGTTATCAAATTTCTTATGTTAATCAGGTCCAAAGTCCATAATCTGTCTTGTGTTCCCCAACATCCCAACACTGTGTGCCTTGGCCTCTGCCATGAGCAAAGGGATTTGAGCCATAGGGGAACATCAGCAGTGGATAACAGTGGGGTGAGGGATCACCTGCAGATCCGTGAGACCTGATGGGTTCCACTGGGTGCTGAGAGGTGGCTGTTGTCAAAGCAAGGCCACTCTGAAAATTCATGGAGGTGATGGGAAAATGGTAAATATTGCCCCTGTCTTCCTAAGGCTACAAATCCAAGAAGCTACAGGGTAGTCAGCTCCATTTCCACGCCTGAAGAAATTGTGGGATGAACAATTTGAACAGATTTCTAGGCATGTGCAGGGAAAGAAGGAGTTCCCCAGGAGCAGAGCCCGACCCCCCTGGCTGTTCCCTCCTGTCAGGGAGTTGTGCAGAACCAGAAGGTCCCCCTGAGCCTCCCTTTTTCCAGGCTGAGCTGCTTTCCCAGCTACCTCAGTCACTCCTGGTGCTCCAGCCCCTTCCCCAGCTCCATTCCCTTCCCAGAAAAGAGAAGCCACCAGCATCTCAGGCTCTTTAAACAGGAGCCCAACCACAAGAGAGAAGTGACACCCTTTGCTGGTCATACACAAAATCCCACATCCAGTTTTGTGCCTCTTAAGAAGAACTCTGAACCAGAAGGGATTCACCATCAGGATGACAGTGTGGGGTGTTTGGACACAAAAAAAGTATTTATATCTGCTTAATATATTTCTATTTTCAATAAGATCTTCATTGCTGTGATGAAAAATGAGGTAGATAAGGTGTCTCAGTGTATCATGATGTTGTCATGATTAGTGCAAAGCCAGAGTAAGAACTGATCCCATAGACAACTCTCCCTTCCCAAAATGATCCGAGGGGATTTTTCACTGCAGAGTTCAGGCTGAGAACAAGAAGCATGTGTTCTCCCTGAGCAGAGCTGGCTCTGTTGGCAAAACTGATACCAAACATCTCACAAAACTACGGAGTGGGTTGAACTTCCCAGGTTTTACATTTATAAGGAAAAGCAGTCAAGTATCTTTCTTTTTTTTTTTCCTCACAAGCAACAGATTGCACCGAATCCGAATTAGGTGGCTGCCATCTGCTTTCACACAGGCTTGGAAAACAGGCCAGCCCTCCTCAGCATGGGTGGGGAGGGTGCTGGGGAGTGTTTACAACTCTGTGTTTACAGGATTTGGGATTAATGTGCCGTTTTCTTTCTCTGAGACAGAGTAAAATTGAATTTTGAGTGCCGCTCGCTTTCAGCACCGCAGCGTAATTTAGAAAAATGAGCTGCTCAAATCATTCCCTACAAAAATATTCTGACCTCACCCAATTCAGTTTGGTGGTATCAGCCTGGGATGTGTATTTTGACAATTTTTCTGCTTTCAGTGCACTATAACAGACTCAGGTGATACATTCTGGAGTCTCAGTGGTGAAGCAGAGCCCCTCAGAATTTTGGGAGAAAAAGGAGAATAAGGTTTTATGGACTGTAAGGTTGGATAACTGGCTTTCAGAGTAGGATGTCCATGTCATCATCCCTAGAAGCATTCTAAAAGTGTGTGGATGTGTCAGGGGAGGACATGGTTTAGTGGTGAACATGGTGGTGCTGCTGGGTTGGTGGTTGGACATGGTGATCTCAGAGGTGTTTTCCAGCCAGGCTCTGTGGTTCTGTGATTTTATAATTCTCTGACTCAGACATCCCAGAGTCAATAAATCACAGGGTTACTTGACCTTTTCCCCCTGTCAGGGCAGGTTGTGTCTGAGCCACACAGGTACATCTTCCAATTTTAGTCATATTTGTTTGAAAAAGTGACAGCATGGAAAAATAATATTAACATTGAAGTCAGGGTCAGCCAGGTCCTGGAACAAACACCTTTGGCAACACACCAGGGCTTGTGCCAGGCTTCTCCTGCCCTGGTGTCCTACATCCCTGGCAGCCCCTCATTCTTAGGCTTCTGGGGGGGGGCACTGAGCTACCAGGGGTGGATTTTGGGGTGGTGACCCCCCTCAGTGCAGACAGCTGAAGGTGTCACTCTGTGTGCAGAGTGCCTTGGGAAACCAAGGGAAAAATAGGCCTGAATTCCAGCAGTGTGACCCCCAATGGATAAGGATACTCCTGTAAGGAGCAGTTCCCTGCTTGGTTATTCCACTTGACTTGGCTGATTTAACCAATTTCCCCTGATTTCACACACAGGGGCTTGGCTTAAGCTTTTCTCAGCTGTGGGGATGAATCAAAGAGCTCCATGGCAGCAGGTGGGCTGGAGAGAGATTTTGATACCAGTGAAGGGCAGAAATGTTTGGATGTTTCATTTATTGGGCATTTCCGTGCCTGGTTTTAGTGTCTGACGTGACACTACAGTTCCCAGGTGCTGTTCAGAGGAGAGCTGAGCAGCTCCAGCACACACAAAAGCAGCATTTGCACAAGGTACAAGAATACAAAACATCTGTACTTGGATTTGCTTTAGTTTTAATTTGAAATCTTCAGCTGGATCGGCCTTCCCACTACAGCTCATTTATGTTGCTCCTGGAGGAGTATAATTTATTCTCATATTTGCACTGCCAGGGTGGTTTTAAGTGGGAAGTGAGATTCAGACCTTCAATTTTCTGGTGGTTTCTTTGTATTTTGATGACAGATGAACAGCTGGGTGCAGTAGCCTTTAACCAAGCCCCAGAGCATCCCTTCATTGCTGTTAGTTCTCAGCAGAGCCTGCGAGACCTGTTGGAAGTAATGGGAGGATAAAGCAAAGCAGAGCTCGTTGTGTCTCAGAGCTGCTTTGCTCCTTCATTTGATAATTATCGTTTTGCTTTTAATTATTTCAGCTGTTGTATTCTGCGTTGTGTCACCCTGGGTCTGTGCACTGCTGTGGATGGGACAGCTCAGGAACAGAAGGACTCCACTGGGATTTACTTGTGTGACCTTTGGATATGGAGCGGGGTTGATAAATCTCTGCTGACAAGCAGAGAGGCATCACCACTTGGAATTTGCAAATGTGGAACAGCAGCAATTAGGGAAGAGTGAGTTTGTATTGCCAGAGCTGTGAATTTATTTAAGGGAAGATTAATTCGGTGTGAGGTGTTGATGAAGAACGTTTTGTTTTTGCCCAGTTCCTGAAAAGCGCTTTTTAATAAATTGCTGATCTTTGGAGACCTGTAAGAAATACCACGGATTGCCTTTATCAGCCTATAATGTGCTTTCATCACTCCAGAGGAGGATGTGAGAGTGATACTAAGTTGGTCCCTGGAGAAAGGCAGGAGACGCCGCTGACGGCTCCGGAGTTACGGCTGCAGAGAGTCTGCGTTGAAATGGAGCTTAAATTTCCTCGTTAGCACAAATATCTCTCTAACCTTATCACCAAAGTGCTGCTGCTCGCTTCTCACTCACAGAATTACTCTTCTGTAATGCTACAAGTAATTTACCTCAGTAATACTGAGTCAAAAAACAACTCCTGTCTGAGCTGTTATGATTTATTGCTTCTTGAGGCTCTTAAGACTGAAATAGCTTTTCCAGCCTTGAAACTCTAAAATGCCTAAATATTATACTCTGCATTTACTACAAGGCAAAATCTGTGTGGATTTGATGGCATTGAGATAATCAAGATGAGATGCTGGATGGCCATTTTGCAGACATTTTCTGACAATAACATCAAAAAGTAACCAGTTGTTAAAAGTGTTGTAACCCTGCTGTATTTCTGGGAATCACAGAATGGTTTGGGTTGGAAGGGACCTTAAAGCTTATTTTGTTCCAGTCTCCTGCCATGGGCAGGGACACCTTCCACTATCCCAGATTGTTCCAATCCCCTGCCAGCACACCCTGTGCTTTGCCCACCCTGTGACCTGCCAGCTCAGGGGTTCATCACTGTGCACAGGTATTTTATTTTAACATTTTAGTTTCCATAGCTGAATGGAGCTGAATTGGAGTTTGCCTCTGGGGGCAGTTTGTTCCCCTCCTCTTTCCAGTGCACAGCTTAGCGGGGTTTTAAAACTGCTGATGTTGTTTTAAGGGCTGTTTTTTGGGTCGGGACTTTCCTAAGCGCAGCAGGAGGAGGAGATTGTTGGAAAGCAGGGGAATTAAAGGGTTGCTGTGGCTCCAGGCTGGAGGAAAAGGTGTTCCACTGCTGGAGAATAATGCTGTCACTCTGAGGTGCTTCTCCTGCCCCTCCTGCAAAGGCACCCCAGCCCACTCCAGCAGCGCTCCAGCTGTCAGCATGAGGGGTATTAATGAGAGAAAAACGGGAGAAGCTTTGTAACAGGGCTGGGGGTAGAAGTCATAGAATCAGAGAATGGTTTGGGTTGGAAGGGACCTTAGGGGTCATCACATTCCAACCCCCTGTGATCAGCAGGGCCACCTTCCACTATCCCAGGTTGCTCCAAGCCCTGCCCAGCCTGGCCTTGGGCACTTCCAGGGATCCAGGGGCAGCCACAGCTTCTCTGGGAAATCACTGCCAGGGCCTCCCCACCCTCACAGCCAAATGTTCCTTCCCAATATCAACCTCTGCCCCCTTTCAGCTTAAAATCACTCCCCCTTGTCCTGTTCCTTCAGGCCCTTGTCCCAAGTCCCTCTCCACCTCTGCTGGAGCCCCTTTAGGCACTGGAAGGAGCTCTGAGCTCTCCCTGGATCCTTCTCCAGGTGAACACCCCCAGCTCTCCCAGCCTGTCTCTAGCACAGAGGAGCTGCAGCCTTCTGAAGTGACTTGCCTAAATGGTCACAGAAACACCCAGGCTGCTGGAGGAGAGGGTGAATAGCAGGACATTTTGGGAAAATTGCAGGGAGACATCAGAGGACCTTATTCCCATGTGGACTCACGGCAGCAGGGATTTGTTGTCTCCGCCTAGGTGTAAAAGCAGGAGGTGTGTGAGCACTGATCATTTAGGTGAGTGCGTTACAAACACTCCCCTAATTCAGCACATGCTAAAATAGCCCGAGGTTAAACACATGGTATTGCTGAGAGTCTTTATGTTTGAGCACACTGCAAAAGCAGTGGGTTCTCTTGTTGAAGAGCCTGAACAAAGGAGGGCAGTTATGGGCTCAGAGCCGCTCCAAGCAGCGAGCAAAAATACCTTGGAGTAGCAGTGAATGGAAAAGGAGGGCAAGTGCTCTGCCTTTGTGGTCTGGAGCCCTGTCCTCACGAGGTCGAGGTCACCTCGGGTCAGGCAAGAGCTGCTGGCACAGGAAGGCAACTCAGAGCTTTTTAGAAGGGCATAAAGTGAAAAAGGAGCGAGGAGAATGATTCACCCATCCCTGCCTGGCAAGCAGGACCAGGGCCCTCGAGGTGAGGACAGAGGCAGGCTTGAGTTTGATTTTGGCAACCACAAAAAGGTAAAACAACATCTGGCTCTGGAGGTCAAAGCCAGCATGCCTGATTGTGATCTCACTCCTCATCCCACAGCACACACACTCTGCTTCTGTTCTCTTGGGGGATTTCCCTGCATCCCACACAGAACTTGAATATTCCAAGGCCCTGGACCGCTTCCATCCCTTGGCATCGTAACATTGCAACAAGCACCAATTTTCTTGTTTTTCTCCCGTGCAATTGAAATTTGTGATGAATATATTAACATTCATTGAATTATAGAACAGATATTTAGCATTTTTCCTGAAGGATCCTAAAATGCTTTGCAGACACTTTCATGTATCACTACACAAATGCAGCTGCTTTTGCTTCATGCTTAGATTTAATTCGAGATGAAGGCAGAGAATTTGCTCTGTTATATCACAGAATCACAGAATGGTTTGGGTTTGAAGGCACCTTAAAGCTCATCTCATTCCAACCCCTGCCATGGTCAGGAAACTTTCTACTATCCAAAGTTGCTCCAAGCCTTGTCCAGCCTGGCACTGGACACTTCCAGGGATCCATGGGCAGCCACAGCTTCTCTGAGCACCCATACATGGGCCTCCCCACCCCCCAAAAAAAGGAAGTATTTTTTCCTAATATCCCATATAAACCTGCACTCTGCACAGTGTTTTTTACAGGATGACACATGATGAGTTAGACCAGAGAATTTTGTTGCATAAATCCAGGTTGCAAGTGTATCCAGTGCCCCTCTTACACTTCTGGTGGCCTCAGGCTGAGAGGTGACATCCCGTGAGCTTTGCTGTGTCTGCAGTCTGGTTGCACCACTGGAATTTGGAGGTGCAAGACTGGGTCCATGTATCTTTTTGAACCAGCTGAGTGCCCCACCATGTGTTGCTGTGGGTTTGCAGCCTCCTTTCTCCTGAAATGAAAAACCGTCCAAATATTCTGGGTGAAAGGTGATAAAATATTGGTCTACTCAGAGGCTAGTTAAGGCAGGAGAACTGGGTGTTAGTGTTTCCTCCTTTCTCAAAGCTCTGTCTCACTCCTGAGCCAAGATTCATTTCCATGGGAAGGCCCTGGGCTCTTCCCTCATGGATAATGGGGGTGTGAAGAGTCCCTGTAGCTCAGTTCTCCTGGAAAGCAGCTCCTGCCTTCCTTCACCTCTTCTCAGGGATGGCTTTGCCCACTGCTGCTCCTGTTGCCCCAGCCCTGAGCAGGGATTGTTAATCAAGTCTATAATCAGCCTCTTGCAGGTCTTTTGTTTCCCAGACTGGTGGTTTCCTGTGATTTTTTTCCTGTCTCTAGCAAAGCTGCATCCATTTGAAAGTCCCTGTTCCATCTTCCCCTTTCTTTAAGATGTATTTGTGCATTTTTTTTTTCTCTTTTGTAATCGAAACAATCTCCAAGCCCTGCCAGGATCAGGATTTCTCTAGGTGATTTCAAATGCACTGTGAAAAAGATTTGGACCTGAACAGACCTAACTCACAAACTGCATTCAGTGGAAACCCTTCAGATTCAAAAGCTGCTTACAGTGTACATATTGGATGTTAAAAAGGCTGGATTCCAGGCTGGAAAGGGTCAAACACCACTTTTAGAGCCTTGGAGTGGCAGAAATTGCTCTCTTAGTCCACAGACATCAGAATGATGGCAGCATCTGGAGAGCCTGGCATGGGTTGCCCAGAGAAGCTGTGGCTGTCCTGGATCTCTGGAAGTGTCCAAGGCCACACTGGACAAGGCTTGGGACAACCTGGAACAGTGGAAAGTGTCCCTGGCCATGGCAGGGCGTGGCACTGAATGATCTTTAAGGTCTCTTCCAATCCAGGACATTCTGTCATGCCATGACTGGTGGCAGAGTGAACTCCTGGCTGCAGCTAAAGGTGGCTGAGACTTCAAAATAACCTGAGGCAGAAGGGGAAAATTGAAGTTTGTGATACCCCAGGAGGTTTTGGATAACCCTTTAGTTTCCTGATTTGATGCCCTGTTTCCTGCAGCTCCTATGGAATGGTAACAGAGGTGTCCAGGGAGAAAAAGGCCATAAAGGAACTGGAGCATGATGCCACCACACCTTGGAGCTGCTGCACCTCTAGGCAAATAATTCACTAACTTTTAGCTTCAAATGTCACTTACTTTGCAGCATGCTGCACTTCATGAAAGCTGCCGTTGAGCAATCCCAGTTTTCTTCACAGCTCCCAAATTTTGTAAACACTGTCACTACAAAAGGCAAAAGCTACTGGGAAAGTTTCTTCCCAAAGTCACTGTGGGAGTTAATTAACATTTAAAGACTTGATTTCACTTCGTTTAGGCTGATCTTGTCTGTGTGTGAGACAGGGGGATGGATCCTGATG
Source organism: Taeniopygia guttata (assembly GCF_048771995.1). Lineage (NCBI taxonomy): Eukaryota > Metazoa > Chordata > Aves > Passeriformes > Estrildidae > Taeniopygia > Taeniopygia guttata. Next base: position 3,381,864 of record NC_133027.1, on the reverse strand, counting down.
GGGTTGTCCTGATTTGTCCCTTGAGAGCAGAAATGCTGCTTCAATGTCCTGTGCCTTGGATATGGTGACTTTCAAGAGGATTTTAAGTGTTCACAGCCCTCACTGAGCTTTTTTGGGGACAGTTTGGATGCTTTCATGTCACCATTTCATTGAAGAGCACTGTAGTTATTAAGATCCAGTTCAGACACCTAAAGGAAGCGTTTCTTTGAGGCTGGAATTTGTGTATTGGAGACAGATGGGTGAACTGCTGAAGATAATCAGAGGTCAGCTGGTTAAACCTTATTTTCTGAATAGCCTTGTTGGGGTTAGGGAGTGCTTTCTTAAAGCGTATTTACTGCATAATCTGTGCAGATGAGTGTAAGAGAGCCTTTGAAGGAATTAGTGAAATTCAGCCGAGACTGCTTTGCATTCAGGCAGTAAAGAGCTGCTGAAAAACCCAAATGGCTGAGGAATCCTCCTCTAGTGACCCCAAAAACACATTTAAGCCTTCTGTTCCACCTGCCAGGCTGATCTGTGACCTCACCATGGCCTGACAAAGTGGAGTTCTCCTGAAATGTGCTCCAGCTTTTAAGAGGGGGTAGTTAAGATCACTTTTGCTCCAGAAGAATGATAGAAAAATGGTGACACTCCTCATTTTTGAAGGAAAAATCCATATGCCACAGCCTTGTGTGAACAAATGTGGTGTCTGGGCCGGATGGACAGAGTTAGCTGGGCAGTGATGAGTCTGCTCACAGGAAGAATCTGCATCAAAATGTGAAGTGATGGAAGCTGGAGCAATCAGGCTGGAAAAAAATAGCTATTTATTGGGAGTGTTCCCACAGCTAATGCTGGGATCATGATCCTCTTAATGTGCCGGTGCCATGGCATGCTGTGTCCCAGCAGGGCAGCACTTACAGTCTGTCTGTCTGTCTGTCTGTCTGTCTGGAAAATCCTGTGGCATCTGTGACAGAGCCACAGAGGTGCTGATTTACTCCTTACCTCTGCTGGGTAGGAGCAAATGGCAAATTAATTGGGGCTTGATGCACTAGCTGGTGCTGCTCTGAGAAAAATCTTCCTTCGGGAGAAGGTTTCAGGGTTTTAGGTGTCAGGACAGGCTTAGAAGGAGCAATTTCAGCTGCTGGTGCCTCTGAGGCTTTCTCTGCTCTCTGAGGTGATGTGGGAGAAGGTTTTTTTTTTTATTCTTCAGCCATGAAATAATCATAAAACTTAGAGAATTTAAACCATCCTGATGCACTTTGAGACAGCTGTGTGGATCTGTGCAAGGGGTTGAATCGTGTCCTGAAGAAAGCAAATGGACAGGAAGGATTTCACTCGGCTTTCTTCTAAAAGTGGTGCTGCCAGAGGTGTTCAGAAGTGGCAGATGCAGGAAGATCTGGTGGAAGCAGGCAGACCTGCACAGCAGCTGTCCCGTGGCTCAGGGTGAGGCTGCACAGTTGTCCCCATTGCTGGCTCCTCAGCAAATCTGACAGTCCTGCTGCTGTTTATTTTCCCCTTATAAAAACATAAAATATTCCATGTAGACAGGCTGGGAGCACTGGGGGTGTTCAGCCTGGAATGAGAAGAATCCAAGGAGACCTCAGAGCCCCTTCCAGTGCCTAAAGGAGCTCCAGGAGAGCTGGAGAGGGACTTGGGACAAGGAATAGAGGGACAGGACCAGGGGGCATAGCTTTAACTGAAAAGGAATAGGTTTAGATAAGCAATTTTAGGAAGGAATTATTCCAGTGAAGGTGGTGAGGCCCTGGCACAGGGTGCCCAGAGAAGTTGTGGCTGCCCCTGGATCCCTGGAAGTGTCCAAGGCCAATTTGGATGGGGCTTGGAGCAACCTGGGATAGTGGAAGGTGTCCCTGTCCATGGCAGGGGGTGGAACTGGATGGTCTTTAAGGCCCCTTCTTATCCAAACCATTCTGTGACTCCAGATGTGACAGGAGTGGTGTGGGCACCACTTCATTACCATTCACATCTGGTTTAACTTCCAAGAGTGGTGAGCATTCCCAGAAAGCTTCTGGAAGCAGAAGCAGAGACTTTGTGCTCAGCCAGAGGAAGATGGAGCGCTCTGCACCCATCATCTCTACACCTTGGCTCGGGGTTTCTGGGCCATTTGCAGCCCTGGGTATTTTTCCCTGCTGCCAGATTTAAACTCCAGCCTCTGGAGCAGTGGATAATCCAGCCTGAGCACGGAGTTTCAAGGTCAGGAGGAAACCAGAGCTGCCAGCAGGACTCGAGCAGATTTTAGCCATGGATCATCCAACTTCAGAACATTGCCCTGTTGCTGGAGGTGTGTTCCTGTTTTCCCTGACGTCCTCCACTGCTGCCTCATTCCAGGGACATGTTTGCAGGGCATTCCTGTTCTAAGAGGGTGTACTGAACAGCTGTGTGTCCCTCAATGTTCTCTGGACAGATTTCCTTATTCTGAATCATCACAATATGAGTGACCGAAAAAATGACACAGATCCTAAGTGCTGGTTTGTGTTTACTGTTTGTTATCCTGAAATTCCTTGCTGGGATACTGCTGCTGGATCCTGCCCTGAAAAATGCTCTAATACCAACAGTGAGCAGCTAATTTTGTCCTTTGTAAATTTAATTAAGACTTTCAAAGGGTTCTCCCTTGACCTCACGAGTTTAGGGGAAGCTCTGTAGATGAGTGTTAGACTATTTTTGCTGTCATTGTTCCCAACTCAGGTTTACCAGCAATCCTTCCCAGATTTTCATTAAAAGCACCAATGCCATAGTGTATAATACTCAAGTTAAATCCAGCTGTATTCATGTTTTATGTGATTTCTCATGCAAAATTTTTGGTACCTATAAGAGAAGAGGACAACCTCCATCTAAAAGGAGTGTTCATGCCATGAGAAGAAATAGGAGTACGGATTACACTTCAAATTTTACTTCTGAAGCACCAATCTGTGTTCATGGAATTGGTCTGTTACTGCTCCCCAAGGCACACTGTGAACTTGTAATGAAGCCACTGGACATAAATAAATCCTTTAAGCAGTTTAGCTGGAAGTGTGGACCCTCACCTTTCCCCTTTTCCTTCCTCTGTCTCCATTCCTGCCTCCTGCCTGGCACTGCAATGATTTGAAGGTGTTTGTATCTTATTTCCACGTGGCTGCCTTAGAGATCTTTTTGACCAACTTCCCTCTGGACTCTCTACAAACATTAAAAGATGTTTGAAATTACTCAACCTCAACAGTGCTTGAAATTGAGCCATGTTCTGTTGTGTCAACAAAGAGCTGCAAGTGCTGATGGTAGAGGCCGGAATAAAGGTTTCCAGCTCTGGTACTGCTGCCCACAAAATTCCCTTATTAAGTGATGTTTCCCCACCTGGGAGCTCAGATGTACTGCTCTGGTTGCTTATTCGTCCATCTTCCTTTATTTTATTTAGATTCTATAATCAATGAACAGGTTGAAACAGTTCTGCTGCAAGGCTTCCACCTCTGCCATGGGCAAGGACACCTTGCACTATCCCAGGTTGCTCCAACACCCAGTCTCCAACCTGACCTTGGACACTTCCAGCAATCCAGGAGCAGCCACAGCTTCTCTGGGTAACCTGTGCCAGGGCCTCCCCACCTGCACAGGGGAGAATTTCCTCCTAATGTCCCATCTAAATCTCTCCTCCTTCTCCCACTTTGTCCCATCCCTTATCAGCCCATGTAAAAAGTCATTCTCTCATTCCTTCCTTGCTTGTTTTCCTTTGTGTGCTTGAATCTACTCAGAAATTATTTGGGGAAGAATTAAGGGCTTTGTGGGTTGTTGCAAATTTGTGCTATTACTTGGAATCTGAATAATTTCACGGTGCCCTACTTGGCCATGATGTTTTTTATTAGAGCTGAATGCTTCAGAGTTGGGAGAGAATTTCCTCTTCTTCACACTTGTGTTCCCCATGAAATACATGGAAAAGGAGCAGTGAAGTGTAATTTGTCCAGTTTTGGTCTCAGATGGTGTCTTTCCTGAGCAGCCTCTGCTCTGGAGCCGGGCTGGGAGAGTTGGGAATGTCCAGCCTGGAGAAAAAAAGGCTCCAGGAAGACCTCAGAGCCCCTTAGGGGTTCCAGGAGAGCTGGAGAGGGACTTGGGACAAAGGATGGAGGGAACGGGACACAGAGAATGACTTGCCACTGCCAGAGGGCAGGGATGGATGGGATATTGGGAAGGAATTGTTCCCTGTGAGGGTGGGCAGGCCCTGGCACAGGGTGCCCAGAGAAGCTGTGGCTGCCCCTGGATCCCTGGAAGTGTCCAAGGCCAGGTTGGACAGGGCTTGGAGCAGCACTATCTGTTGAGTGATTTCCCTTCCCTTGGCAGGGGCCTGGAGATATCTAAGTTCCCGTCCATCCCAGACCATTCTGCGTTCCTGGTGTCAAATGGAAAACCTTTCTTTTGGGAATGCTGCGTTTCAGTGGCTGGAGCACAGTCTCTGGGTCTTTCCTGGCTCAAGGTTTCCTCGTTCCCACAGAAGCTTTGATATTTTGCAGTAAATCCCTGGTCACAGCCCACTGTCATCTGGTGGCTGAGGGCACCCTTTAAGCAGAGGTGAGGATTGAGTTTAATTTTCAGTTCAGAGAGTGTCTCTGCACTTGGTGAGCAATGAGCTCTGCTGGTGCTGGATCAGACATTGAAAAAACAATTCCTCTGCTGGTCCCACCTGACAGTGAAAGCAGCAGATTTCCCTCCATGTCTGAGGTCAAAATAAGCAAAATATTTCAAGGGCTAATAATTCCACAGTGAAATCCTATGATAGCATTGGACCTGCAGATTCCATAGGAGGAGGTTTTGTTGTCTTCCAGTTGGGATATCCCAGGAGCAGTGCTGTGAGTGCCAGACCTAACAAAGCCTGGTGTTCTGGGGTTTCTGTCTCACAGTCAGCTGCTCTGGGACCCAGTGGGGAATCTGAGAGAATTAGGGAAGGTTTGTGTGCCATTTAAAGGGCTTTTTCTTCTGTGCAGATCCTTTGGTGCCTGAGAAGGGATTTCACATTTTCTTTTTTCCCCAAGGATGAGTACAGAGGAGGATCCATAACCCCCATTTATCATCAGGGTGAACTTTTGGGGGATTTTGTGCATTTTTTTCCCAGGGGAATTCATGGTCTAGAGAGGAAGTCCTGTGAGGAGCAGCTGAAGGAGCTGGGGGGCTCAGCCTGGAGAAAAGGAGGCTTAGGGGGATCTTCTTGCAGATGGAGGACACCCCCAAAGGTTCCTGTTTCTCCTAACACTTTGTTGAGAGAGGAGATAGACTGGAAATCCCAGAGGATGTGTGGGTATGAGAAGCTGAATGAAAGGGATGCCTAAGGAGGACTGAAAAAATGTGGGTTTCAAGTGAGAACGTGGGAGGGGATGCTGGCTTGGCTTTGTGAGGAGGTTGTAAGACTTAAATATTTGAGTTCCCTGAAGATGTTTGAGGCTAAAATAATAAGGGAAAAGAACAGCATGGCAAATACCTGATACCACTGGCTTCTGAGCACATGCCCAGTGTCCCAGGGGAGATGATTTCCTGCTGCAAGGGGGGAAGTTTGCTAAAGCTTGGGAAACAGTAAAAAAAGTCAATTGAAATGTTTGTTGAAGGACAGCAAGACTCGCTCCTCCAACAGCTGCAGAGATTCAGGAGAAACTTCCAAATTCAGCTTTGAAGAGTCACTAGAAGTATTTAGGAGAGCAAGTCACAGACCCCCTGGAGGTTTGGACCTATAAAATGCTGTCTGTGCTCCATCCTCCACATGGAGATCCCTACAGGGGTGTGTGTGCATCCCTGCCTAGTTTGAAAATTATCCACATTTTTGATGTGACTGTCACTGCCTAAAAACAGGATTTGAGGAGCTTAGGTACCTTCTGCCATGTGACAGTGTCATTCCTGGTATGTGAGGATCATGGAATCACAGAATATCCTGAGTTCAGAGGGATCCATCAGGATCATTGATCCAACCCCTGGCCTTGTACCGACACCCCAACAATCCCACTCTGTGCATTCCTGAGAGTGTTGTCCAAACTCTCCTGGAGCTCTGGCAGCCTTGGGGCCGTGCCCATTCCCTGGGGAGCTGTTCCAGTGTCCAGCCTCCCTCTGTGGGGAGAAGGGAAGCTCACTGGTACCCACAGCTGTAACTTTGTGGCTTCCAAAAAGCTTTGAACACTGCCAGCAGCTGAGTTCCCTCCCTCCCTGTGCCATCCCCGCTTGGAACGTGGCATTCATCTGAAGTATTCATTAAGATGGGGAATTATTTGCATATTATTAGCATTATTACATGGAAATAAAGCTGCTGCTGGTTCTTCCCTCCCTCTATGTATCTTTCATCACCCGCCTTTATAAGGCTCTGAATCCTGTTTGTTGTGTGACAAACTGGGCTGATAAATCTCGTTACTCACTTCAATGGCTGGGAGACTCACTGCACATTACTGAATTTGGTGAATTATGTAATAAATGCATAATTAAAATTAAACCCAGAGCCTCTCATGGAACCTCAGGAAATGCCGTTCATCATGAATTATAGAGAAATGTACACGGGTATTAAAATTTAAGCCTAATTATTTGGATTTATTTTCAATCAATATTTAATATGTTACCTATAAGTTCCTGCAGACCCACAGCAAATCTGTTGTTGTGGCTTTGCTGGAAAGCACAGAAAGTGTCTGTGTGTTTGTAGAGTGAGGTGTTTGTTTTCATGGGGCTTCATAGCTTAATATTTGAAAAAGGAAAGGAAAACTCCCCTGAGCATGGTGTGCTCAAAAATTTTTTCAGCCACAGGAATTGTCTGCGAGGAATTGGGTTATTCCCAAGTCTTTCCCCACTTGATCACCTTTGAATATTGCCCAGAGAAGCTGTGGCTGCCCTGGATCCCTGGAAGTGTCCAAGGCCACATTGGATGGGATTTGGAACAACCTGGGATTATGGAATGTGTCCCTGCCCATGGCAGGGAGTTGGAACAAAATTACCTTTAAGATCCCTTCCAACCCAAACCATTCTGTGATTTGTGGTTTACTGGAGGAGAATCACAATAACAGGAAATAATTTACTCAAATAAAGCACTGCTTGGTTGCTTGCTCATCAAATTGGTATTAAAATAAACTGAAAATCTTTCCCCCGATGAATTTCTGCCCTCGTGGTTCTTACTTCAAGGCGGCTGCTGTCAGGTTTAAACTTGAGATGTGCTAAAAACTTCTTCTCTTTGTGCTTAAAACGGGTTTTAGAGATATTTTCGTTGGAAAGAGAAGCAATGTTTTTCAAGCAAACAGCCTGCAAGTTTAATTTTGAAAGGTTTGTCTCTTAAGTAGCAAATTGAATAGAAGGGATTTGATTCCCTTAAATCCCCGATTCTAGAGAAAGCAGCTTGAGATCTCAGTAAGAGAATTAACACATGGGTTAAACTTACAATAAGAAGCAGGACTTGGAAAATGCCTATTCAGATGCCGTTAAGGAAATAATAGGATTAGTTCTTGTCATGTCAGTGTGGTTTCCTCAAACTGGGGGCTGTGCTGACACACAGCCGGGCTGTGTCGCTGCTCTGGCCGTGAAATTGGGGACAATGACAATAAAGATGACTTTTCTTGGAGGCAAATTGCTTTGAATGTTTAAGCCAGTGCTCATGTACACACGCAGGGCAGGTAATTCGGGATGACAAAAGAGCCCCTAATAATCCCCCTCCCTCCCCAGGTGGGCTGTTTGTGGCTGAGGTGATGGTAATTGCAGCTGGGTAAGTGGTGAAAGAAGTCAGGACTGCACCGTGGCAGCGTTTCCAGTTCCTGTAAGCAGATTTCTGTTCATTTTCTATCATCTGATGCAAACACGATGTGGTTTCTTACCTGTTATTTTCATCCCTTTATTCCAATGTATATATATTTTAATGTGCATACATTATACCCATCGTTTAAGATAAATCATTTTTTGTTTGTTTATATTTATTTGTTTGTTTTCACTGCTCATGACAATTCAGAATCCTTCAAAAAGCCATTGTTTTTGTTTTCTTTTGTTTTCCATTCCATAATCATCCATGTGTGTCTTTGTTTTTAGCTTAAACCAAAGAGAACGAAGCACTAAGGCAGAAGTGGGGTTGTTTTGACATCACCTGATTCCATCATAGAAGGAGCTGTAGGAGACCAGCGCTCTGGAAATCTTCCAGCAAAATGGTAATGAGACCAAGAAAGGCTTCTGTTGTGCTGTCATCCTTCTGTTCTTGTCTTCAGACACAAGTTCTGCTGCTTTGCAAAGCTTCTTTTTCCTTCTCCATGGAGTTTCCTCTTACAAATAGTCTGTGTGTCCCGTAATTCCCCCCAAAAAGCGCTTTGGGAGCAGAGGGGGGTTTAGGCAGCATTGTACAAAGCCAAAAATTGCATGAGAAGTTGTGGCTGCCCCTGGAAGTGCCCAAGGCCAGGTTGGATGGGGCTTGGAGCAGCCTGGGATAGTGGAAGGTGTCCCTGCCCATGGCAGGGGTGGAACTGGATGAGCTTTAATGTCCCTTCCCACCAAACCATTCCCTGATAATTTTGTGATTCAATGATTCTGTAACTAAGAATGGAATAAAGTTTTGTGTTGACAGGTAATTGGCAAATATACCAAATTTCTCAGTTAATTATCACTATAAAATTTATATATCATAATATAATAATACCATAATATCTTAATACAACCAGTGGAGGAAACAAGGTGGGTACATGCTCAGGCTGATATTTCCCTTCCCATGTCAGAGCATTCCCAAGCATTCCTCAAGCTGGAACTCAAGCACGCCAAAGAGCTTTACAGCTTGGTCTCTGACAGAGAGAATTTGCTGTGTTTTGGCACAGGATTTATTTAGGGGGTGTGTATAAAGCTTGGAGAGAGCTCTCTGCACATTTTGCAGTGGCAGCTGCTGACGTTGCCTCGAGTTGCAGCCAAAGCTGGGCTGGTTTCAGCTCTGTGTGTGTTTTAGCTCAGTGTTACTCCATTCTGGAGTCATCTTGTAAAGCTGAATGATCTCACAGATCTGGAGATCAGCAATGTATTATATTATTTAGCTTGCAATTCAAGATTCTAAGGAATTATTTAGAAAAGCTGCACTGAACGCACATGTTTACATGTGCATGATTGTATCAGATTACTGTACCTATACTTTTCTTATTCTTGGACTGTTCTTGCTTGAAATCCTTCTGCTCTCCTCTGAGCTGTTCCTTTCTTACTCACTAACAAGAGTTGCTCTCCTTTAACAAAAAGTGCTTATCCCTATTATATGTCTTTTAAAATGTGTCCATTTAAATTAATATTTAACAGAGCAGAGACATGTCTGTGGTATAATGTATCCACTTATGGCTAATCGTTATTTGAGGTGATTGAACCTCTTTGTACTTAATTTTTTGTGCTTTTTATCTAGCAGAATCATTTGTAGACTGCAGTGTAAGAGCTGATTTACACCTCAAAGTAGACTATTTCTCCTGGAACTCTGGGTTTATCAGCATCCTTTTAGCAGCACAAAGGGAGCACTGGGTGTGGAGGGATCTCATCCCAAACCAGAAATCCCAATTCCTGTACCAGTTTAAGGTGTAGTTACCAATCAATTGGCACCTACCTGTAAAATCATTGTCTTAAAGGCTGTTAATTTACACTGCTGGTATTTTTTATTCCAGCTTTGACTTCATTTATCTGTTCCTTCACTGAAAGGGTGATCAGGCACTGGAACAGGCTGCCCATGGTGGAATCATCATCCCTGCAGGGATTTGGAAGCCATGTGGATGTGGCACTTGGGGACATGGGCCAGTGATGGTCCAGGCAGTGCTGGGGGAACTCAATGACCTGAAAGATTTTTCCAGCTTTAAAGATTCAGTGATTCCAGGTGAGGTGCCCAGTCAGAGCTGCTAGTCTTGGCTCCCTCTCAGTCACTGACACTGCCATGTGTCCTCTTCTAGAAATCCTGACCTTTTGACTCCAGTTTTGACTGGGTCTGCACCTCAGACATTGAACCTTTGGTGGGATGAGCTCTGCCACCCCATCAGGGATCCCTGAATATCCTCTTTTTTATTTCACCATATAAGCTTTAATTGATCAATAGTGGTTTAGTTAAAATTTGAGCGTTATTATTTCTTTAATTTTATTCTTTTCTCTTTTTTTGTTTTTTAGGTATGAAAGGTTTTTATGGGTGGTGAGATGTTCCAGTGCTTGGATCGAACTGTTTCATTTAGTAGGGGAAGGAGTGGATTTTTTTTTTCCTATTGTTTGGTTGGGTTACTTTAAGTTTCTGGAATTTTACATCAGCAGAGCTGATCCAGGTATAGAGACAGAGAATCATGAAATCAGAATGGTTTGTGTTGGAGGGGACCTTAAAACCCATCTTGTTCCACCCCTCTGCCATGGGCAGGGCACCACTAGCCCAGGTTGCTCCAAACCCTGTCCAGCCTGGCCTTGGACATTTCCAGGGAGGAATTTTAAGAGATTAGATGATTTTTAAGGTCCCTTCCAGCCCAGTCCATCCTGTGATTCCCTGATTTTCTAAAAGCTCCTCAGAAACAACTCCACTTCCCAGGATTTTAAACGTGCTCAGTTCTCCCTCAGCCCCTGCTGCACCCTCGGACAGAGCAGGGCTTTAACTCCCAGCTGCTGTGTCTCCCGAGTTCCAACATCTCCGCAGAAGATTAAGCAAGTGAGAGAAATTAGCTTTGATCCCTTTCTGCCAGCATAGGATTATTCCACATCACACTGGGTTTGAAGTTCACACCAAATCCAGTTTTACAGGGCCCGGGGGGACCGGGCTCCTCCCGGCTCTGTCTGCTGCAGCCTCTGATTTAGCGGCACTTCCTCGATACTGAGATTCAATTTGCATTCCCATTACCGCATCCCATTCCATCCTGTGCCATCCCACAACGCTGCTGCTGCTTCCTGGGATCGTTACCCTCCCCGTGCTGTTTTGGGTGCTCACTACATACATTAACATACATTTATGTATATTTAAACCACGCTCTTGCAAACAGCTCTGGTGTCCTGCGTGGAGGTTTTCGAGCTGTAGGAACAGATTTACATACAAAAAGGGTTTGGAATGTCCAGCCTGGATCTTCGTGCAGGGAAACAACTGGTGTGAAATGAGATTCCAAGAGCCACCTGTGCAGAACTGATGGTGATCATGGCAATGTGGAGGGTCCTGTCCCCATTTTCCAGAGATTTAGTGCTCAGTCCTGAGGGTTTTTTTTATCACACTATATTTTATTTATGGTATTTGTAACCCCATAAGTTTTCTTCCTAATAAATGTGTATTTTCAGGCCGAAAAAATCCTTGTCTGTGATCCTTTGAAATGCTTTTTTACAGGCATTCAGCATCCTGAACATCTTCTCCTCACACACACACACACCAGGCATGGGTATAGCAGAGCATTCCAGCCAGGAGCTGTTTGAAGTCCCCAAAAGATGCATTTAAAAGAGACAGCATGTTTTGCTGGACTGACAAAAGCTTGGTTTAGCACCTGCATCACTCACAGGGATCTTTCAGGAAGTGCCTCCTGAAGCAGAAAGCACTGGATAGGTCAGAAATGTGGTTTATACACAAAAAAATTTGGTTGATAGGTAAGAGTTATAGTTTCAAGTTTCTAAGTTTCAAGTTCCTGCCCTGTGCCTTCCTTTCATATACACCTTGTTACAGGATTTCATTTTTCTTCAAGAATGCAGAATTCATAGAAGGAGAGAGTTTTTAACACTGTTTTGACATGGTTGGCAAAGGATATCCCTGTTTTTCCATGCTGAGCTGCTTGGCTAGACCCTGCTCCTGCTTTTTCCTTCACTGGCAACATCTCCTTCAGAACCTAAATCCATCCCAGTGATATTTAATCACGGAGTCACAGAATGGCGTGGGTTGGAAGGGACCTTAAAAATCATCTTGTTCCAACCCCCTGCCATGGACAGAGAACCATCCTCCTCCCCCTAAGCTGTCCTTGGCAGAAAAGCACCATTAATCCTGCTGAGAACCAGCAATTCCAGGGATTTCACAGCACCCCTGCAGCAAAGGTGTTTTGGAATTGTCCTCCCCCATCCTAACAAGGCTTTGACTATACCAGGAGTACCCCCTACGAAAAATAAGATTTTTTTTTTTAAGCACATCAGCTCTGGAAGGTCACAAGGCTGTCAGAGTGACTTATCTGCTCTCCTCTGGAAATGGCATTTCTGGAAGGCTGTGGCGGATGCTGCTCTGGCAGTCTGGGCTGAATCCTGTGGAAGGGCTTCAGGAGATCCATCAGATGCCCTACTTAATTTAAAATGTTTGGAGTTTCTTTTATTTTTTTTAATTTTTGTTTTGTTCTCTTCACTGTAGTAAAATTATTTTTATGACCCTTTGGGTATTACTTGCTTTTATAAATCTTTCTATAATTAAATTTACAAATCTGCCTGTGAGCTGGTGATGTATAAAACCTTGCGAACGGGACCCTTTGTGTGTTAACCTATATTTATGTTACTTTTATTCCTTCTGGCAGTAATTATCCTGGCTCTAGGCCTAGGATTAATCTGTAAGATGCTGAACATGCTTGAATGTTTTTCCCCCCTTTTCCGTGGCAAACTCATCTTATGCAGAGCAGGGCATTTTTAAAACTGCTTCCTATGAAGTGGTTTCACTGTTACCCCTCTTAAGTGATTCACAGGAGGAGCCATGGCAGAGTTTCATTGATCCTGGGCCGTGGGTATGGAAGGAGAAATGATTCAGCCTCTGTCAGTTTGGTGCTGGGCTGTTCCTGAGCCTGATGATACAGCTTTGGCTGCCTCCAAGGGACTGTCACCATCACTGCTCTGCAGGACCTGGGGGGACAGACTGGGACAGGGCTGGGGGTGTTTTAAAAGCTGGGCAGAGGCTCCAGCTCTGGTTTGGTGGGGCTGGAACTTCCATGCTATGGACAACAGGCAGCTGAACAAGAGCCAGGTGTGCCTAAGTTGTCAAAAAGGCCAGTGGCCCATGGGCTGGCTGTTCCAGGAAATGTGTGTCCACCAGGACCAGGGCAGTGCTGTCCCCTGTGCTGGCACTGCTGGGGCACCTCCAGTGCTGGGGACAGCTCTGAGACACTCCTGACAAAACATTGAGGGGCTGGAGCGTGTCCAGGGAAGGGAACAGAGCTGGGGAAGGGGCTGGAGAACCAGGAGGGGCTGGGAAAGGGACTCAACCTGGAGAAAAGGAGGCTCAGGGGGGACCTGGTGGCTCTGCATAGGAGGGGACAGCCAGCGGGGACAGGCTCTGCTCCCAGGAGCAGGGACAGGATGAGAGGAAACGGCTTCAAGATCCCCAGGAGAGATTAAGGTTAGATATTAGGAATAATTTCTTCACCAAAAGGGCTGCTGAGCCCTGGCACAGCTGCCCAGGGCAGTGGTGGAGTTCCTATCCCTGGAGGGATTTAAAAGCCACATGGATGTGGCACTTGGGGACATGGGTTAGTGGTGGCCTTGGCAGTGCTGGGAAATGGTTGATCTTCCATGATTGTGTTGTCCTGCCATGGTCTTGAGGCCAAGGTGCTGCAAGATCCTTAAAGAAATCGTGGAGGTGGTGGTTTGCACCCACATTACCTCAGTGGAACATTTATTCATCCTCTTACCGAGTAAGAGTTCAGAGACATCAAAGAGAGGCATCAACACTTTCTGGAGACAAGAAAATTGTGTTTTCTGAGTGTCCTGTGAAACACAAGCACAGCCCCAGGCATGGGCAATCCACAGATTTCCTACAGCTCAGGAAGGAAGTTCTGGTTCCCCCATCCCTAAAAACATTCAGGATCAGGTTGGATGGATCTCTGAGCAACCTCATCTAGTTGAAGATGTCACCACTCACTGCAGGGGCTTGGAAGGCCTTTAAAAGCCTTTTCCAACCCAAAATACTCCCTGTCACATGTCCTCTCCTCCTGAGCTGGCAGATGCTGACCAGACCTGCTCCATCCCTTTGTCCATCCCATCCTCATCCCCTCTGTGTGTGGGTGAGGGAGGAGCTGGTGAGAGACTCGGTGCTGTTTCTGGGCTGTTGGTGCAGCATCATCCTCTGGGGTGTCCCCATGGCTGATCTGTCCTTGGGGACTGTCCCCTTGGACACAGGAGCCATGTCCCAGCAGTGGTGACCTCAACAAGTTCACAAGTGGAAGCTTCAGCCTTCCTGGATTCCCGGATCGATGCAGCTCTTTGCTGCTGTGTCAGGAGAGCTGCCGTGGGCTGGAGCAAACTTTGCCCACGGGGAATTTTTTTCCTTAGAAAACATTTCTGGAGTCATTGATTTGCAGCGTGTCTGAGCCAAATTTAAGCATGGAGCCACAGAGATCTGAATTTAGCTGTGCTGGCTGTTTTCCCTGGGAGGAGGGATCACAGGGATGGATTTGATTGCCTGGGAAAATTAGTGTTGATTTCAGTGAAGAATATTTTATTACAGTGTTTGCATTGGCATTGTCTTCATAGGATAATGGCTGAGAGTTTCCTGTGTTTCCTGTGCTTGTGTGCATTTAATAATTTAAGCTATTCCTTCTAAATACTGGCTTGGACTAGAAAAGAAAAAAGAAGGCTGCCTACTCTTAATATCCCATCATAAAATAAAATCACTAATCCCAAAGGTGGAGTTGCAATTAAAAAGGGAGAAAACCACTGTTGAAATGTATTGAAACTGAATAATATGGTCTAAAATAGACACTGCCTGTGGTGTTTTCTTCAAATACTGAAGATGCTGAGGTCGTAGTGCCTTGAAAAACTGGGATGCTGTTCCAGGATCACAGAATGGTTTGGGGAGAGACCTTAAAGCTCCTCTCATTCCAACCCCTGCCATGATCATGGACACCTTCCAGCACGCCAGGTTGCCCCAAGCTCCTTGGGGAGCCTGTTCAGTGCCTAAACACCCTCTGGGGAAGAACCTTTTCCCAATATCCAGCCTTAACCTCCCCTGACACAGCTTCAGCCCTTCCTGGGTCCTGTCCTGCTCACAGAGAGCAGAAATCAGAGCAGCCCTTAATTAGAAGTGGAGGATCCAGTGTGGAGAATCCTTTCCCTCTTCTGTTTTACAAATATAAAATCACAAGTTGAACAAGATATTGGCCTTTAAATTTTGTTTTTCCCTGCATGGGCTGTTAAAACTCCCCTTCAAACTCCCTCCAAATCCTCCAGGCACACCAGGAAGGTTCCCCTGCCCTGAGGATCCAAATATTTGCTGAACATGTGGGGCACAGGAGAGCCAGAGAGGCTGTTCAACACCATCAGACAGCTCAGCCCACCTCAGTTTGGGATCTGGTTTGCAAAGATCGGGGCAGGTGAGAGTTGTTGCTGAAGGTTGAGTGTCTGGGAGTCTCCCAGATTCCCTCTGCCTGCTTCTGGTGGAGGTGGGGAGCTCCAGGACAGGGCAGGAGTGCTCCAAGCTCCCCAGCTGTGTGCTTTAACCTGCCTGGCAGTTTTCCCTTCTCTCCTTTCCCAGGTATCACTCCAGGCCACGGGAAGTTTTGGATCAAGAGGAATTACCTTCAGACAGTAATGAAAGAGGCTGTGCTCAGGCTTGCTCATAAATGCAGCACTGGACCTGTTAAATCAGGCTGTGTCTGGCACTGGGGGATGAGTACAATCTAATAAAGGTATTACAAGCACTCAAGTTTGGGCAATTAAAATGATAATGATATGCTGGAGCTAACGAGGCTGAGGTGAGGCTTTATGGGGAGCCAGGGAGTGGATCCAGGTCTGCCCTGGCACAGAGAAGCTGTGGCTGCCCCTGGATCCCTGGAAGTGTCCAAGGCCAGGCTGGACAGGGCTTGGAGCAAGCTGGGATAGTGGAAGGTGTCCCTGCCCGTGGCAGGGGCTGGAATGAGATGAGCTTGAAGTTTCCTTTCAGCCCAAACCATTCTTGGATTGTTTGCAGAGCTTCTGGTCTGCAGGAGAAGAGAAATGAAGGGGCTGAGAGGAGGGGAGGATCATTAACCATTACTTAAAGGTTATTGCACATTTTATGTAAGACCTGAGAACTCAATTCACAGAACAACAAAATGGTCTGGCTGGGAAGGAGCCCTAAAGACCATCCAGTCCAACTCCCTGCAGGGGCAGGGACACTTTCCACTCCCCCAGCTTGCTCCAGGGAGGAATCCTTTCTTTACAGCAGCATTTTCCTGGATCAGGAGTAGCAGCCAGGCTGTGCTCCCTGTGAGCAGCTTCCCTTTAGGAGAGGAGCAGAGCAGGAGCAGAGGAATCCCTGTGACCCACCGCTGTCACTTGCTGCCTTCAGAGCTCTCCGTGGGCAGCAAAGGGCTCCTTTATGGCATTGTATTTACCAAAGCTGCCTGGAGGAGGTTATTTAAACTGCAGTGGTTTGAACCATGCTCTTGACATAATTTTTCTCCATCTGTAGCTTAAATATCAGCCTCTTCTCTGAACTGAATGACTCTCATGGTTACTCAGATGCTTTCAAGGTGCAGTTGTTCCCTTTGTGAGCACCTATGACATTTGGAGCTGCCCAGTGTGATTGCTACAGAAATCCAGCATGTTCCAGGCTCTGTGTGGGGATCACAGCAGTTACAGGAGCACATGGAGACACTGGGGTCAAGCTGCTTCTTCTGTATGAAACAATTTAAATTAGATATTAAGAAGAATTTCTTGCCTGTGAGGGTGGTGAGGCCCTGGCACAGGTTGCCCAGAGAAGCTGTGGCTGCCCCTGGATCCCTGGAAGTGTCCAAGGCCAGGCTGGACAGGGCTTGGAGCAACCTGGGATGGTGGAAGGTGTCCCTGCCCATGGCAGGAGATGGAATGCAATAGTCTTTAATGTCCCTTGCAACCAATAGTTCCAAGAAGTTGCTTTGCAAACTCCAAATGTGATTATTTAATGGATTTTCATTTGATGCACGACAGTACCATTGTGTGGGTCTGTGGCCACAAAAAAGGTGCTTTTTATTTTCAAAAGAAAAAAAAAAACAAACCTGGGGAGAAGGCCCTAGGAGCAGCAGTCCAACCACTCCCCTAGCAGTGCCAGGACCACCACTGATGCATGTCCCCAAGGGCCACATCTACAGAGCTCTTTAATCCCTGCAGGGATGGGGACTCCACCATGCCCTGGGCAGCTGTGCCAGTGCCTTACTACCTTTTCCATGAGGAATTTTCCCCCTAATATCCTAATTTCCAACCAAAACTTCCCCTGGCACAACTTGAGGCTGTTTCCCCTTTTCCTGTCCCTTGTTCTCTGGGAGCAAAGCAACATCCTCTGTCTGCTCCCTCCTGTCAGGGAGTTGTGCAGAGACAGAAGATCTCCCCTGAACCTCCTTTTCTCCAGGCTGAGCCCCTTCCCCAGCAGTGTTGGATGAGTGTCTGAATCTGTGGGTATTGGTGATTCCAAGATTGTAGAAAGTCTCTGTCTGTCAGCCCCGTTGCCAAAGAAGAAGCCATAATTTGTCTGTGCTGGTTTCAAGGTTGTTTATTCTGTTTATCTCTAACATGTTCTGCTGCCCTGCCGCAGCTCTGTCCTGCAGGGCAGCGTGTGGGGCTCTGCCCCTCAGTGGGATGTTACAAACATTATATACCAGAAATTACGTGTACTATATTTACAATAACGTGCCAATATCTGTCACCTACGTTGAACAGTGTGTCCCCAGCCTAAACTAATAGAAAAATGCCAACACCACAGTGAAACATGGAGGGCATGAAGAAGGAGGAAAAGGACAAGACACACCCAATTCCTCCATCTTGTCCCCTCTGAACCCCTAATCTAGAAACCTAAAATTTTACTTTTGCACCCATGTCACACTTAATTATTACTCTTATCAAACACTCAAAGCTTGTAATTCATCCTGTAAGATTGAAAACTCCTCTCCATGGACAGAGATCACAGACAGTGTCTCTCGGGGCTCTGTCCAGGGGGGTTCCTGACCCCTGCCAGGGTCCCAGACCTGCCAGGGCAGCCAGAGGGAAGCCCTGGATTCCCACAGATGAGGAGTTGGATTAGGTTTGGATTCAGCAGCCTCCAGCTGAGTTTGCAGGAGTCCCCTGCCTGTGTCCCAGAGCCAGTGCCAGAGCAAGTGCAGCTGTCAGCGAGCTGCCAGGTGGATTTTGGTCCCTGTGGTGCCTTCACTTCCACTCTTCCCTCGTTCTGAGGCCTCTGGGGACAGTCTCACTCGCTAATGCAATTTGAGAGCCATCACTCAGAGAAGCTCAGTGGGAGCCCAGCACAGACCCGCTCCCACCTTTGCTGATCCCACTGCTCTCTCTGCAAGAAGAGCTGCTGTGCTCAGGTGTTTGTCCCCCCTCTGCCCTGCACCAAAGCTTTGTTTTCCGTGAGGAGATCCCATCATGCGTGAAGAGCCCCCGGCTGCCCTCAGCACCAGCACGCCATCCCTGGCTCTGTCCTCCTGTGATCCCAGCAAGTGCTGCAGTCCCAAAAGAGGCACAGACAGGACAGGCAGGCCAGGGAGCAGCTGAAGAGACCTCCCAGAGCAGGAGCTGTGTGTGAATTGAGGGGTCGAGTAAGGATAAGGAAGAGGCTCCGCCAGGCTGGGATTGTGTTCAGCTCTTCCTACACCCACACGTGGGAGGCAGCTCCTGGGAAAAACCACTGCAGCCTTCTCTGGCTGCCTCAAGATTTGGCCAGGAGCTGCAGTGGGAGCCTGGAGAGGAGGCTTGGATGTGGATACCTGCCTTTTGGTGGGCTGGGAATTACATCTGGGATGAAGCCACATCCAAAAAGCATCGTCCATGACCTGAGGAGCTGTGGCTACCCCGTCCGTGGAAGTGTCCAAGGCCAGGTTGGACAGGGCTTGGAGCAACCTGGGATAATGCAAGGTGTCACTGCCCATGGCAGGGGCTTGAAACAAAATTATTTATAAAGTCATTTCCAACTCCAACCATTCCATGGTTCCATGATGGATATAGATGGCAGAGCAGTGAAGTTTTCAGTGCAAAGCCAGGAACATCCCATGGAAACCACATCCCGTTACCTGTGCAGCCTCTCCAGGGTTTTGGGAGCCTCCCAGCAAGGGAGAGACGTGGGGGAAGCGAGTCCCAGGTGGGAGTGTGTTTTTGTACCAACATTGAATTCAAAAGGAGCTGTGAGTGCAGAGACAGCTGAGCGACGGCGCAGCCTCCACTTTCACACTAGGAATTGTTTCCACTCAAAGGGCTGCTTTGCATTTTTATTTAATATGAATTTCCCTTTTAACAGTGTCACTCGTGACTCTTGGGTACAGCCTGTGATTCTTCACATCTGAGTACAAAAAGCCAGGCTGGGCATTGTGCTTTCCTGAGTTGGAAATTCCTGCCCTCTTATTTTGTGGGCAGGAATAGCTTTTCCCACATTTCTGGGAGAATCAGTGTTGAAGAGAAGATAAAATACTTCCCTGGGTCCTGGGACATATGGATCTAGAATTGAGCTACCCACTAACCTCCTGCTAAGTTTTTGGGGACAAGATCTGTTGCCTGCCAGATGTTTGTGCTCTGTCTGGCACAGCAGGGCAGTCTGGGTGCTATTTTTGCAGCTGTGTTAAATAACTCTGTCTACAGGGTTTTGGAGGTTGGAGGGGAAGGTCTATCCGGGCCCCTTTAAGTGTGACTCAGTGGTTTATTCATGTTCAGGCTCATGTAACACAGGAGATGTTGGGATTCCGCAGCCTCATGTGTGGCCTCATCCACCCTCAGAGCTGCCTCTCTCCTGTGTCTGGTGTTCAGCAGGGCTCAGCCAGGCTGGGAGAGCTGGGGGTGCTCACCTGGGAGAGAGAAGAATCCAAGGAGACCTCAGAGCCCCTTCCAGGGCCTAAAGGGGTTCCAGGAGAGCTGGAGAGGGACTTGGGACAAGGGATGGAGGGACAGGACACAGGGAATGGTTTTAAACTGCCGGAGGGCAGGGATAGATGGGGTATTGGGAAGGAATTCCTGGCTGTGAGGGTGGGGAGGCCCTGGCAGAGGGTGCCCAGAGAAGCTGTGGCTGCCCCTGGATCCCTGGAAGTGTCCAAGGCCAGGTTGGACAGGGCTTGGAGGACCCTGGGACAGTGGGAGATATCTCTGTCCATGGCAGGAGATGGAACTAAATGACTTACAAGATCCCTTCCACCCAAACCATTTTAAGATTCTGTAATTATTCTTAAATAAACTTTCACCTTGCAGGGATATGTTGGCCTTCTCTTAAATGTAAGATTTATTTTAAATGGATGTAATGCATGAATCCTGTGCTCCATCTCACCATCACTTCCACATTTTAGGTGGAAACTTCAAAACATTGAAGAACTCCTGTTTGTTGACCCTGGGTATGTTTTGTGCCACTCATTCCCTCCAACCCTTCTCCATTTGCCTGTTTGTGGATTTCCAAAGCAAGAAGGTGGATATTGGACAACCACTGCTCTGCACGTTGGAGTACTTTATTTTGCTTAAAACCCACAGGTTCCATTGAGCTGAGTCCTAAATGAAAACTTCATTAGGTGAAACCTTCGTTGGGTGGTGCCTCTGCTGGTGAACACACCTTTAACAAAGAAAGGGACTGGCAGAAAGTCTCTCCTCCCTTCCTGAGGCAGGTGTCCCATGCCACTTCCAGCCACGACCTTCCTGCTCCCGTGTCCCATTTCACAGCTGGCCTCCAAATGGGAATAACAATCCCTGTGGTGGCTCAGGGTCTGTCACCATCCCCAGCCTCCACAGCGTTGGAGGGTGGATGTCCAAAAGCTCTTGAAGTGCCAGCTTTGTACCAGCTGCTGTTCCCTCTCTGCTGGGAGCTGCTGTGTCACACAGGCTGGGCAAACAAAGCCAGGACAGCCAGGTGGTGGGATGGCTCAAAAGCCTTTTTTGTTTGCTTCTCACTCTTGAAAAGCAAGATGATGTCATGGAGGAGAGGTGGGGGCACGAGAAAGCTCCTTGTGACATTGGCACCGAGTTCATTGCATAACCTGCCTTGCCACGCTCCCAAATCCTGTGCTGTGGTGATGTAGTGACCAAAAGGAGGGTGTGAAGAGTCCAGAGCATCCTTCAGAGGTTTTCCAGCTCTGCTTGATGTTTGTGCATCACCTCTGTCGTGTGGCTTCCGGCACAGAAGTCACAGCACCTGTGCAAATTAATTATAATGTCTTGAAAAATAAGATGTGCACAAGGAGTTTTGGGGCAAGAAAGCTTCAAAGACAGGTTGGATTGGGCTTGGAACAACCTGGGATAGTGGAAAGTGTTTCTGCCCATAGCAGGGGGTGGAACTGGATGATCCTTAGGGTCCCTTCTAACCCAAATCATTCAGTGATGCTATTCTCAAGGTAAGGCTGGCAAGGATTGGCTCAATCAGAGAAAATTCCAATAAGATGTTGAATTGTCTGGCTGCAGATTGCAATGGAGACGAGGCCCCAAATGAGGAAATGGTGTTTTAAACCCCCCATACAAGGATTTCTGCAGGGAGGATTATAATGGCACAAACTCAACCAAGTACAAGGTACTCTGAGGCAAGTGAACTCCCACGGATAGCAGAGAACAAGGAAAGAAAACGAAGGGGGGAAGAAAACCCAGCTGGGTTGGAGCAGAACTGACTCCTGGAAATACTCCAGCCTTTGGAAATTGGTAGGCTTCTGGTTCTTGACGGATCCCTCATGGAGCTTAACAAAGACTGGAATATAAAGATATGTTTATGCCTTTTCTTTGGGAGTCATTTTGCCTCTGTTGTGGCCTACAGGACTGTGCCCTCATGCCTAAAAATAGGGATAATTGATGTAATCCTAAACCAAGGGAACACACCAGCTGAGTGCACAACCTGTCCCCTCAGCACCTGCAGGAGTGGGGGGGACATGCAAAGGAGATTTTTTCATCACAAGTGATGAAACAGCAGTGGGTGATGTGAGTGGGGATGCAAAGAATGATTTGGGAACCCAGAGGTGCTTTGGGGATGGATTTCAGGAAGCTGATACCTTCTCTGGAGGCCTGCCCACAGCTCTGGGCTGCTGTGGATGATCCACAAGTGGTGGAGGTGATTTCTCTGTCTGAATTTAAGGTGTCTTAAACCTGTTAGTGCTGTTTGATTGTTAGAAGTGTAGCCAATGCAGGCTCAGGCTGCAATTCCCTCTGAGCTGCCAAATGAGAGACTGGGATCACATCCTTTCCAAGAGGTGTCCAGCTCCACATCATCCCGTGTCCTCACAGCCTCAGTCTGCACCAGGGGAGGGTCAGGTTGGACTTCAGGAGGAATTTCCTCATGGAAAGGCTGCTCAGGCATTGGAGGAGCTTCTCAGGGAGGTGGTGGAGTCCCCATCCCTGCAGGTGTCCAAGGAATGATTGGATGTGGCACTCAGTGCTGTGGGCTGGGTGACAAGGTGGGGATTGGTCACAGGATGGACCCCATGGTCTGGGAGGTCTTTTCCAACCTAAATAATTCTGGGATTCTGTGAAAGAGGCCATCTCCACCAGTATCCTCATAGTAGGCGTGTCTTTTGTTGCCTCTGAGCCATTGGGTTGGATTTAATTCCTTTGTTCGAGCTTTTGCTGAAGACAGGATTATTTTCTCTCTTTCATCAGTGCCAGTGGGATCAGAACAAGGATGTTGTGATGTAGAAAAAGCTGTTTGCAAAGAGCCTTCATTGAGGAAGAGGAGCTCTGCAGGGTCCTGCTGCTCATCAGGGCCTGGTTTCAGCTGGGATCTTGGGTACCATGGAGGATGTGCAGAGACCTGTCATGGACGAGAGGAGATTTAGATGGGATATTGGGAAGAAACTCTTCCCTGTGAGGGTGGGGAGGCCCTGGCACAGGGTCCCAGAGAAGCTGTGGCTGCCCCTGGATCCCTGGAAGTGTCCAAGGCTAGGCTGGATGGGTTTGGAGCAGCTTGGGATAGTGGAAGGTGTCCTGGGAACACACAAATGAGCATCAGGAGCTCTCCTAGCTGCAAAGGGGCCACTTTTCCATGCCTGGCCCATGCTCTGGCTGGGATGCAGAGCAGCACTGACCCAGCCACAAGGCTGGAGATTTTAAAGCTCTTCTGGGGAGAGTCCTCATGCCCAGAGTAACTGTGTCTTTATTATGTCTGGTAGATGCTGCTGAAAAATTAATAATGCACTTACAGGCCTTAGTTAAGGAGCCTGCTCTGAGCAGGGAGTGAACGTCCCCACTGATGGGGCCTGGAAACCTGGAGAGCCAAGTGGTGCCTGCTATTTATTCCCTTTTATTTAGCATCCATATTTAATGCTTTGCCTCTTGCAATGGCTCTGCAAATATGAATGAATTAATTGGGGAGTTACTGCAGTGCACATAACGAGGCACTGCTAATTGGTCAGGGTGGGGTGTTGATGGAGCTCTGTTCAACAAGTGCTCCTGTTCATTCCCTCCTTCCAGTTTAAATTCTGGTTTCAGCTGCACTTCGCTGATTGGCAAAATCCAAAGTAAAAATACCTTCTGAAGGCTCTTTCTCAAAAATGAAAAGCAAAATGTCTGTGTTCTAGGAAGTGCAGTTATACTGGTGAGTTTAATTTATGGATTTAACTAATTTTAAACTCTTTTTTCCTTTTTTATTATCTTTTTTTTTTTTTTCTAGCCTTATTCTCTAGATAGCATTAAAACATACCTGGATGGGAATGTGTCTCTAATTAATTGCTTTGCAGCAAATGAGACCATTTCAACAACTCCTCCATGCACATTTTAGATCTTAATCTAGTGGTAACATATTGGATAGTGTATCACAGCGAGCAAGGTAACTCCACCCCTGTTGGAATAAGGTTTATTTCATAGAAGATATTACTGATTTTGGAATTTCTGGTGTCTCTGTTACTGCAGTTACTGCAGGGTGTATTTCTGTTTTGCATCCTTGCCCAAGGAACAGTTTCCCAATGGACAGTTTTCCCCTGTTGGGTCACTTCTCACTTCTCCACCTTATCCATCCTAAATCTCCCTTAAATATTAGTGGGAACATGGTGGAGCAGGAAATGAATGCAGGAGGAAATTAGGTTGCTTTTGCTGCATTTTCCTGAATTTCTGGTCAATAATTCCCTCCAGTCATACAAAACTTGACCCAAATCCTAGGAATTGTCAGAGGTGGGGGCTGAGTTGCCAAGATGAGAATTTCTCCAGGAAGGTCTGTGGAGTGTCTTTTCTTCATTCCCTTCAGGAAGAACTTTCCCTGTGCAGTGACTGAGCACTGGAACAGGCTGCTCAGAGAGGCTGTGGAGTCTCCAGATATTCCAGAACCATCTGGACACAATCCTGTGCCCTGTGCTCTGGGATGACCCTGCTGGAGCAGGGAGGTGAGACCAGATGACCCTACAGGTGCTCCCTTCCAATCTTTACCATCCAGTATCCCCTGGATTTACTTTTTCCTAGCTGGAAGGGCCGTTTTCCATTATTTTTCTGTATAGCCAGCTAACAAGGGGGGTGTTCATGCCCCAAATCCCAGCTGTGACCTCTGAACCCAGGACAAACAAATCTCTGGTCCCATCTTTCTCCTTCTTACCTACCTTCCCTCCTGCTGTGCCAGCAGCAGGAATTCCTGTCTGACTTTGCCCTTTTTGCCCTGGAGACACCACCAACCTCCTTGCTGGGTGTTTTCCCACTGACCACCTCCACTGATCCCTGGGATGCTCCTTTCCCAGTCTCATCCCAGTCCTTCCATCCCCTCTGGGATGCTGCCTCATCTTGCTGCCTGCAGGGTGCTGCTGATGCTTTGTATCCTCCCGGGAATGCTGTGGGGTTTGGGCTCATCCTGGGCTCCAGGAGTTTTCCACACAGCCCCTGTGGAGGCTGGAGGGATGATCTGCTGGAATGTGGGGAGGTGCTCTGTTGGAATCTGGGAAGATCATGTCCTGGAAGCTGGGGAGATGCTCTGCTGGAATTTGGGGAGAAGTTTTGCTGTCCTGGAATCTGGGGAGATGCTGTGGTGGAATCTGGGGAGATTCTGTCCTGGAGGCTGGGGAGATGCTCTGCTGGAATTGGGGGAGATGTTTTGCTGGAATCTGGGGAGATGCTCTGCTGGAATTTGGGGGGATGTCTTGCTGGAATCTGGGGACATGCTCTGCTGGAATTTGGGGAGATGTCTTGCTGGAATCTGGGGAGATGCTCTGCTGGAATTTGGGGAGATGTTTTGCTGTCCTGGAATCTGGGGAGATGCTCTGCTGGAATTTGGGGGGATGTCTTGCTGGAATCTGGGGACATGCTCTGCTGGAATTTGGGGAGATGTCTTGCTGGAATCTGGGGAGATGCTCTGCTGGAGGCAAACGTGGCCAGCACACATCAGCTGCTCCACGGCTGCCGCTTCATTCCGGCACCGGGCTCGGATAATCCCCTGTGCCTTTAAACGTGATGCACATCAAAGCCAAGCAGAGCAGAGGAATTCCCTCTTCCCGCCTCCCAGCCCGCGCTCCCTCCTTTTTCGTTTAAATTTTCGGGACTGGAGAGCGGATTGCAGCTGACACAGATTTGTAGCCGTCTCCATGACGACAGAGACGGGCAAGTTGTATGTGGAGCGTGTTCATTGTCAAGTTTCTAATTTCAGTGAGGTCACCGGACGGTTTTTCTCTTCTTTTTTTTTTTTTAATTTTTATTTTTATTTTTTTTAATCTTAATTTTAATCTTAATTTTAATTTTAATTTTAATTCTTATTTTTATTTTTATTTTTATTTTTATTTTTATTTTTATTTTTATTTTTATTTTTATTTTTATTTTTATTTTTATTTTTAATTTTAATTTTTAATTTTTTTTCTTTCTTTTTTTTTCTTTTTTTTATTTTTTCTCCCCGCAGTTCTGAGATACCCTGGAGAAGGAGGAGAGCTGTCCGTGCTCCCTTGTAATCCACGGAGCAAAAGCACTGGGAAACAGCTCCCAGTTTTCAAAGCTTTCCTGTTTTAACCCCTTCTGCCCATCCCTCTGGGTATTGAGCTCAGTGCACCTCAGCAGTTCCCACTCTCCCTGAGTTCCAGTGGGATGCTGTGCAAGGGTGAAGGCACGTGGTGTTGGTGACCACTCACATGAACACCGTAAAAGCCACCAAATTCTGTCCAAGGGTGCAGAATTATCCACGTCTTGCCTGGAGAAGTGGGGCACAGCCAGTGGTTTGACAGAGCTGGTGGCATCACTGGTGTTTCAAAAGTTTTGAATCTTCCAGTTTGACTTTCTCCATTAGGGGAGATTTAGATTGGATATTAGGAAAAAAATTATTCACAGAAGAGGTTGTCAAGCACTGGAACAGGCTGCTCAGGGAAGTGGTGGAGTCGCCATATCTGGAAGTGTTCAAAAAATTTATGGATGTGGCACCATGGTGGTGGTGTGGGGTTGATGGTTGGACTTGTTGACCTTAAAGGTCTTTTCCAACCTTAACAATTCCATGATTCTCTGATTGCTTTTTCACCTTGAGAAAAAAAAAAAAAACAACCAAAAAAACCCCACACCTGCACACAGACTTGGGGATTTAAAAAAAAAACAACAACCTTGGTTTAGAATGAGGTAGAATTTGGTATTCCAGGTTAGGATTAACACCGCTTCCCCCCTCTAGTCATCCTCTGATAGGATGGGGGAGAGAGAAAATGCAGATGATCTGGTGCTCCAGTGACTTTGTGGAGTGCAAGGTCTCCCTCCCTCTTCCCAGAAGAAATGCTGGAATTCACATAGTCAAGAGAAAAACGGGATTGCTGATGGCAGAGCAGCTTGGGAAGAGAAGGCTCTGGGGAGACCCCAGTTCAGTACTTGGAGGGGGTTTATAAAAAACAGGGAGAGACTTTTTTTACGTGGCAGAGAGTGACAGGACAAGGGGGGATTGTTTTAAACTGACAGAGGGGAGATTTCAGTGAGATTTCAGGAATAAATTCCCTCCTGTGAGGGTGGAGAGGCCCTGGCTGCCCAGAGAAGCTGTGGCTGCCCCTGAATCCCTGGAAGTGTCCAAGACCAGGTTGGAGCAGCCAAGGATAGTGGAAGGTGTCCCTGTCCATGGCAGGGAGAGGAGTGGGGTGATTTTTAAGGTCATTCCAACCCAAACTGTTCCAGGATTTTAGGATATCAGGTTGCTGGTCACAATTTTCGCAGTTTGGCCAAACTTCATGAACAACGTCAGATCCTATCAAGAAGTAGATGTGCTCAGGCTTTTCTCAGTGCCTTGCCTTTAAAACTACAATAAAACCCCAAACCTTGGGATGTTTTTCAAACAAACCCCACCTCCGTGGTGTCACCGATGTCCCTTTTTCCTGGCAGCAGATGGCAAGCAGGGGAAGATGGGACATTTGAACTGCAGTGCCCTGTGCTGCTTCCAATGCCTGCTGTCAGCAGGTCAGTTTGAGCCTGGCTGGAAGCCCCTGGGTGTGTTAATTGAATTAATCTCCTTCCTATAAAGCACTGAGCTCTTAAGGTCAATGTGCAGTGGAACACAGAGCCGGAATTGAGGTGCTCGCTCACTCATGTGCACGCTGGAAGAAAGACTGCTCTGATTGATTCCTCCAGGAAGGATCTGCCTGACATTTCAGGCCCAGATGGTTTGCTTGGGATGGTCTTGCTGCTTCCTCGCTCAGTTTCTGTTGTCTGACTCATTCCCTCTCCTCGTAGCTCCACTGAAAATGTGGGTTTGAAAATGAAGATTCACAGCAGCTCCTCACTTCAGCTCTGTGTGGAGGGGTGGGTTTTGTGCAGACCAGCCTGCTCTGATCTACCCAAGGAAGCAATTCATCCTCCTTTTTCAGTATTTGGCCATTTTCCTTAGCTTCTGTACCTCTCAAACAGACAGAGAGTTGTTCCCAGATTTTCTTAGTAGAAATGAAGAAGCAGTTGACCAAAAGGGATAAAATCCCATCAGGGGAATGAGGAATAAAACTTCTGTTTTGTTCTGTGATGTTCTGGCAGGGACTTTTCAGGATTTAAAAGACTTTGGATAGATTAACCCAAACAGCAGCACTTGGATGTTCCAGCACATCACAATTCCACTGCTTTTGGAGAAAACAAACACTGGTTTTGGGCAGGATGGGTATGATTTCAGGAGAGGGAATGATGTCACAAGAAGGGCAGGGAGGCTGCTGGCATCTATAAGAAAACTGACAGTGGGAAAGGGCTCCACCTGCTTCAAAGAGTGAGGGGGAATTGCTCAACCATTGCAGGAAAAACAAAAACACGTTGTGGACGTGGTTTCCAGGAGCTCTGGAAATGGCAGATCCCAAGGGATAACAGAGATCAGGACACTCTTGTCTCTGGAGTGTCTCAGAGCTGACTTTCCACCAGCAGAAAGCCACAGATCTTGTCCATTTTCTGCCAGTTTGTCCTTTTATCACTACTTGTAGGCTACAAAAAGGTCATTTTATAAGGACAAATCCAGTCCCCAGCCTTAGAGAAGGGCTGTTATTACTCAGAAAACAATAAAATCAAATAATGCCAGACTTTGCAGGAGTCCCTCTGTACAGAGAACTCGAGAGGATTTGCTGTCTCCCTGGGAAAGAAATTACAGGCTGGGGGTTAACCCTTCTGCTTGAGTCATTTTTCAGAGTTGATTTTGGCTTTGCAGTGGAATATCTAGTCAGATTATTTTTGTTTGCCTGCCGACATTTTAATAAAAATATTTTATTTCATGCCTATAGTACTTAAAAAATAATTGGGAGGGAAGGCAAAGGGATAGCTTTTCATCAAGTATCTCATTTTCCTAAGGATCTTTGCATGTGAAATGCATTTTTTTTCCTGAGGAAGTCAATGTGCTCCAGGAGCTCAGGATGAGCAGAGCTTCAGCGGGAGAGAAAAGTGGAAATGCAAAAGATTTGCACAGGTTCTGACTCAATCAGAACAAAGAGCAGGAGGTTCGAACCCTGCTCCAAAGTGGAATCACCAGCACATGCCCCATCCCAGGAGAAACCAGGTGCTTTCCCAGAAGCTGCTGCAGTTCTTTTTGCTCTTCTTGCAGGAGCTGGCACATGCTGTGCTGCAAAAAGCATTTGTATTACAAATTAAATTGGAATTGCTGGTTAGAGATGGGAAGTCCTGCACAAAGAGCTGATTTATTGGGAATTCACATTAATGGGATTATTTCTGCTGCCCCTACAAGGCTTAGGTTGGCTTCCACACCTGGCTTTGGGGCTGCCATGCCCTGCATGTAGAGAGGGGAGCAGAGAGATGTCAGATAAACCTGGCTGGCTTTGAGGAGCAAGGTGTGGAGCAGGTGGAGTTGGGCACGTGGACTTGGTGGACTCACAGTGCCAAGGTGGAGGGGCTTGGCTTAGAAACAGCAGGAAACAAATTAAAACTCAGTGTGGATTGATCACAAGGTGGAAAATGTAGCCTGGAAGTGGAGCAAGGAAGGGGATCAGGGGTGTCTCTAGACAAGCTTGATCCCATTTGATCTTGGAGCCCTTGCTGGAACCTATTTCCGTTCCAGCAAGTGGTAAAACACCACTTCAGTGCCTTGCCCCTATTTCTGGTGTTCCTGGCACACCCAGGAGCCCAGTCCAGAGGAGAGGGTGGGCAAGGTGACCTTTAGGGTTCCCTTCCCACCCCAACTTTTCCATGACTCTGTGATCTATTTCCAACCATCCAAAATTGATCGTCTCGGGCAATAATAGAAGGAGTTTGGGGCAGCAGCTGGAAGCATCCTGTGTCTTGGAGCCCCCAACAAGGAGACTTCTGTGCCTTGACCCTGGGGTTCCAGGTGTCCCCATGTTGGATCATAGCAGGGTTGATCCCAAGGGTTGAACTTGATGTGCCCCTGGATCAAATAGTTTTTGAAATCACACCCTGGGATGGTCAAAGCCTCACCAGGACAGCTGCCACCCCCTTGGCAGTGCTGGGTTAACATCTGGACTCAATCTTGCAGGATTTTTCCAGCCTAAACAATTATATAATTCTATACCAACCCATAGAATAATTTCCTTTTCAGGTTCTCCTCCCGAGGCAGATCCCCCACTCACTGCCAACAGAACCATTTCCTATTTCCTGTCCCCAAGCACCACATCCACACTCCTTTTAAATCCCTCCAGGGGTGCCAATTTCACTACTGCCCTGGGCAGCTGTGCCAGTGTTGACAATCTTTCCTGTTAAGGAATTATTCCAAATATCCAAGATACACCTCCCCTGGCTCAACCCGAGGCTGTTTCTTCTTGTTCTGTCACTTGTTTCTTGGGAGAAAGGACCAACACCCAAAGTGAAACATCAAAAAAATTATCTCTTCCAGTCCCTTGGCTTATAACCCTCCCTCTGTCACAGCTGGATTGGAGGAAAACACAGGAATTTTCAGCAGGTTTTGAGGTAGCTTGGATGGGGGTGATCCATCCCATCACTTATGGGTTTGCAGTGGTCACAGGGCAATGCCCTCTGCTTAGAAACACCTCCGTGCCCAACTTCCTGGCTGTCTCTGGGGACACTTCCCACCTCCTTTTGCACTTCCAACACTTTAGGGTTGACAGCACTTCCCTGCCAGGGAACGATCGCGTGCAGAAGAACCCGGCACCTTCCTGCACGGGCTGTTAGTCTGTCCCTGAGCTCCTTGCAGCAGCTGCTGTTGCAAGTTTGGATTCCTAACATTTTTCCAGGATTTGCACTTCTAGCCCCTCCACTCAGAATGAAGGGAATTTGTTTGTGCAATTTCCACGTTGACCCGTGTGTGTTGAATTAACACAGGGCAGGCACGCGCTCCCAGCTCTTGGAAACATCCCCCGAAAACACAGCCTGTGAGGGGGTGGTGCTGGAGGCTGGAATTTGATTTGGGAGGAGGAGATGCTGTCTGGCTCCTGTAGAAGGAAATCCAACCCTTTCCAACCTGAGGATCAGATCAAACAGTTGCCAGTCTGCTAAATGCACTAAGGGCTAATTTGGTGGGTTTTTTTCATCTGCTTCGTGCACCTAAAAGAGGATCCCTCTTCTGACTATCTTTGGGAAGCCTTCAATGAGGTTGAAAATCGAAAATGTGAAAGCTGTAATGATGAATGTCCCCTCAGGATTGACTTGGAACCTTTCAGATTTGCTGAGGAGCCGGGGCACAGGAGCAAAGCTGGAGCACTCACAGGGGAAGATCTCATTGAGAGCCACAGAGGATGTGAACAAGAAGTGTGATGAAGGACACAGAGAAATCATGGAATTATAGAATGGTTTGGGTTGGAAGGGACCTTAAAGCTCATCTCATTCCCCTCCCACCATGGATTCTGCTTGGAGCCTTGTAGAACAAGCAGTGGATGATCCGTGCGTG
Organism: Taeniopygia guttata; assembly: GCF_048771995.1. Lineage (NCBI taxonomy): Eukaryota > Metazoa > Chordata > Aves > Passeriformes > Estrildidae > Taeniopygia > Taeniopygia guttata. The sequence goes on along the minus strand of NC_133027.1, from coordinate 3,350,888 downwards.
GCGTTATTTGTTGGGAAGGAACACAACAAACTCAAAGCACATAAAGTTGAACCAGGCCAGCTTGAAGAATTCCCAGCCACCCTCAGGGGATTAGGAGGAGCCTAAAATCCAAAGATTGGTGGTTGGGGAAAAAAAGGCTTCACTGAAGGGGTGCTCAGGCATTGGGACAGGCTGCCCAGGGAAGTGATGGAGTCACCATCTCTTGAAAATGTTCAAAAACAAATGCATGTGGCATTTGGGAATGAGGCTTAGTGGTGGATATGTTGCTGCTGAAGGAATGGTTGGACTCCATGATCTTGGAGGTCTTTTTCAACCTAAACTATTCTGTGGTATCTGGGATAAGCTGGCTCTGAGGTTTTGAGTCAAAAATAGCCACTTTAAGTATCTTCAGCCAAGCCTGAGGAGGGTGTTTCAGAAGGAAATCCACCTTCATTTAAACACAGCAGGAAACAAGTATTTTTCCATATTCCTGGGTAAATTGTGCCAGTGGCTAATTCTTCTCTGTGTGGGAAATATTCATCCTTCAAATTTTTATGAGGAAGTTTTTGATTTCTGGGCAATTGTTGTTGATCTCCCTGAGTGCACTCAGAGCCCTCTGCTCACTCTTCTCTTCCAGGCAAGCTGGCATGAATTCAGACTTCCAGGAAAATAATGTGATCCTTGGGGTTGTTCTATGAAGGGTCAGGAGTGGGACTTGATGATCCTTGAATGTCCCTTCCATTGCATCATTTTATTCTATAAAGCCAAATCCTCACTAAAACTCTAAATCTCTTGGCATTAAGGACATTAATATCATTTTGGAAAGACCCCAAGGAAAGTGGGTCATTCTGAAGATAAATTAACTTTTTTTTCCCCGTTTCTATGGGATTTAATAATTTAATTCCTGCAGGAACGTGTTTGTGGTGCAAGTTGAAGTTGGGTTTAGTGTAAAGGTTCCTACTGTTAAAACTGCTGAAAGAAAAATCTGTTTTACAGCATTGTAGGCCATAGACAGCTGGATGGTCAAGGCTGAGACTCAAGCCTGGTTTTAACTGTGTTTGGCAAGAGAAGAAAGAGAAATGCTCCAGGTAACAAGTCACAGAGCAAGAGGAATGCCCTCAAGTTGTGCTATGAGAGATTTAAGCTGGATATTAGCAACAATTAATTCACCAAAAGGGCAGTCAGGCATTGGAACAGACTGCCCAGAGCAGTGCTGGAGCCACCACCTCTGGAAGTGTTCAAAAGGTGTGGATGTGGCCCTTGGGGACATGGTTTAGTGGTGAACATGACGATGATGGCTGATGGTTGGACTCAATGACCTCAGAGGTCTTCTGCAACCTTAATGATTCCATGATTGGCTGAAATGGAAAGTCACGTTTCAGATCTCTGTCCTCTTCCTATTTCCATAGGTGACTCAGAGATAATTAGGGTTTGCCTCAGAGATAATTAGGGTTTGCAATGGAGAGGCAGAGACTTGCTCTCCTCCTGCAGCAGCATCCTGCTCCAGGAGCAGCCTAACACAGCCCAGATTTCAGGTACCCTCCAGCTCTGCCACAGAGCCAGGCCTGGGGTCCGCAAGATGGGGAAAAACTTTTTATTAGGGCCTGTGGTGATAGGACAAGGGGTGGTGGTTTTAAACTAATAGAGGGTCCATTTATATTAAATATAAAGAATACTTTTTTTATCAAGATGGTGATAAAACACTAGTCCAGGTTGCCCAGAGAATCTGTGAGTGTTCCATCCCTGGAAATATTCTTGGCCACGTGGGATTGGGCTTGGAGCAGCCAGGGATAGTGGAAGGTGTCCCTGCACATGTCATAGGGATGGAATGAGATTATCTTTAAGGTCCCTTCCAACCCAAACCATTTTCTGATTCCCCCTGTTTTGCTATACTCGTGTCTGTCATTTCTCGGGATTGGGATGACTCAAAGTGGGAGCAAACCCTGCCCACATGTGGCTACTTTCCACTTCAGCACCCTGCAGGATGCAAGAGTTCCTGTTCAGCTGATTTTTCCAGGAAAACCATGGGCAGGGAAGTGGCCAAAGGGAGGGTGTATCCAGGTGGGGAGGATCTGTCTGTACCAGCAAATATAACCCGAGACTTGGACTCTGGAGCAGAGTTATCCACAATGTGACATTTTAGGGTCCTGCACTGTTTGGCCTGGCCATGCTGCCCAGGTGATGGGTCCTGGCAGGTACAATCTGTGTGTGAAAGCCCAGAGCTCCCCAGGGCCACATCAAACAAACCAACCAGGGCAAGGGCAGGGGGCTGAATCCACCTCTGGGATCATCCCTGCCACTAAATCCACACCATGATCCCAAACACGGGCTGGGCCCAGACCAAGCACCCCTCTCCCAGACAATATCTGGGCGTGCCTGAGGGTTTGGCAGGGATGTTTTCCAGCAGGCTCAGTGCCAGCCTGCTTTGGAGGATGGCAGAGTTTGTCCATATGGATGTGAGCTGTGCCATGCTGCTTTGCCCTCGGAGAACTGGCCCTGACCCATTTTATTTCCTAGCAGGGATGTGGGATGCGTGGCCCGGAGGCTCTGGATTCATCAGGCTCTGCAAACAGAGCTGCCCTTTGCCAGGTGTCTGGAAGTTTTAGGGGCTGTTAATGAGTTAAACCCCACTGGCTGCTCCCCCCTTTCCTGGGAAACCTGTGATGTAATCCAACATCCAGTGTTTTCTGTATATCCCAGGATAAATTGCCCCAAATTCAGAGCATTTGCTGTCAAAACACAGGAGAAACTGAGGTACAGGACTTGTTTGACCTACTAGGACCCTACAGGATCCAAATGCTGGATCCATACTCTGGAAATCCTCACCAGAGAGGTGCTGTTTTGATGTGGGTGACTGGTTTGGGCAGTGCAAATCGAGGCAAAAGCACTGTCAGGAACCAGGGTGCTGCAAAAATGTGCTGGGGCTCAGAAGGAGGCGTCTGACCTGAGATCGTCTCGATCTCAGGCACAGACTGGGATTGTTGGGGTGTCCTGTGCAGGGCCACATGATCCTTGTGAGTCCCTTCCAACTCAGGATATTCTATGATCCTGCCAGTTCTTCATGGAACTCATTTCTGAAAGAGGGAAGTCGACTTGGGAGGTTTATATAACTGGAAAACTCATTAGAATAAGGGAAATTAAAAAAAAAAAAAAAAAAGCCCAACTATCTATCTCTGTAGGTGGAATAATATAATTATTTAGGTTGGAAACAGACTTTAAGATCATTGAGTCCAACCATCCCTCAGCACTGCCAAGGCCACCACAGACCCATGTCCCCAAAGTGCCACATCCACAGGGCATTTAAATCCCTTCAGGAATGGAGACTCCACCACTTCCCTGGGCAGCTGTGTCAGGGCTGGACAACCCATTCCATTAAGAAATTTTCCCTAATATCCAATCTAAACCTTCCCTGGTGTAACTTAAGGCCGTTCCCTCTCCTCCTGTCCCTGTTCCCTGGAGCAGAACCTGATCCCCCTGGCTGTCCCCTCCTGTCAGGAGTTGTGCAGAGCCACAAGGTCCCTCCTGAGCCTCCTTTTCTCCAGGCTGAGCCCCTTTCCAGCTCCCTCAGCCCCTTCTGGTCCTCCAACCCCTTCCTCAGCTCCATTCCCTGCCCTGGTAGTACCAAATGTGGAGATTGGGAGAATTGTGGGTTATTCTCATCTTACCCAATTCCCATCCTTTCCTTGGGAATCTGCTATTGACCAGTGTTGGAGCCAGAAAATGGATGAGTTTGACCCATCAGAGCAATTTGTGAGATTTTACAGGATTTGATCCAACTTTGATTCAAGGGAGTTTGGGTTTGGGACCCCACTGGTGACATCTCACGGATGTTTGAATTATGGGATAGCTCAGCAGCTTCTAGTGCACAGCACATAAAAGGCTGGGCAGGGCCTTGGGAGAAGTGTTTGGGCTCCAAGGGACTTAAATATCCCAGAGACAACATCTCAGCTGCTGTTGTGACTTCAGAGCTGTGCTGGAAACTCCACCTGGCCAGCAAGGTGACGTGTTCCACCCCCAGGACACATCCAGAGAGAGGCAGCCTTCACCATAGGGAGCCTGGGTCATACCTAAAGTGCTGCATAAAAAAATAAAAAATAGAATACCCCCTTTCTCCAGACTTTCCAGCTTTCTGTGTTAACCAGAATGTCTCTTTGAAGTGGGGGATGGATTCCCTGGATGCTCCCAGGATGTATTTGATGCTCATCTGCATGAGGGGGATGAGCAGCCCTGCTGAATAAATAAAGAGCAGAGCTTTGCTGCTCCAAGTGACGTTGATTTTAATGCAAAATGGCACAAAGTGGAGCAGGAGGAGTTCACCAGCTTTCTAGAAAAGCCTCACCTGGTAGGAGCAGAGGAAGGAACTGACCTTGAAGGAAACTCAGCTCAGATTTGGGACATCTGTGAGCCACTGGAAAGGCTGCTTGGCATAATGGGAATGGTTTGCAGCAGGGTGTGCACCTGGAAGCACAACTGGATGGGGCTGGTTCAGTGGCTGAACAACCCTCTGAGAGGCAGCTGCTGCTGAGCAAAATGAGTCCCTGGACTAACATTTCCACTGATTTCTTCCTGCAGGGAGAGAGGCTGTGGAGCTTCACTCCAGCAGGAGGCATTGGGCTTTTTTTTTTGTGCATATCTCTGTGAGAAGACAAAGCACAGGATCCTCTGTCCCCTCTGAGTGGAAGCTGCTGTCACTTTTGTGAGCTTTTGTTCCTACAGTCATGCTCTCCTGCCCTGCACCAGCCTCACAGCTGCCCAAATCATCTGAACCCTCCCTGTGTGTGCCACATGACAGGGATAAACCAGCACAGGGATATTTTCTTCCTCTCTCCATCAATCCAGGAGTGTGGCTCCCTCCACCCATCAAAGAGGCATTTTTATTCCCTTGCTCCACGTCACTTCTGAACTGCTCCCAGCCAGAAACTCTCTGCTTGAAGCAGTGTTTGATTTAACCAGAGGCAACTTAACACTGTAGTCATCAGTCAGTTCCTGACACTATCAAGGCCTGGAAGATAAAGGAGCGAATTAAAAGGGAAGGGAATAAAAAATTAAAAAAAAAAGAAGAGAGAATAAAAATAATAATGGTAATAAAAGAAATCCTCTAAGATCTGATTTCATGTTAAATGTTTTCATCTTTGGAGTGAGCATTAACAGCTGATCAGCAGTGTCTGCTCTATTGACTCGCTGGTAACTGCACGTGTTCAAAGGGACAGGGAATACCAGCTCCTGCAGGAGATGAAGGGCTGGCAGCTGCCTGGATCTGGCTCTCATGCAGCTTTGCCAGCTGACCACAGGCTGCAGGAGAGGCCTGGCTGCCTCTCTGCTGTGGCTGAATCTTAAAAATTGCTCTGCCTGCACGGGGGACTTCCTCCTTGGGCTCCTCTGTGAGAGAAAACTACTGGATGGGGCAGCAAAAGGGAGGAAAGGCTGGCAGGGCTTTCCTGAAGAGGTGTGCTGGGCTTCTGGTGGGACTGTTTGTCAGGGAGAAGATCCCTGGCACATGGCTGGGATTTTACACAGCCTGGAATGGTCAGTGGCTGCAGACAGGTCAGCCAGGACTCCTGAGGAGTTTGCCAGGACTTTCTGCAGGCAGGAGTTGGGATGGAGCTGTGCCATCTGCTTTAACATTTCTAAGTGTCCCCACCACTATTTTTATAGTCCCACTTGGACAGCTGCTCATGCCTGAGCTGGAATACAAGCCAGATTTTCCATGGATGTAAAGAAATGCAAATTGAGTGACCTTGGTGGGGCAGCTTTGATGTACAGCAGTTGTGGTTGCCTCAGGCACCAACATCAGGGTCACTTCTTGATCCACAATTGTGGAAATGCTCAGATTGAAGAGAAAACAACCTCAAGTTGTGCCAGGGGAGGTTTAGATGGGATACTGTAGAAAGATTCTTCACTTAAAGGGGGGTGAGGCACTGGCACAGGCTGCTCAGGGCAGTGGTGGAATCCCCATCCCTGGAGGGATTTAAAAGCTGTGTGGATGTGGCAGGTGGGGACATGGTGGTGGATTTGGCAGTGCTGGGTTAATGGTTGGACTCAGTGTTCTCAGACATCTTTTCCAACTTTACCCATCCTGTGATTCCATGATCCCATTCCCACGTGTGCCCAACAGTGGCCAGGTTGGAAGCAGTCAGGGGAATCCCTTTAAAGATTCCTTGGCTGATGTCTGGCATCTAAAACTTCCTTCTCCTGGGACTCTTTGACTAAGTTGGATGAGTTTCCAACACAGCAAACACCTGGCTTCTAATTTTACGGAATCCCAGGAACTGGATTTGGGAGAGTTGAGTGCAGTTAAGTCTTAAGGCAATTCTACCTGTATGATTCCCTGTTTCTTATATCCTATCTCAGGAATTCCACAATCAGAGAAAGCTGTTTCTCCCAGCTGGCTTCAGGACATAGTTTCTCGGTTATCCTAAAATTCCTGTTGCCCCCAAATCCTTTTCATGGTGGAATGGGATGATGAGGTGGCCCCTGGAGATCCAACTCAGGTTCTCTGAAGGGCATCACCTGAGATGAGGCTGTGTCAAAAGCTCAGGGCCCCTGGTTTCTGGAACAGAGGCAGCCTCAGCTGTGTGCACAGGTTCCCAAAATGCAGCTGGATCCTCCTGCACCTGCTTTCCCAAGGATGGTGGAAATGGAAGCAGGAATCATTTAGCAGTGCATCTTTAAAAGCTTTGTTTGCATCATTAGGCACTTACGAGCAATGACCTGACATCTGAGGGGTCAGGATGCTTCATTATCCCTGCTGGGATTAAATACACCTCTGGAAAAGTGTTTGGCAGCTTTTTGTTTAATATTTCTGTGTAAGACGGATGTGAAATGCCAAGCAATGCTGTCTGATGGGCAGGCTCTTCTGGAGGAAGGATAAAACCCTCTCCACAGTGGAAAGAAGGGAAAAAGAGTTGGTCTCTCCTGGAATTCACTTCATCTTAAAGGGGGGCTTATAAAAAAAGATGAAGAGGGACTTTTTACACAGGCAGATTGTGACAGGACAACAGGGATCTGTTTTAAACTAAAAAAAGAATAGATTTAGATTAGATCTTAGGAGGAAATTCTTCCCTGTGAGGGTGGTGAGACCCTGGCACAAGTTGCCCAGAGAAGCCGTGGCTGCCTCTGGATCACTGGAGGTGTCCAAGGCCAGGCTGGATGGGTTTAGAGCAAGTGGATGTGTTGGGATAGTGGAAGGTGTTGACAGGGGGTGGAGTGAATGGTCTTGAAAGTCCCTTCCAAACCTAAACATTCTGTGATTCCATGATTCTGTGGCATTGTCCTTGTCAAATGGCTCCAGCTTTGGCTTCAAACAATGAAGCCAAAGCTGGAGATGAATGTTTGTGGAGCTTTTTTTGGGATAAACCTCATATTCAGGAGATCTTGGGATCTCTCTAGGAATGGCAGCTGGCTCAGGGGTGGGCCCAATTTACAGCTCCTTGCAGGCACTGTTTTTTTCCTGCCTTGTGCCTCTCAGTGTTTCCTTGTTGGGAACAGGTTTTGGGTTCATTCCTCTCCTACCACACATTTTCACCCAGACCCAGCCTGGTCCCTAATAAACCCAGCGTGTTGGCAGCCAATCGTCTGATGCTGCTGAAGAAGTGCCTCTGTTTCTCCTGACACGGACAACTTGATTTGTAAACAGACACTTAAGTGGGTGTTTTTAGCGGTATAGCAGATGGTCAATACAGCTGCCTAGTCTCCCTACCCTGCATTCCTTCCCCTCCTCTACAATTACACTTTCTTGCCATTTTTCTCTGTAATGTGGATTCAGTTAAAAAAAAAAAAAAAAAAAAGAATTAAAAAAAAAAAAGATTGCAAGAGGGAGAAAATTGTTCAGTGAATTTCAAGAGGGGAAAAGCATGGACGACAACCTCAAACATTACCTTAAAAGCACTGTGAGAGCTACCCACACATCCTCACTTCGCTTGACTTTTCCCTGCTTGAGTAGCTCTGGATCTCAATGGGACTGCTTGTGTGGGAAGAGCCCAACGCTGGGATCCACTTCCCTCACGCACAGGAACCCGTGACTAATGCTACAACTCAAGTGTTCATTTTCCTCCCTGCTTGATGGAGTCAGTGCTTAAGGAGGTGCTTGCTTCCCTGAATTCTGCAGCAGGGCTCTGAGGTGATTTTGGGATGGGGGACGGTGTGGATCCCGCTCCAAGGGTTTGCTGGCTGTGCAGGGGCAGGATCAGAGTGTCTGCAGATGTTTTGGCCTTGCTGCTGCCTTGTGTTAGACTCGTGTTTTCCAAATTTACCTCGCTGCCTTCTGTGGGATCAATGATTAGCCCCAAGTGGGGGTGGGATTGAGCCCCTTCCCTCCCAGGCACTGCCCCCCAGACCAACATCCCTCTCTTCAGAAGGCTCTTCTTAAACCCCTTAAATTTTCTCTTTGCTTGTTCTCAAGCTGTCGTTTCTGCTTCCCTTCCCAGCACGGCCCCATTGCGTGGTTGACACCTCCAGGAATCAGCTCTTAACCTTTACAGATACATTAGAGCACTGGGGTGAGACTAATCCAGCGCTAGGCTGGGGGCTGCACTGCCTTAAGCCACTGCTGGAGCTCTGAAAGCAAACCAGCCATCACCTCTCCCTTACAAGAGGCTTGGCTGGGGATCAAAGTCCAGGTGGGGTCAAACTAAAGGGTCTTTTTGTCTTTGACAGGTTGTCACTCCCTGCAGTTCATCCCTAACACCTGGAGATGCAATCGGTGCAAAGAGGAGGAAGTGTCCAGCCTGTCCCAGCCACTCCTCCGTGTGGCTCAACTTTTATCCCCACGGCTTAAAATATCCTGGGGTTGGCTGTCAGGTCTCCTGGCCTGACACTTGAAAGCCATTGAGGGTTTCCTGCCTTTTCAGCAGCCTTTTCCAAGCAGATTGCACCGAGGCACAATTCATTCCCTGCTCCAGGCAGTGGTATATTCCCCATCCCTGGAGGGATTTAAAAGCCCTGTGGATGTGGCACTTGGGGACATGGCTCAGTGGTGGGCTTGGCAGTGCTGGGGGCACAGTTGGACTTGATGATCTTAAAGGACTTTTCCAACCTTAAAGACTCGATGAGTCTATGAATCTCCTGAGGAAGGCATCTAGGAATTTCTCAAGGCAAACTTTTGTTTCCCTGCTGGAAAATACCAGTTCAGCCAAAAAAAAAAAAAAAATTCTTTTTCTAGGAAGGTGCTTCTTCTAGTAATGCCTCCAGCAGGAATGATCCCTCTGAACTAATACTCTGGTGATCAGAGAATTATTTAGGGGTTACTATTTACAGGTTTTTCCCCTGTTATTGGTGTCCCTGTGGGCATGATATGCTCCGGTATCCCATCAAATCACTGGATGGTTTGAGTTGGGACCTTAAAGACCACCTAGTTTCAAATCCCTGGATGCCTTTTCATCTCCAGCAATAATTAAGAAAAAGCTGTGAGAAACCTAAGTAATTTTCCAACACTGGAATGATCCATGGGCACACAAAAAGATGTGGTTGCATGAAGGATTTCACAAGGAATATTTGCATCCCACAACACCCAGTGACTGCCCCTCACCTGTCCTGCTGATGTTTAAGACTGGAGTTTGGCTCTAGATCCAACTGGGAGAAACCACACTGCTCAGTTTAATGGTGCCACTGGAGGGATTTTTCCAGAAGGACACGACCTTTCCTAGGAACAGGGTTTTCCTGAAGGGTCTGCTCCTCCTCCCTCCCCCAAGGTGCATTTCTGGCCCAGGACTCTGCTGCCTTGCTGTTTCCTGGCCGGATCCTCCTTGTGCAGGGCTGGCTGCAGCTCCTTCCATGGCCCTGGCCTCCATCCATGGCTATAGGAGGACTCTGTGCAATGGCCAGATCCGCCTGTGCTTCTGTTCCCTGGACCCGAGCCCAGCCCGTTTCCCTCCCTGTCCCTCTTTTCCATGAATGAAGTGGAGGGATTTGGCCCAGAGCCAGAACCCTCCAGGCTTTTATCAATGGGATCAAGGGTTTGTCAGATCCGTGAGGATGAGTCACGGCGGGATCCCCTTACTGCTGATTAACGCCTCGCCTGGTGCAGGTCAGCCTGCAAGTCGGGGATCTGCCTGGAAAGGGTTTGCTTGGAGCCTCTGGAACACTTCCATGGATGCACTCACACGTGGAGAGACAGGACAAGGGGGAATGGCTTCAGACTGACAGAGAGTTGGGTTAGATGGGATATTGGGAAGGAATTGCTCCCTGTGAGGGTGGGGAGGCCCTGGCACAGGCTGCCCAGAGAAGCTGTCCTGCCCCTGGATCCCTGGAAGTGTCCAAGGCAAGGTTGGATGGAGCTTGGAGCATCCTGGGATGGTGGAAGGTGTCCATGCCCATGGCAGGGGTTGGAATGAGATGAGTTTACTTTCCTTCCAACCCAGACCCCTCTGTGATTCCATGGTGACACACGGGCTTGCTGGGGCAAGGTGGCATCCTGCATCTCTTCCCAGGGACTGCCACGCAGGAATGTGGTCCCTTCTTGGAGGAGAACATGAGGAGGTGACTCACACAGGGAAGGTCCAAAAAGAGGATTCAGCTCAGCTCTGTGTGATGCCTCAGCTTTTCCACAGTTGCCTCAGAGACTGGTTGGGGTGATGGGCACAGCAGGGAGGGGAAACAGTCACCAGCACCAGGACATGGTTGCTGAGCCACCAGACAGGGTTCCTGTCCCATCTGCAGCTCAGATCACTGGCGTGATCAAACAGCTCTGGAAAAGATGTCCTCAAATTCACTGGCTCCAGCTAAGCCATTGCCAATCTCAGGCTCTCCAAGATGCACACCAAGCCCTCAGAAAGTAACAAAAATGGTGATCTGAAAGGTCTTTTCCGACCCAAGTGATTCTATCATTCCATGGTTTTAAATCCAGGCAAGCAGAGAAGTCATCAGCATTCCATTTCTTTATCATTATATTTTTTTCCCTCAGGTATTAGAGCCTGGAGGAAAATTTTGAAGTCAAACCTCACCTCAGAGACATTTTAAATGCTTCTCTTTGCCTGAGAGGTGCAAAATTCTGTTTCCAAAGTTTTCCTGTTTGGTTTTGGGCAGTCTTTCACCACAGCTTTACATTTATTTCCTAAAGAAAGCAGACCTACATAAGGACAGAGGGTGGACCCCTCAAAACTTTTAATACTGATTTTTCAGAGGATAAGTCCTTCAACTTTCACACAACCAGGCACGTGGAAAGGGAATAGGAACCCCAGTGTCCTTAGTGAAGGAAAACGCACCCCTGGACCATATTCTCTCCTAAATTCCAGCCAAACCACCCATCAGAGAAACTTGATGAGTGTCACAGACTTGGGTAAACCTTTCATTGGAATTTGTGTTTTACTGGCTGCAGGAGAATCCATCATCCTTGGAAACCAACCTTGCTTTGCTTTTCTACTCACAGAGCAATTTGTTTTCTTAGCTGTAGTGTGGGGAGAGATCTGGATGTGATTTCATGTAAAAGAAATCTTTGGGAGGCAAATGGGAAAAGCGGTGTTTTTTGAACCCTGGGATACTGCAAGAACTGGGATTTGAGACTCAGTCTTCTGCATCTTCACCCACAAACAAGGCTCATCCTGGGCTGGCCTGAGCTTCCTCCTAATTGAATGCCTGAAGAGGCTGATTTCCATGAGCCCTTTGCCCCAGGCACATTTACACAGGGCTGAAAAACATTTTCTTGTTTTATATCCATGAATTCCCATCACCCCTCAAACATCCTCCATCCGTCTGCACCCCATCCCTGCCCCAAACCCCATGTGGGACCTCAGCAAGGGCTGGGCTGGTGGCAGTCCTGAGCTTCCACCTGGTCCCTCCAAATGTCCCCATGGCTCTTGGGAATGACCCTGCCCAGTGACTGCACTTCCAGCCCCCACTCCAGAGCATCTCTTTCCCTTCCCCTGGGTGCAGTGGGATCGCTGGAGCTTCCCACAGCCCTTTTGGACAGCACCAGCCTCCTCTCCCTGCCAGCCCCTCTCCTCCCCACCCCCAGTGCGTGCTTAGACCCATTAAGTTTTTGCTCTGGATTGTGTTTGCAATCTCCCCTTACTGCTGCTCTGTTCTTATTTTCTTCTGTTTGATTCCTGCTCCCCACTGGTGATTTAGCAGCAGAAAGGCAAAGAGTTCCTCTGGCCTTCAAGGTTTTGCCTCTACATGATTTTTTTAAGCATTTCCTGAAATGTCCACCCTGCCTGGGGTCTCATTTGTTGCCTGTGGGGTTGGACCTATGTCCCCACAGCAGAAATGGGCTGATGGGTGGTGCAGGAAGACTTTCCTGGGAAGGTCTTACCCCAGTTGTCCCACTGGCATCTTCTCCTGGGTGAACATCCATGGCAGGAGCGTGGTTGAAGTTTCTGAGTGTTGAGGTTTCAATCACCTGCCAACCAGTCAGCTCAGAGGTCTCATTTTGGCCAGGTCTGGCCAGGTTGGGAAGAGGCAGAAGGACCCCATGACCCCATGTCCGCAGGGGTGCAGGAGGTGCAGGACCTTTGAGGTGTAAACCCTTGCTGGATCAGGAGCTGGAAGAGCATTTGCAGTTTGGACAACCCAAGGACAAGACCTCAGGACCTCAGAGAGGAGGCTCTGAATATTTCACATATACAGATGTTGTTTTTTTCTAGTTTTTCCCCATGTGCCAGAAGCCACCTGAGATGCCCTCAGGCAGTGCCCTGACTGCCACTCCAGGATGTGAAAGGTGCTCAGTTCAGGGCTGAACCAAATAAGACTCTGCTCATGTTTTTATTTCAATGAGTAAAACCTCTTCCACTCAACCCCAATTGCTTTGCTTTTGCCCACCTCCATTTCAGCAGCTGTACTGGTAGGCCGTGTGTCCCACCATCCACACAGAGAGGATGACCAAAGGACTCATCATTCCTGGCTCATCCAACAGGAACCTGAGTCACAGGCAGGTGACAGCACAGACCAGCACCCAACAGGTCTGTTTTCTGGATTAAAACTGTGCAAGGGACTGTGCCAACAGGTGACAGCAGGAGTGGTGCCATCCCTGTCCCTGTTTCCTTCACTGGCACAGACAAAGCCTTTCTGTCCCACCCCTACCTCTGCTGCATCCTTTATATTTCCTTTCTCTCCAACAACTCCCAGCCCTGCCCAGGCATTTACCCAGCAGAAATATGACTTTTAATTACTATTTTTTATGACTTCCTTTTCATAATTGCACTGGAGGCTCTCTGCTGTTCTGCTTTAATCTGCATCCTGAGAAATCACTTTCTCAGGCACGATCCACTGGATGGGAAAGGGAAATAAGGATTTCAAAGTGCAGCCATGGGCTTGTTGGCAGCAAAGAAATGTGGGGTCCACTGTAGTTTTATCACAGAATGTTTTGGGTGGGAAGGGACCTTAAAGATCATCCCATCCCATTCCACCCCCTGCCATGGGTAGGGACAACTTCCACTATCCCAGGTTGCTCCAAGCCCTGTCCAACCTGGCCTTGGACACTTCCAGGGATCCAGGGGCATCTTCATCTTCTCTGGACAACCTGTGCCAGGGTCTCACCACCCTCACAGGGAAGATTTTCTTCCTAAGATCTAATCCAAATCTCTCCTCTTTTAGTTTAAAAACCATTCCCCCATGCCCTTTTCCTATCTGCCTGAAAATCTCGTCCCAAAAACTTTGAGGGAGTGGACAAAGTCCTGCAGACCCCCCTCACCTGACTGTTCCCGGCCCAGCTGCTGATGTTTCCACCATATCCAGTACTTTGGTGCACATCATGTCTTGGAGTGGCTACCTGAAACAGAGACTAGACAAAATTAAGAGAATAAAAATGGGTATAATTGAAGGCCTCCAATAGATACACCTTGGGGGAAATGGTCACGAGTTTCTCATACAGTTATAAGTTTGGTAAATTTACAGATCAGGGATTAATCCTCCAATTACACCTTCAGGTAATGAAGTCATATAGCCCCATTTTTCTTTTTCCCCCAGTTTAGTTCTGTTTATACTTTTTGGGGCTTGAGACAGTGAGGTGTCCTTGAGTCCCAGGCCTGGAGAGGAACTATTTTGTCTGAATAAAATGGGAGGACAGTAGCTGACAGGCTATGGAGCTTTAGGGCTATACACCAAAGAATTTGCAGGATTACAAATACATGAAAAATATAAAAGCTAAAATCCTAAGGCATCACACCGAGGAATTAATTGGATTGAAATATCAATGTTAAGACTTTAACACCCTTCAGCATCCCCTCCCTCTTAGTGTCCCTGTCATTATCATCTGTCAGGATCTGGGGTTGTTCATTGTCTGCCATCTATGGGGGGGTCATTTTGCAGGAAAACCTTCAGACAGTGCCAACATTTATTCCTCAACATGAAGAAATGGAAGTGGATTTTTCATAGGGCCAAGGCTGCTCAGAGTGGGGATGAGGAGCAACTTAAGAATGGAAGAGGAGATTTGGGTGCTGTAGACATTGAAGGAATGGCTGTCACTGCTGTCCCAGGGAAATGGTGCAGGACAAATTCATGGACACCTCAGCTCTGGGACGTGGGTGAGGTCTGGTGGTTAGAAAAAGATACCTGAAAGAGGACATTGAGGCCACCAAAGAACCTTCTGTCAACAGTGGGGACACCTCCAGTCATCCCACCCTTGAGAGGTGTCCAAGACACACAGGGACAGCCACCTTTGGAGGTGCCCGTGGCTGTAGGTGACATCTCAGGTGACCAAGTGAGTTACCTAAGCAGCTCCTGGCATGGTGGCATTATCCAGATAGCAAAGCCAGTTCTTTACAAAGAGCCACAAGATCCAATCCTCAATCCCTGTCCTGCCCTGGGCATCCCACAGAGGGTTGCCCAGAGAAGCTGTGGTTGCCTCATCCCTGGAAATGTTAAAAGCTGGGTTGGACAGGTCTTGGAGCAACCTGGGACAGTGAAAAGTGTGACAGGAACCCTTCCAACCCAAACCATTCTGTGTTTCTGTGATAACCCAGCATGACCTGCATAGAACTGAGACAAACAGCCAGCCAGGCACCTCCTGGAGTGGATATTCCCACCATAAGGACATGGGGCTGGGACAGTGGGAGTTGTGTGGTGAATCACAAAGCTCCACCACACAACCAGCTCCAAAGCCTGCAAGAGAGACTCCTTCTCACAGCAGAACCCCCGAGCCATCAGATTTCTTTTAGACTAAAGCAGTGTGTAATATATAATTGATAATGGTTATTCCTGGTGCACTCCTTGTAATGAAATTTTAATGCTGGGGACAGCTCAGCGTGTGCGTGTGTGTGTGTAATGTAGAGCTGGCTCCTCGTGCTGTTAAACACAGCTCCTCAGCCTTTGTTCTGGCAGCTGGAATCTCAGCTGGCTTCTCAATGTCAAAGAGGACAACCTCACATCCAGATGGTGCCAGAATTCCCACCAAAAACAAGAGTCCAGAGCTAGGAGTGGGCGCCGTTGCCAAGAGTTAAAACATGATTCCACCTGATACCCAAGAGTTGCCCTTGCCAGTCCCTTACTAGGAATCTGGCTGCCTGTAAATAACATTTCCATCACCTCTGGGTCCTGTTGAGGAAGAAATTCATCTGGAAGCAGGAGAATCTCGCCCCACAGAGAGCTGCTTTTCAGTGAGCAGGGCTGCCTTTCTCTTGTCACTGATTCCAGCAGTGATTGTGCTATGCCTTTTCCTTTCTTTTCAGGAGGGGTAATTAGCTCCCTTCCTCAGACTCTTCCACAGTCTGAGGTTCATCCTGGGCTGTGTTTTCCCCTCCACTGGTTTATTTCCATGGGCCAGATCTGGCAGCAATATATGGAACTCCCTCCTTGCTCGTGGCCAGCCCTAAGTCCTGGAAAGCAGAGGGATCTTGCCTTCAGATCAGGTTTGCCCAGATTCATGGGAATGAGGAAAAGAAGTCATCATACCCTTCTCTTTTCTACCCATTCTTGATGTTTGTGAGGGTGTAAGATCAGAACCAAAGGGACAGCCTATCAGCTGGACAAGCTGATCTAGCTGGAGATGTCCCTGCTTTTTCCAGGAGTTTGGACTAGATGAACTTTAAAGATTCCTTCCAACCCAGAATGTTCTGTGATTCTGTGATCAGCGTTAGCTCTGTGCAGCAGCTGGTCCTGGGTCCTTTTTGGGATTTGTATGGTGGGATCATTTAGAACAGCATTCGTTAATCTATGCCAAGAAAACAAAGTCCTCCCCACACCCTGCCAAGCACTGGGATTTGGAGAAAACCTGCAAGAGTTTGGATGTTTTATTTGATATTTTCCTGTGCTCCAGGTTACAGAGATAACAAATTTACCAAACATTATCAACACAACTAAACCAGTTGTGCTTATTTCAGGGATTGGGTTGGATATCAGGGAAAGATTCTTCCCCAGAGGGTTTTAGGGCACTGAAAAGGCTTCTCAAGGAATGGGCACAGCCCCGAGGCTGCCAGAGCTCCAGGAGCGTTTGGACAACACTCCCGGGCACAGGGTGGGATTTTGGGGTGTCTGAGCAGGGCCAGGGTTGTTGCTATAGGACACGTGAAAGCACAATGTGAGCCACCTGCTAATTTGCAAGGTAAAAGAGAAAGTTTATTTTCTGACTCTAACTTTTATACTTTTCTAAAGGTGATAGTGGATTGGAGAGTGAATGGGCCACCTCTCCAAAGACGTTAGACAAACCACTAGTACATCAAGTTTCTCCACCCTCATGAAGGAATACAAAACAATATGTTGTTTACAGAAAATGTGTGGGAAAGTTTTTTAACAGAATGTAAACTCAGAAGGCTTTAGAAAAACTTAAGAATCAGGGCAACACTGGATGATCCTGGTGAGTCCCTTCCAGCTCTGGACAGTCTGTGATTTTATGATTCTAAGTGGGTCCTGCCCATTTTTCCCCACCCTGTGGCTCTTTCCTGGGCACAGCCCTTGCTCTCTGCAAGCACTCCCAGCAGTGTCTGGGTGTCTGCAAGGTGGCTCCATGTCCTTGGTGACTGTTCAGCCAAAATAACCAGAGTCTGAGTCTGTCCCGTGGGGCAGGGGACAATCACCCGAGAGGGTTCTGTGAGTCACCTCTGGGCTCAGTCCTCGCTGCTCTGGGCACTTGTGTGACACCACAGATGGACTGAGAGCACTGCCAGCAGATGGGCTCAGGTTCTCCCAGGCCCTGACAGGGCTGGGTGAGTGATTTTTGTGAGTGGTAAATGGAACAGAGTCAGAACACAGGTCTGGGGTCGAACCTTCATGTTTCTGTTTTTGTTGCCATCCCCAGAGCCTTTTCAGCCCTGGCCAGCTCAGATTTAGCCAAACCATCCCTGTCTCAGCTCAGGAGCTGGAATGGGCCAGGGATCATCCCCTACAGGTGGTTGGGATGCAGCCGCTGTCTTTAGGAGGGTGGGAAAGGTTAATGGTGTGAACAGGGGCAGGTCTCAGGGATGGAGATCAGGCTCCAGCATGGATTTTTTGTGGAGGAATAACCTCAGCATCAGGCTGGGTGGGAGAGCTTGGGATGTTCCTCTGGAGAAGACAAGGATCCAGGGAGAGCTCAGAGCCCCTTCCAGAGCCTAAAGGGGCTCCAGGAGCGCTGGAGAGGGACCTGGGACAAGGGATGGGTGGACAGGACACAGGGGATGGCTTCCCACTGCCAGAGGGTAGGGATGGATGGGAATTTGGGAAGGAATTCTTGGCTGTGAGGGTGGGGAGGCCCTGACATAGGTTGTCCAGAGAAGCTGTGGCTGCCCCGGATCTCTGGAAGTGTCCAAGGCCAGGCTGGACAGGACTTAGAAAAATCTGGGATAGTGGAAGGTGTCCCTGCCCATGGCAGGAGATGTTACAAGCTTTAAGGTCCCTTCCAAACCAAACCATTCTGGGACTCTTTGATTCTATGATCAGCTCTGACCTGAGCATTGTGAGGGTTTTCCCCTTTGCCTTTCCTGCATCCCAATCTCTTGCAATAACCACTCCAGGGAGCTGGATCAAAGAGACAATCCCCACCCTGGCAGCCTTCTCCCTGCTCCGAGATCCAGCTGCAGTTTGGAGCTTCCTCCAAGCGCCCATCCCGAGGCTGTTTTTGCTGGCGAAGCCCAGGTGGGATGCTCAGGCACCACGGGCTGTGCTGGGGGAGTGCTGCAATGGAGAGGCTGGTGTGAGCCAAGCGTTGTCACGGAAACCCGAGAGCTGGGGAGGAGGCGGAGAGGGGATGCCGAGAGTGCGGAGGATTCAGGGAGGCAGGGGGGCGGAGGGGCTCTCCCATCATCCCTCCATGCAGAGATTCCCCCAAGGAAGAGACATCTCCCTGCTGCTTTCGGGAGCTTGCTGGCTCGGCTCCTCCTCGCTGGAGTCGATGGATTTGTCTGCACTGCTCCTTCTCTGAGTCAAACCCTTCCTCCCTGTACCACCAAAAAAAAAAGAGAGGAAGAATAAAACGGAGCGGGAAAGCGAGGAAAGAAAGAAAAAGAATTAAAAGGAGCAGGAAGGTGAGGAAAGAAAGAGGATCCAGAGGTGTATGGAGGAGTAACTCTGAATTCCCCGCTGTGATTGCTCCATGGCAGGGTGGCACTGGAAGGCTCCAACAATGGAGCATCATCCATCATCCCCTGAGTGCTCTGAGGCAAACACAGCCACTCCTCCCCCTGCCTTCCCCAAAAAACAGCCTGGTCCCCTCCTTGTTCCTCCTCAGGGAATTCTGAGAGGTGGGACACCATGGAGGTGACACGGACCGTGGCCATGGTGGGCAGGGCACAGTCCTGGCGTTGGTGTGGGGGTCTCTGTCCCTTTTCCATCCTTCTCTGTGACTCTGTTGACCATTGGGATGTTTGGCTTCCCCCAAAGAGACCCTGGGGAAGTCACCAAAGGCCATTTCTGGCTGTGGTTCAGGGGTGACAGTGGCATGGAAGTTCTCACGTGGACATCAGGGCATGCAGAGGGAATTCCACATTGCATCCATGCTGTGACCCTGGGAACAGGGCTCTGGGTCATCCTCGGGGCTCTGCTCACCCCCAGGTTCAGCCATGGCTGGGTCTGAGCTGCCATGAGCTGTGCCAGGGGGTGCTTCAGCAGTTTGGGGTGGGAATGGTCAGATCCTACAGGCATGGCAGTATCTCAGGACTGGCTCTTTCCACATGGCTGAGGTGGAGGATGAGACTCCTCAGCGAGATCCACCACACGGCCCAGCTTCTCCAGACCTTCCCACGCCTACATTGCCTTGCTGAGGATGTTCCCATCACTTTCCATGCTATTTTGGGGGTAGGGCAGTGAAATCTGAAGTGGGTCTGTGAGTATCAGGAGGTGAAGTGAGGGAATTTCATTTCCTAGGAGAGTGGATGGGACCACCATGAGGAAATGAAGTCCTATGATCTTATTCCTTAACTGTGAGGTTGAAAGTCCTCACAGCAGGGGCTGGGTGACAAGAATGTGCCTGAGCAGTGAGACATTTACTGCACAAAGAGCAGCACAAGGTCTTGTTTGTGGGTTTCACTCGAAATTTTGGCCAACTTGAGGAATGAATCCCTGTCCAGGTTTGGGATGGGTGTTCCCACACCGAGGGTGGGCAGGCCCTGGCACAGGGTGCCCAGAGAAGCTGTGGCTGCCCCTGGATCCCTGGAAGCCTCCAAGGCCAGCTTGGAGCAACCTGGGATAGTGGAAGATGTGGAACCAGCTGATCTTTAAAGTCCTTTCCCACCCAAACCATTCTGGGATTTCAGGGTGTCAGGAATAAAGAGTGCAGCCAAGAGAGAGCCACAGCAGCCCCAGCTTGGAAAATGCATCCATGGCTGAAAACACCCCTCCACTGGGACTTCCAATCAGCCTCTAAACACAGTGGAAATCACAGGCATATTTATTCACGCTCAGTTTTTAATCCTGCACTGAACCTGATGGTGGTAATGGATATTAGGGCTGATTGGACATGGCTGATTATTATTATTATTACTATTATTATTATTTTGCCAGCTGCAGGGTGTGTGACTGGGTCTTGCAGCACTCTGCCTCTTCTCTGCTGACTCCTGGGAACTTGCTGCAATTAAGTCCAGGAGACCTGGAATTACTTCT
Source organism: Taeniopygia guttata (assembly GCF_048771995.1). Taxonomy (NCBI): domain Eukaryota; kingdom Metazoa; phylum Chordata; class Aves; order Passeriformes; family Estrildidae; genus Taeniopygia; species Taeniopygia guttata. The sequence goes on along the minus strand of NC_133027.1, from coordinate 3,330,968 downwards.
TAGCAGGGTCTTATTGTTATTTCTGTTAGAGGACTGGGCTTGTTCTGCCTTTTTGTCATCTTTTTTTTTTTTTTTCCTTAACTTTTTGCAGGCAGGGAAAAACTCTTACAAATTCTGGGTTTGGGTATTTATGGATATATATGTTTACATATATATAATTTATATGTCTGTGTATCTCCTGTACTGGTGCAGCCCCTTGCAAATGGCCATTCTTTATCATCCCATCCCATCCCATCTCATCCCATCTCCTCCTCCTCAGCTTCACTCACCCAAACTCACCCACCGAACGTACAAAGAAATAATTATTTATTTATCAGTGTATTTAAAGTGAATTACCCTGTTAAATGCTGTGCTGAGCTGGAGACAGAAGGGGTGAGAAGGGGAAAAAAATACAAACTGGGGAAATGGGAATGAGGAAATCAACGTAAAGACCAAATCTGAGTCATCTGTGGACTGCAAATCTCATTGTGATTGAACTTGATTAATGCCTCTCTTTCAGCTGGTTTGTGGTGTAGGGAAGAATTATGAGGTCACACTTTTAAACTTTGGTTGGTTTTGTTAGATTGTGTTATTTTTTAGAAAATTCTCAAAAAAACCCCAAACCTCAAAAAATGTTCTCCCTCCTCCAAAAACTTTAACCATCCTGCCTGGAGCACTTTCTCAGCTTTGATTTTTGCTTTGAGGTAGATTTTTTTTATCAGAAACAAGTCTTGGACATGTAATAAACTTCAGTGTCACCTGGCCACTGTTGAGACTGCTTCTAAATTGGGGAAACTGAGGCACAGAGGGAAGCACCTCTTGGAGCTCAGGGCTTTTGAGCACTCTGATGGAAAAAAAGGGGATTCAAATCCAAGTCTGTGAGCAAAAAGTACCAAAATCAGGCAATTTTCAGGCTTCACCATGCAGTGTATTTTTATTGCAATGGCCAGTATTTGGGAGTTGTCTGGATAGGGAGAAAAGGCAAAATCCCAGGGAAAATTTCCTCCCAAAGCATAACTGGAGGTTAATTTGTGTCTAGGAGGGTCCTTATGTAAGTGTTTGTGTAAATATATACATTTAAACTCCAGATCCTGTTGTGCTCTGTCTAAACATCATTTTTCTGGAAGTCAGCTGAGCTTTTAATCTTTTGGGCTTGTGAAGAGACGTTTTATTTAGGGAGCAGAACCAAAACCCCAAGCTCCCGACCACTTGTTAGCGCTCAGCAGAAGGAAACCTCGCGCCTCGGGGGCTCTGGGGACTTGGTGCTTTTGAAGGTGAAATCCGCAGGGAAATCCATGCAGCAGGAAGAGCAGCTCCTGCTTCATCACACCGACTAAAAAAAAAAAAAAAATAGAGCTAGAGGAAGAGCTTTCGGTGATCCTGTGGTCTGGATGCCCTGGGTGCGGGGAGGGATGCGGGGATGGGATGCGGGCATGGGATGCGGGGATGGGATGCGGGGATGGGATGCAGGGTTGTGGTGGTCCTGGAGGGGGTGAAGAAGGTTTTGTGCGGTGTCTCCGTGCCCAGCACGTCCCTCTTAGGTGAGGAGGGGACGGGGCAGTGACGGAGCGCAGGTCGGCGCGTCCCCGAGCAGGGATGCGGGGGCACAGCTCGGGTGAAGGATGCTGGCACCTCCTCTGCTGCAGTGAGGACGGGAATTCTGTGCGTGCAAAGCCCCGCCACCCCAGCGGCGACAGCTCCTGAAATGACCCCAGCGCCGCAGGACCGATCCCTTTATCCGTAACCGCGGTGCGCCAGAGGAGGAGATGGAGAGAGGAGAACCACGGAGCGGGGAGGAGGAGGAGGAGGAGGAGGAGGAGAGGGAGGATGGGAACTGATTACGTGGGAGGCATTTTGTCCAGCAGCAGCAGCAGCAGCGAGGATGCAGATGAAAGCATCATCCCGCCGGGGAGAAAAGGAGATGGAGAGGATGGTCCGGCGTGCCCAGGGATGGGCTGGCACGGATGCACCCAGCTCCAAATCCCCCTTCTCCGGGCACCCCTCGGCCCCGGTGGGGCTGTGCGGCTGCCGGGGCCGGGATTAAGATGGATAGATTGGTGGGAAGCGGTCGCTGTGACCGGAATAGAAAGCACGGTGGCTTCGTGCTGACTTGAGGGCACGGATCCAGAAAATAGCATTGCTCGGGAGATGATTACTTTACTATTGGAGCTTGTCCTTAAAATAGCAAGCTGGCTCCTCGCTGCTCCTCCTTTCCCTGTGCCCGTGCACAGTCCTAGTGGTGGCTGTCAGATTCCTAGGGTGCTTTGCCCGACACTTTATTCCTTCTTCATTTCCTCATTATCCATGTCACAGCATACTACGTAAAAATGTCCTTGAAGGCCTCTCGGTCTGTGCAAAGCTCACGATGGGGCAGGCTCAGCTCTGACCATTGCATTTGTCGCAGGGGAAGGATGTGGGGGGAGCTCCATGGGGAAAATCAATCAGGGCAGCCATGGGGTGACAAACACAGCGTGGGTGACCCCACTCCTGGGGTGATGCTGGGATGTCACCCAGGGAATATCAGAGCCCTTCACTGGCTATCTCCTCCTGGCTGGGTGCTGCTGGGATGTCACCCAGGGAATATCAGAGCCCTTCACTGGCTATCTCCTCCTGGCTGGGTGCTGCTGTGACCCTGGGGCAGGGTCCTGCAAGGGCTTGGTGGCAGGAGCACTCCCACCTCGTCCCTGCGGCCTGGTTCTGGGTTTTATTTCACGTGGGGAGCAGCAAGGAGGAGAACAAAGCCAAAACCAGAGCAGAGAGCAACTCAGGGCAGCCACTGATCCCTCGGAGCCCTCAGCACAGGAAGAGCCTTGTGCTGTCACCACGGGGGTGACGTGTCCCTGCCACGTCCCACGGGTGCATTTACGTCTTCTCCGCTGGCGCAGGCAGAGCCACCCGTGGTGAAGGAGTCACCCGTGCCAAGGGATGGAAGGGGAAGCAGCAAAGCTCCTTCCATGGGCTCAGCCAGGGGACCACAAGTCCGAGACCTCAGCCAGGGGTCTGAGCTCATTTCTGGGCTAAACTTAGTTCAGAGAGTCCCAGCAGCCACTTGGGAACGCTGCCACGTTGGGATGGATGCCCTGGAGCAGCATTTTGTAGGCCAGGCCATCCGGATATTATTGTTAATGTTAAAAATATTCTCTGCTGAGTGATAGAGGCTTGTGCTCCTCTTGGGCTGTCTCAGTGTGGATGCCTCCTGTCTTCCCATCCTCACATAAAGCACTGAGTCCTCGGGAAGGGAATGAGATTTATGGAGCTGAGGATGTCCCACACTGGGGTCACAGGCAGAGAGGGGAAGAGCAGTGGGGCAGCCAGGGTAAAGCAGGGAGAGCCACAGTGAGTCCGTGCAAATGCAGCAGTGTTGGGACCCTGACATGGGGTCTGCATCCTGCTGCCTGCACTGCTCCTTGTCCTGGCACTGATGGGCCAAGGTAAACCAGCCCTGACCCACACAGTGCCCAGGCGTGGGGCAGGGACTGTGACTGCTCCCACAGAGTGTCTGGATGCAGCACCCCCCTTCAGAGGAGGCCATGGAGCTGCTCTGAGAGCTGGAGCCCCTCTGCTCTGGAGCCAGGCTGGGAGAGCTGGGGGTGCTCACCTGGAGAAGAGAAGGATCCAGGGAGACCTCAGAGCCCCTTCCAGAGCCTAAAGGGTCTCCAGGAGAGCTGGAGAGGGACTTGGGGCAAGGATCTGGAATGACAAAGGGAAATGGCTTCAAACTGACAGTATCAACACCTGACCACATCATCTCCCTACAGAAGAACTTATCTAACAAGAATTACCTGATGCTTCCTGATTCTCTGCCATGTCTGAAGATGATTTGGGTTGAAAGAGACCTTGAAGATCATCTAATTCCAAACCCCTGCCATGAGCAGGGACAACTTCCACTATCACAGGTTGCTCCAAGTCCCATCCAGCCTGACCTTGGACACTTCCAGGGATCTGGGGGCAGCCACAGCCTTTCTGGGTACCCTGTGCCAGGGTCTCACCAATCTCAAAGGGAAGAATTTCTTCCTAATATCTAATCTAAATATATTCTCTTTTAGTTTAAAACCACTCCCCTTTGTCCCATCACCAACTGCTTGTGTAAAAAGTCCCTTTCCTTGTTTTTTATAATTCCCTTTAGGCTCCGGAAGGGGCTCTGATGTCTGCCTGGATCCTTCTCTTCTCCAGGTGAACACCTCCAGCTCTCCCAGCCTGGCTCCAGAGCTGAGGACCTCCAGCCCTCAGAGCAGCTCCATGTCCTCCTCTGCAACCCAATTAAACAAATATATTGAAAAATGAAAAAAAAAAATAATTTCTGTAGAATTGCTGTAGTTTTGATATTTATATGTTTACTTATTTAAAATGATGCCAACAGCTGCATGGACACGCTCACGTGGGCTTCAGCTGGCCTTTCTTCTGCTTAATTAATGGTGACGACTCTTGAAGCTTGCTTAGCATTCCTTTATAAAAAAGTGTCATGAAGGACATGGTTATTTCTTCTTTTTCTTCTTAACAATAATGCACAAAGCAATTTTGAAACAGCTAAATACAAAATTGAAGGAGCCCTTTGGACACCAGGGTAAGGTCTCCTGCAGGCAGCTGTGGCAAAGGTTTATGTTTGGATTGAAGGGTGAAAAATCTGTGGACAAGCCCACAAGGGAAAAATCTCTGTTCTCACCATAAATTATAAAAACAACCCCCCAAAACCCCCCAAAAATAATCTCTCTGTGCTTAGTGTTTTATCTTCTGACAGGGACACACACAGAGGTGTGGGAAGGGGGCACAGCGTTCATGCCAGGAGCAGAACAGACCCCAAGCTTTTAGGGAGTGTTTGGAGAATGAGGGGAATGACCTTTTCCAGCCATGTGGGGATGTCCAGGGAAAAGAGAGGAGAGAGGAACACAGAGGAGAATCAACGAGGTAAAAACAATCCAGAACCGACATTGAACTAATCGCCTTAAAAGAGATTTCTGGGGCCATTCTGGTAATTTGGGGATTTATGTTTTTTTATGACTGCCCGTTCTGGGATTAGCTCTCAGGAGAGCAAGGACTGGAAATATTTTTCAAGCTATTTGTGACTCAGCAGCTGCGAAGCGCTGATTACTGGCAGCAGCTGACGTCCGAAAAGCATCTAAGTCTTTATTATATTATCCAAAAAGGGCACAGCCTTTTTTTTTTTATCACCCCAGCTTCAGAACAGCGAGTTCCCAAACCTTCAAGGAGGACCAGGGACAGAGGGCAGAAGGCGGCGCTGAAAGAATATTTTATTCTCTTTTCCAAAAGCTCTTCAAATTTTCCATTTTTTGGTGCTTCCAACCACTTGTGTTGCCTTGGGATGTTCCCTTTGGATTTAGGAAAGATAAGTGATACCAAACCAACCAGTCTGATGAAGTTTGTGGTGTTTCTAGGGAGCATGACTTCTGTGTTTCCATTGGCAGAGTGCTGTGCTTTCCCACATGCCCCTGGAAGGCTGATTTCCTTCAGGAAATCATCATGGAGGGAGACATGGAGCTCCTGGAGAGGGTCCAGTGGAGGACTCCAGAGATGGTGAAGGGATTGGAGCATCTTGAGGAGGCACAGCTGAGAGGAGACCTCAGCCCTGGGTTTCCCTGTGAGCAGGGAGGGGCAGAGCAGGGCCCAGGTTCTGCTCTGGGACCCAGCAATGGGACCAGAGGAATGGGCAGGGACTGATCCCAGTGAGTTCCACCTGGACAGGAGGAAAAAATGTCCTGTGCAGTGACCAGGCACTGAACAGATTGTCCAGAGAGGGAGTGGAGTCTCCTCACTGGGGATATTCCAGAACTGTCTGGACACAACCCCGAGTAATCCACTCTAGGGAACCCTAGTTGAGCAAGGGTGTCGGTCTAGAAGACCTGCAGTGGTGCCAGTGCTCCTGCAGTGGTCACAATCATCCTGTGATTCTGTGATCAAACTGGTCACTGCTCTGTGCCTCAGTTTCCCAGTGCTCATAGACCCAGCAGGTCACGTCAGCCCATGAGTGCACAGCTCTGATACAGCCACAGAGATTAGACATTAATTAGTGGTTATTTATCAAGCCACCAGAGTCCATCAGGCTGTTCTGGTCCTAGCAAGACTTTTTTTAACATCAGTTCAAGTCCAGCTCTGAAACACACAGCCGGGTGCGGTGACTCGGTGGTCACAGCAGCATGTTTGGCACTGCTGGATCAGCCCGGGGACGAGGAGAGAGATCTGTACCCCCTTCTCCTGGCTGTAGTGTCTCAAAGCAGGTCAGGCCACTCTCGTGACTGCTCATCCCTTTCCCGTTCGTCATCCCGAGACAAACTCCCCGCAGCTTTCCCCTCTGTTGCTATTACACACTGGTCCTCCGTCAGTCTCCCAGCCCAGCGTGTCCATCCAAGCCCATAGCCAGGAAGCTCCCGGGATGCTGCAAGCCCCAGCAGCCGATCCGTGTCCGCAAATGAGCGGTGGGATCGGGCCAGGGGCACAGCCGGGATCCGTCGGATGAGCGGAGGCAGCAGCACGTCAGCAGCTTGTACCCAAATCTCCAGATGGATGGGCAGCATCCCTGCGAGCTCCTCACGGGCACCGAGCTGCCTGCTGCACAAAGGGTCCTGCCAAAGCCAGGGAGGGGGGAAGAGCATCCCTGCCGTCGCGGGGATAATAAGGATAACGAGTTTGAGGATAGGATAAGGAGTTTGGGATAATTTCTCTGCAGACCCTCAACTCCTTGTTTGTTGTGGCTGGCAATGAACAGGAGTGGGGATAAAATGAGATGAGTGAAGGGGAGGAGGTTCAGAATACAGGAGGGAAACTTTGTGCTGGAAATGAGCAGCACCAGAGTGGTCCATTTTGGCTGAAATTGTGTGATGCTGTGCACAGCTGGGCAGAGAATGTGGATAAATCACTAAAAATGAGAAATCTTTGGTGAAGGATCATGGAATCCTAGAATGGTTTGGGTGGGAAGGAACCTTAAAGTTCAGCCAGTTCCACTCCCTGCCGTGGGCAGGGACATGTTCAACTATCCCAGGTTACTCCAAGCCCTGTCCAACCTGGCTTTGGGTACTTCCAGGGATGGAGCAGCTACAGTTTCTCTGGACAACCTGTTCCACTTTCCTGCTGGTAAATCTGTGGGAAGATCCTGACATGCATTGGCACCATCCCATTTCTTTGTGGGGCCTCTGCTCTGATTTTTGTGTGGTGCTGATGACTAAGAAAAGGCAGTGCCAACCCTCTGGAACCTGCAGTGATTCCCCCCTGTGATTTGTTCTCCAGCTCCACCACCTGAGAGCAGCCAACAGGTCCTGTGGCATTCCACGCTCATCCCTCATGGAGTGGCCTTTACAAAGGCAGGGACGGCATTCCAGTGAGCATTTCCTGGGATTTGTTTATCCAGTGTGTGGGAGTGGGATGAGTGATCCTGACTGGAAGGCTGGTGAGATGCCTGGGAGAAGAATTCCCTGTACAAGCCAGAGGCAAGGCTCATTCCCCTCTCTGCACTCATCGTTTTTATGATTCCTCTTTTTTTTTCTTCCATCATGAGCACAGGAAGTTGTTTTAGGATAAACCCCAGCCCATTCATACACACATGCCACCTATGAGGATGAGTTAGCTCTGCTTCAAGCTCTGCCCCTGCCTCTCACTTTGCTTCCTTCTGGTCAAAAGAGCTTCTCCAAAATCTGTAATAACCAAAGGTGAGGGGAGGAATTGGAATAGCCAGTTTTTGTGTTCATCCCAAATGGATATAAGAAGTTGACCTTTAGGATACATGTGTGGAATTGGATTTCTGGAGTAGTTTCCTTCAGAAATAATACCAGCAAAATTTAGATATTAAATATATATTTGTGCGTGTGTGTGCACAGCTATGTGGATATGCAAACAAATCCAGATACGGATGTGGATTCGTTTGACTGGAAAACTGCCCAGCAGGGAAGGAGCTGGTGGTGCTGCTCAGCAGTGCCTGAACATGAGCCCAGGTAGGCAAGAGGGCAAAGGTACCTGGGCTGTCCCAGCTCTGGGGTGGCAGCAGGGCCAGGGCAGCGCTGTCCCCTGGGCTGGGGCACCTCCAGTGCTGGGGACAGCTCTGGGACCCTCCTGACAAGAGAGACATTGAGGGGCTAGAGCATGTCCAGGGATGGAAAAAGAGCTGGGGAAGGGTCTGGAGCACCAGGAGGGGCTGAGGGAGCTGGAAAGGGGCTCAGCCTGGAGAAAAGGAGGCTCAGGAGGGATCTTGTGGCTCTGCACAACTCCTGACAGGAGGGGACAGCCAGGGTCAGGCTCTGCTCCCAGGGAACAGGGATGGGATGAGAGGACAGAACCTCAAACTGCACCAGGCTGGGCATCAGAAGGAATTTCTTCCTGATAAGGTTCGCCAAGCATTGGAAGGGGCAGCCTCGAGAGGTTTGGAGTCCCCATCCCTGGAGGTGTTCATGTCTGGACATGGCATGCAGTGCTCTGGGCTGGTGACAAGGTGGGGATTGGTCACAGCTTGGACTGGATAGTCTCAGAGGTCTTTTCCAACCTAAATGCTCCTTTGAGTCTGTGTACAGACACATGGAGGTTTGCAGAGCTCCCCACCCGTAATTGCATCAACGGCTCTTCAGAGACTTGCTCAAAAAAATCAATCACGTAACAAAATATTGAAATTAAATGAAAAATAAATCTGTTTCATAGTAAATCACAACATAATAAATTGTCTCCTTTTCCTCCCCACTCTTTTTCTTTTTTCCTTCTTGTATTTCTTCCTTTCTCTTAAAATCACAAACACTGGTGGATGTTATTTGAGAGGGAGTGTGTTTCCAAAGCTGTATAAATCTGCAGGAATTCATTAAGCTCCACTGAATTTATTGAAAATTATAAAGTTTTTAAATCTACAAATGTCTGACATCTTTAAAGACTTATTAATTAAAGCAAACCATTAAATACTCATGTCGCATTTATGGAGCATTTGAGCTCCATTGAATATGCAGATCAGGTAATTCATCTTTTTAAGCTCCATAATTTTTGTTCCCGAAAGAAGATGGGGTTAACACAAAGGAGGAAAATCCAAAGTTTGCAGAGTTCTTAGGGTGGGAGAATTCACAGCCAAATTCAGGATTTCTCTGTTTCCAGGAATTTTCAGGTAAAACTGATGAATTTTTGCTGTCCTCAGCTTTGTGGGGTTGATTCAGGTCAAGCTATGTCCTGGGTCATTGTCCTTCCACCACTGGGGGCTGAGGTGGGATGGTGAGAGGAGGTTGAGAAAAGCAAGTTTATGCATTCATGGCAGACACCTGCAGGTGTGAAGTTTCTCAAGGAGAACAAGGAGGATTTTGGAGTTCCTGAGTGGAAAATTCCTTTCAGGCTGCAGGACAATGGTTGCTCTGAGAAGGGACTGAAGGGGTTGAAAAAGACATCTGGAAATCTGCTGGAAATCCAGCACATGGGGTTCCCAGGATAAAAGGGTAGTTTCTGTCAGCCAACACACACACAATCCAAGGTTTTCATCACAAGAAAGCTTTTTGTTTTTACATTTGACCTCCTTAAGATGCTGCACAGGAGGTGCTGTAATTTGCACCCAGAGCTAAACAAGGATTTAAATGAGACAAGAGGGGAAATGACTTCCCACTGCCAAAGGGCAGGGATAGATGGGATATTTGGAAGGAATTCTTCCCTGTGAGGGTGTGAGGCCCTGGCACAGAGAAGCTGTGGGTGCCCATGGATCTCTGGAAGTGTCCAAGGCCCTGCTGGATGCGGCTTGGAGCAACCTGGGATAGTGGAAGGTGTTGGGTTTGGAACAAGATGATGTTTCAGGTCCCTTCCAACCCAAACCATTCTGGAATTCTATGATTTGTATTTGTCTGAATTCTGATAAGGTGGGGACTGTGATCTGAGTAAGTTTTTAGACAAATAATCCTGGTGATTTCCAGGCCAAGTGTAAATGTAGGAAGGACTTTGCATACTGAGCATCCCATTCACAGAGCTGATCTTGAGTGATCAGGGATTGGAATGAGGTGAGGACAAAATATCTATGTGACCATTTCATAGCCAAAAAAACCCACAGGTTTGGGTTGGAAGGGACCTTAAAGATTCTCCAGTTCCAATCTCTCTGGCATGGGCAGGGAACCTATTTCCTGACAGGCAGATCAAGAGGCAGACAAGGAAAAAATAATTTGCTTTTGAGAAAAATTAGAGATGATGGCCTTAAGCTTCATCTATCCAAGGACTTATTCTGGACTGTGCACCTGACATTAGTGGTTCATAATTAATTCCCTGTGTTGATGCTCCTATTCCAGAATCAGACACGCCTTATTCCAAATTAGTTCAATCCACCTGGGACCCTGCCACAAAACCAGGTTAGGAAATTAGCACAAAGCAGCTGAGCTTTGGTATCCAACAGGATAGGCAGGAGAATCCATGGAAAATGCAAAGGAATTCAGCTTCATTTTACATCCCTGAGAGGAGGAAAAATTCATGTAAAAATACCTGCCTCAGACTGAAAAACACACATGTGAGCAATACCCAGGCCTCAGCAGATGTGCGGTTGTATTTTAAATTGCAGTAATGTGATTTAGTGCAGGAGCACCAAGCACCACTGGGAAATAGCAATTCTACTCTAAACTCTATTCCTGCTGTAACCAGAGTGAGTTTTCCCCCCCTGAAAATAAATCTGCACTGAAGGTTTCATAGATGAGTAACCTGACTGGGACAAGGATTTGTGAGAGCTTCATTCTGGGCACAGTGCTGATAGTTTATCTATTTTTCACCACTCAGTGCATGATTTTAACTAACCGCTAATTTAGCGTTCCTTTATTTTTACTAGTTTCTTTTTTCCTAAAGCTGAAGAACTATTAAGTCTGAAGCAAACAAGAAACTTCATCTGAGGTACCACGAACACAAAAAACCAACAAAACTGAAAAATGCAAAACCAAACAGGGAAAAAAAAAAAAAAAAACCCAAACCAAACAACAAAAACCAAAACACACACACAACAAAGGAACCTGTTTAGTAATGATTTTGCATGATTGGTACATATAATTTAACACACATTCAGAGATTCAGAGTGATTTGGGATGGAAGGGACCTTAAACGCCAGCCAGTTTCCACCCCCTGCCATGGGCAGGGACACCTTCCACTGTCCCAGGCTGCTCCAAGCCCCATCCAGTCTGGCCTTGGACACTGGCAGGGATCCAGAAGCAGCCACAGATTCTCTGGACCCCCTGTGCCAGGGTCTAACCTTCCTCACAGCCAAGAATTCCTTCCCAATATCCCATCCATCCCTGCCCTATGGCAGTGGGAAGCCATTCCCTGTGTCCTGTCCCTCCATCCCTTGTCCCAAGCCCCTCTCCAGCTCTCCTGGAGCACCTTTAGGCCCTGGAAAGGGCTCTGAGCTCTCCCTGGATCCTTCTCTTCCCCAGGTGAACACCCCCAGCTCTCCCAGCCTGGCTCCAGAGCAGAGGGGCTCCAGCCCTTGGAGCAGCCCTGTGGCCTCCTCTGGACTCATTCCAACAGTTCCATGTATTTTTCTTGTGGAAGCTGCCTTAGCCAAGGATCCTCGGGTATCTGACCTCTGACAGGGATGGTGCATATTTGGGGATTTGTTTGGGTCAGTGAAAATTCACCTCTTGTGTGTGGGCATCATTCCAGAGACCAAAATGTGGAGCACACAGGTTGGGCATTCGAGGGATAACTGGGTATTTTCTGTGGAATATTTAATTTACAGAACCCAAAATGTCAGTGCTGAACCCCTCTTTTCTGCATCAGGTGTGCTGATGAGGGAGGTGACAGCTTGGACTGGGCAGAGAGACCTCGTACTCTCCATCATCTGGAGTCTCCAACACCCCTGTGGGGTGGGGGTCTTCCCTTTCTTGTTGCTTTCTTCAGCTTGATGGGATTGTGATGCTGTTTTTTGGAAGTTCCCCACTGGCATGAATTAAACAGAATTCCTGCCTGAGTGCAGGGAGGGGCTTTTTGAACATTCCCAGAGGAGATGGAAAGCAGAGTCTTGATTTATTCACAGAGAAAGGAGAGGTCCCATCAGTGATCTGAAGTGCTGGAGCATAGGACTCTTTACTCTATCCCAGAGGTTTCCAGCTCTGGAGCAGCATAAAGAAAATCACTGCTTTTAGGGAAAAAAAAAAAAAAAAAAAGGTGAAAGAAAAGAGAAAGGAAAGTCTTAAAAGTGCCTGAAACTGGCTTGAGATATCAGCTGTTCCACCATTTCCATGAGCCACCTGCAGACTCCAGCTGTATGGATGGATTAGGCAGTGCCAGGGTGTGATTTTGGGCCAGTAGCATTGGCTCAGGTGGTTCCCAGAAGCACTTTCAGAATTGGCACAGGGCAGGGATAATGATGGAGTGGTGCCTTAAAGGTGGGACATTCAAATTTTCTTAATGGTTTGACGCCCAGCCCAGGTTTTGCTCTAAGAAGTGGCAGGAGCTGCACTTCCCAGAGAGCTCCAGGATTAGGGAAATACAAAATAAATGAAGTCAGGGAGGGGAGCGCTCTGTAAATCATCTGTCTGCTGCCCCTGTGATGTGACCAAGTGAGACAGCTCAGGTCCCCAGGGAGGCTGGCACTGACGAGGCTTGGGGTGAAGTCCTGGAGTGCAGCAGGGTCAGACCTTCTGCACAGCCACCCTTGGGCTGTGGGACTGAGTCCCCCCGAGATCAGGCTGACCAGGGATCATTGTCACTTCTGGAACAGATGATGGTGAGGCCCTTCCCTTCACATTAACTTCCTCCTGATGTGCTCCCGGGGGCAATGGTTGTGGTGATGATGTAAATGTGTAGACACTGGCCAGGCTTTCTCAGCCAGGTCTGCAGTGAGGACAGGGACCCTGCTCTTTGCGGGAGGAGGTGTTGGTGGATGCTTCCCCCAGGAACTGAAAATTTACCTTGTTGTGCTGGGAGCCCACCTCTGAGGGATGCTCTTCCTCGAGGGCCTCTGAGCAACTCACAGCACAAGGTGCTTGTGGTGGTGCCTCAGATTTTAGCTTTTATATTTTTCATATTCTGGACTGCTTTAGTGTGTAATTCTGAGCTTCATATTAGGGGATGGAAAACTCTCTTCACGGAGCAGGGAGACAGAACAATTCCTTCTCTAGCTTAGGACAAAGGACAAATGATACAAACTTCAGGCCCTTCAACAATGTGGACTGAAGAGAGAAAAACAAGAAGGATGGGACTTCCTTCCTTTATAACCTAAAGCTTATAAATGGACAATTAACTCCAATATGCAAATGGAGCAGAACTTATAAAAGTGTGAGACCCTATGACTGGTGTCCAGTTTTTGACCATTTTGGTTCATCTTGGGTGTAGCCCTGTCTGGGCTCTTGTGCTGCCCAAGGTGGATCCATTGAGGCCTTTTAATAAATCCATACTTTATTCTTTAGCCCCTGTCCAGCCAGGGCTACACCCAAGATGAACCAAAATGGTCACAAAAATGGATGACTGGTCACGAGGTCTCACAGTTTTATAAGTTCTGCTCCATTTCCATATTGGAGTTAATTGTCCATTTATAAGCTTTAGGTTATAAAGGAAGGAAGTCCCATCCTTCTTGTTTTTCTCTCTTCAGCCCATGTTTTTTATGCTCTTGGGCCTGAGATTTAGATCATTTGTCGTTGGCCCCCAGCTAGAGAAGGAATTGTTTTGTCTCTCTACTTTGTGAAGAGAGCTAACCATCCCCTAATATGAAGCCCAGAATTACTCACTAAAGCAGTACAGAATCTGAAAAATATAAAAGCTAAAACCTGAGGCATCACCTTCACTATCCCAGGTTGCTCCAAGCCCTGTCCAGCCTGGCCTTGGACACTTCCAGGGATGGTGCAGCCACAGCTCCTCTGGGGAACCTGTGCCAGGGCCTCCCCACCCTCACAGGGAACAATTTTTTCCTAACATCTAACCTAAATTTCTCCTCTTTTAGTTTAAAATCTTTGCCCCTTATCCTATCACTATCTTCCCTCGTAAAAAGTCCCTCTCCCTCTTTTCCTAAGTGCTCTTTAGGTACTGGAAGTGGCCCTAAGTTCTTCCTAGAGCCTTCTCCAGGCTGGACACCCTCAGCTCCCTCAGCCTATTCCTCAGGGAAGTCAATATGACAGGCACTCTTCACCCATGGGAGAGGGAAAATGTCATTACCCATCTAATTGTGGGGTTTGCTCCTTGTGTCTCTGAGCTCCAGCAGCAGCTTCCCCCCACATGGAAGGTTGGAAGGGGGTGGACTGAGCTGATTAAATGAGAGCACATCATAGCTGGAAATAAAGGGCCTTAAATGAAATCTGTCACAGCTCTGAGGCCACAGCTGCAGGTAAAGGACCAAGAAATATCTCTGAGAGCTCAGTAACACAGACATTAGGTTCTTTATGAGTGTCTCACAAAGTGCAGTGAAAATGTCTTTGGTTTTGTAGGGGCTGTGCCAAAAACCTGTGATAATGTGTGTGGTAATGGTTTTTATAAAAATCTTTTAAAAAGAAGGATTAATAGAATTTATACTTTCAGGGCTGGGTTTTGCAGAGCTGGGCTGCTTCGGCTCCCACTAAAGTCAACAAGGGTTATACCTCCAAAATGAGTGAAGGAGCACAGTTGCTGATTCTGAGAGATTTGGAAATGGTTATCCCTCATATTTTTTTGGCTAAGCAGGTAAATAAATATCTTCACACAAAAAAAAAAAAAAAAAAAAAAAAAAGAGCCATATCCTTAAAAGCCCAGTTCTCCCATCCTGCCCTCAGCCTGGAGGGACACAAATGATACCAATGGATTTACATCTCTCATCAAGGAGAGCACCTGGATTCCTGTTTCTCAGGAATGCAATGTCAAGGGATGATTCTCCACCACATCTCCCCCTCCCACAGCAAAACCATGGGATGAAAATCATCCAGCTTCTGCTTCCTGTTCCTACTGGATCTCTCAAAATGCTTTTGCAGCCCTCCCAGCCCCAGGTGAGCCAAGAGGATGGGTGGGGGACAGGAGGGGAGGGAAGAGGGGAGTAACAAAATCCTTTCAGACAGCTCCAACAGGCAGAGCAGGAGCCTCAGAGCATGGAGACGCCTTGGCTGGAGCAAAAAGAGGCTTTCAGGGCATGACACAAGTAGGTCATCCTGCCTCCCACTCCTTGCATCGTGGCAGGAGCAGAGGGGAGAGGGAAGGAGCCTCTCCAGCCTGCCCGCAGGGATTGTGGAGATGCCGCTTCCACCTGACCCTGTGAGCGTGACCAGACCCAGGGCCAGCCCCTGCTCTGCCCTGAGCACCAGCACAGCAAAAGCCTTTAATGCTCCTAAAATGGAACATTTTCAGCCCTAGACTCATACTCTGCAGGGTGAACACGCCTCGGGCAGGAAAACAGCCTTAGGATACTTGGTTCATCTGCAGCTTGGCTTCCTCTGCTCCACTGTGGGCTATTACACCTCTCCTCTCATTTTCCTTTTTTTTTTTTTTTTTTGTTTTGTTTTGTTTTGTTTTGTTTTTGTTTTGTTTTGTTTTTATTTTTATCTTCCCATTTTTCCTGGCTTGGAGGGGCCAAAGAAGTTGTTAATGCCAGCCTGGCTGGTTTGGCTTTCTCTTCCCTGCTCCTGGGGACTGTCCAAGTTCTGTGGCCACATTGCAAGGGACCAACCTCCAGTGGAAAGAGAGTCTTGTTTCTTGGCCTTCCTCCTGAGCTGTTGCCCAATTCCCTGTGGAAAACAAGTTTATGGAATTTCTCTGCATTTTGGCTTTGATATCAAACTTTTGACACTCTTTCCAAGCAGGGCTGCTGCCCTTTGCTTTGCAAGGGGTTTCTGGAGCCCACATTCCTGTCTGGATTTGGTCTGTATTGCTTTGACTGGACACAACCTTCCCCTCTCTGGGCATTTCCCAGAGTCACAGAGGACTTCAGTTTGGAAAGGCCCCCAGGAGACTGTTCAGTCAACTCCCCCATGTTTAATTTCAGTCCCAAACTCACCAAATAGGTGTGGCTTGGGAATTGCCATTGGCACCACTCCTACTCAGGTCCCGTGTGACTTTGTCCCCAACAATTCAGGGATAAAAATACGTGTCTTTTCCTTGCATATGGCCCAGTGGAAGGTTCCCTGCCCATGGCAGGGGGGTTGGAATGAGTTGATCTTTAAGGCGCCTTCCAACTATAACCACTCTGTGACTCTGTGATCATTACCCTCCATGCTCATCTCTGCAGTTGGCCTCAGTTCTTCTTCCCATGCCTGTATGGATTGATTCCCTGGCAGTCTCCTGGCTGCCTTAATCTCTCCATGCTGCCTCTTCAGATTCCCTTCCTGGCTGCTGGGTTGTTTCCCTGTTAATTAGGCATTTCCATGCTGCCAGTCTGGCCATGCTGCCTCCTGCCACCATGTTCAATGTAATACCTGCTGGAAGGCAGCAGGGAGAGGCTCCTGAAAAGATCTATTTATTAAATGAACTATTTAGAGAAATGCTGAAGCCTGGGAGGCAGCACCAAGGCCTGAGAAGCCGTGTAACCTCTGTGTCCTGTTTTAGCACAGTGTGGTGATTCCCCTCCTCTCTGGTCATCCTGCAGGTGAAAGCACCACCACTTGTATTTTGGCAACATCTCAGCACTTTGTATACTTAATATAATAATATACATATATTATCATATTATTTATAGTAATATTATTTTATATATATAAATATATTCATCCTCCTGGCACTCAGGACTTTACTGTAGGTGGGACAATGTTGCTGGTCCTTTCTTCCCAACCAAGGAGCCCTTGGAGACAAATGGCCACAACACCATCATTCTCAAGCCAGTTAGTTAATTTTGCTTAATTCAGCCATGTGGGAAGTTTGGCAGGACATAATCTTTTGTGGTGATTTAAGCCCCTTCTTTCCCCACCAACCCACTGCTTGTGTGCTTCTCCCTCTGGTCACACCTTGCCTGCCACCAAGGGGAATCCCAAGGCAAGCAGGGACAGTGAAATTCCCCATTTGTGTACAACACCGTGGATTGATTTAGTCTGGCTCACTAAATAAACACCAGGGACATCCCCTGCCCTAAAAGGCTGCTGAATTTATCAAGTTCAATCACAACAAGATCCCAGCTGCTGAATTGGCAAAATTCAGCCTGGAAGTCAATTCAGGACTAGGAACTTGCAAGCAACACGGGGACACAAACAGGACCAGTCCTTTCTCTGCTGAAGAAACAAGATATTTTTCAGTCTGCCTCTAAAGGCAGCTGGGAATTTTGTCCCCAAGAGTATAACTTGGCCACCAAGGGGTGTAGATGGTCTGAAACTCATAGTGGCCAGAGTGCCCAGCAAGGCTGATATCACACTCCTTTTCAGGGCATGGAAGAGATTTGCCTTAAATAGGAACTGCCATGGGCTGGGTTAAACTTCCTTTCCTAGTTGGTCTCAGTGAATGCAGCACATATTTGTGTTATCAAGCAACATATTTGTGTTATCAATCAACCATTCTCCAATTTCACTGACCAACATCCTTTCCAAATCCACTTTTTTAAGTAATGTATTAAATCTTTAGGAGACTGTCCAGACAACCCAAATGAGTTTTATTAGCTAACTGCCAATAATCCTGTGCTTTTCATAGAAATAGGAAATCCAGGCAGGACTTTCCTGGAAGTCACACACAGAATCACAGAATATCCTGAGTTGGAAGGGACCCACAAAGATCATCGAGTCCAGCTCTTCATGTTCTCATTGATTTCCTTAGAACAGTGTTCCCTGGGTCACATGGAAGGTCACCTGCCTTGAAAATATCATTCCCATTGGATGCTTCCAGATTTCCTTCAACCTTTGTTTTCCACTGGGAGAGCTAACCCAGAGCATGAGCCATCTCCTCCACACAGCTGGGTCCTGCCTATGCCATCAGCTGCCTCAAAGATTTGGAAACCCAGCTTAGGATCTCATTCGCAAAAATTTCCAATTCCATATTGGACTGTATTTCTGTGAAGTTGTGGTGCAAAAGCCAGACATGACCTCGTTAACAGCCACTGTCACCACTCACTAATTACTATCAGCAAATTTAAAACTGCCTGCTGTGGTCAGCGGTGACTTCTGGGGACTCACCCCTGCTCCGTGTCCAGCCAACTCTCCCAGGCATTGCTGTGGCTTTTCTTGTGATCCCACTGGATTTTCCCAAACACCCCTTGGATTTATCAGGTATTGGTTGCCTCCTGAGCTTGGATTTGAGTTATTTGGGATGCCCAATCCTGGGAACACCCTAATTGCTGAGCCCATCAGTCATGGTGCACGTACGGGCGGCTGCCACTGCTCCACTCCTGTTCCCTGAGAGCCTCTGCTTTGCAGCCCCATTAATGACCATAATTATTTCCCTGAGCATAAATTGTTCCTAATGATTGCTGTCATTTCGTGCGTGAGAGCACAGCAAATGATGCAGCCATGGCACGGGATGAAGCCAAGGAACAGACCTTTCAAACCCTGTGGAATGTCAGGCACGCGTTATTTACAGGGCTGGGTCGCTCTCCTTGCAGGTCTGGAGGTTCAAAAAGTCTGTCACTTCTCCTTGGCCCTTTTTGGTTATGATCACTGGTGTTCTTGGTGTGTGTTTCACTGTCCCACTGCTCAAAATTCAATATTTTGCTCCAGTGGGAGAGACTCAATGGGTCTCTTTCAACTGCTGGCCACTGAGTGGTTTGTAAAATTATCAGATATTTCAAGAGAATCTGCCAAATCAAGTTTGTCTCAAATAATTCAGCACTCCAAGCTGCAGATTATAGGTAGCCTCCTTCTTTGAAACCTACAAAGCTTTGTTTTTTTCATGTCCATCACTCCATTTAATCACCACTCTTTTAGTCTCTGCTTTGGGGCTCTGTCAGAAGTATCTGCTGCTCCGGCAGAATGGAAGTCTTGGGCGTAATTTTCTTAGAAGTCTTCATCACACATGATTAACTCATTTGTAGTCTTAATTAGACCATGATCCTGGATGACTATTGAAAGATCTATAAGTTGATATTAGATTATTGGAGTAGTTAATTGTGCCCTGGGCACAGGCACCAAGGATTGACTCTACAAAGCACTGAAGGCAGAAATACCCATGGTAGTGCTACAGCATCCAGGGCAGGGACAGGGCTGAGTGGCAGCCAGTGACTTCTGCTCCTGGGATGTCATCACCACTCAGGATTTGTGGATTTTCCTCAAGCTCTAGCATCCTGAAATCATATTGTTTTTTGACAGTCTCTGCATTCATTAAAGAGGTGTTTCTCTCTGTCACACTTAAGAAAAGCAATTCAAGTAATGCCTGTGAGTTCAAAACTTTAAAATAAATCTATGGCATTATTCCCAGTGCCATCCATTTGCAGAGGGAAAGGTTTCCCAGGAGCTGGGGTTAACTACACTTTCTGTGCAGGACTGGAAGTCCCAGGGAAGCAGGAGGCTGTGTCTCAGAGGAACTTTCTGGGTCTGAGTGACTTGCAGACAGCACAGCCCCGAGGCTCCTGGTGCTGTCACAAGAGGTCTCAGCTGTCATTTGTGGGGGCAGGTGCCCTTCCAGCCCTGCTGCTGACTGGGAGTGTTGTGACTGTGGTGACTGAGCTGGCTCGGGAATGGGCAGAGGTGTCCATGTGTGTGTGCCCATGTGGTGCCTTGTGAAGGCTGACCTAAAACAGAGACCAGAGTTAAAGAAAAAAGTAGGTATTTATTAGAAGGCTTCAATGGATCCACCTTGGGCAGCACAAGAGCCCAGCCAGGCTACACCCAAAATGAACCAAAATGGTCACAAAAATGGATGACTGGTCACGAGGCCTCACAATTTTATAAGTTCTGGTCTATTTGCATAGTGGAGTTAATTGTCCAATTACAGCTCCAGCCCATGCAGTCCCATCCTTCTTGTTTTTCTCTCTTCAGTCCCTCTTGATCATGCTCTTGAGCCTGAAGTTTGGATCATTTGTCCTTGGTCCCAAGCTAGAAAAGGAATTGTTTTGTCTCTACTCTGTGCAGAGATTTTGCCATCCCTTAGTATGAAGCTCAGGACTACACACTAAAGCAGTGCAGAGTATGAAATATATTAAAGGTAAAACCAGGCATCACATGTGTAGCTGCCTGTCCCAGTGCCAAGATGCTTGTGCACCTTCAGAAGAGACTCCCAGATGTATTTCCTGTCTCTGAGGCCAGTTGGTGCAATCTGGCCATGCCCTGACTGCCGTGTTTCCCATCCCTCATGTCCTTATATCCTTCCCAAAACAGCATTCCCATCCACTCTGCCAACTGGGAACTCTCTCCCTTCCAGAACACCTGCCAAACCAACCTCAGGAATCGTTTTTGGGTTTTGCTTCTTGTTGGGGGCCAAAACACTGCTAGGAACAGGTTGTTCAGAGAAGTTGTGGCTGCCCCTGGATCCCTGGAAGTGTCCAAGGCCAGGCTGGACAGGGCTTGGAGCAACTTTGGATAGTGGAAGGTGTCCCTGCCCATGGCAGGGGGTGGAATGAGATGATCTTTAATATCCCTTCCAATCCAAACCATTCCATGATTCCACAGAAGTTTTAACAAGCCAGATCACCAAACTGCAGTGCCGATTTTCTTGGAACTGTTCCAGGGAGATCTTTGCTGGCTCTGAAGCCTGACCTGCCCAGCTGAGTGATGGACAGGCTGGAGAAGGGGGTTGCAACCATCAGGATGATTAGGAAGGACTTAGGCAAGGCAGAGACTGCACAAAGGAGGACAACAGGCTGCTGACACAACTCCTACTCCTTCCCAACACAACTTTCCAGGAATTGGGGTTGAAAGGCTGGTCTGGGGCCATGTTCAGGTCATGCCTGTGGGCTCAGCTGACAGCACAGAAAGGCTCTGGGGGATTGCAGAGGCTCTCCTGAGGATCCTGAAAGGGATGACCCTGCTCAACTTGCTTTACCTCTGTCCCTCGGGATGTGTCACCACACATCCACCACAGACAGGGCTAGACCCGGATCTCAGGCAGGAGGTGGGACTGATCCCGTGGATCTCCTCAGCCCAACGAGTGTTAATTTGATCCACGCAGCTGTGACAGGGGGAAAACATGGGGGTGGTGTGGCTGAGCATTGAGATTCTGAAAAGGGTGATGGAGAATTTAATGGATCTTGGCGGCTTAATGCTCCATTTTTTTCTTGTGATTCCTCCTCGTTTCTTATCTCTCGTATTTACATAAATTATGTGGACTCCAGGGAAGCTGCAAGGCATAGAAATTTAATCAACCTGAGTCTCAGGAGCCTGGTCAGTGTGCAGCAAAAGGAGGAAAAGAGGGATGGAAAATGAAAAAAAAAATAAAATAAAGTTAAATTAAATAAATAGAAAGAAAGAAAGAAATCATCAGAGCACAGGATGTGTCAAAAGGGACTGTTAATAACACCAGCCCTGAGCCACATTCAGCAAGGAGCTGGATTTCAGGAGCAGGAAAGGGATGACATCACCTTTTGCTGCACACAGATTTTCTTGCAAGCAGGAGGGATCTGGCAGGTGAACAACAGCCAGGGAGGCACTTCCACTCCTCTCAACCCAGCACCGCAGCTCTTCTCCTTCTGGGATGCTGGTTGGGACATCCTGGTGTGGGATCTCCTCCTGTAACACCCATCCCCCGGGGCCAGGCTCCTTTTCCCCCCCAGTTCTTCAGCAGTGCTGCTAGAGGAGGGATTGGATGAAAGGTTTTGGAAAGAAGTCGTTGCAGGAGCGCCCAGCTCCTCCTCACAGGATGACATAATGCCTGCTGTGGTCTCTGAACTCCTGCTTTGCTGCTGGGCTGCAGCGTGGAGAGAGGCAAACCCACGTCTTGCTAAAGGCTGGATTCAAGCACGGATGGAAATCCAGGAGTAAACCTGGAGGAAGAGGGATCCATCCCCGATTTTACTACATGATTGTAAGTGCTCCTGCACTCTCCATGTTCAGCAGGCAGACCTTCCCTTTCCCAGTGCAGCTCACCCTCTGCTTTAGGATATTGAAAAAAAAAAAAGTTTCTTTGTTTCAGAGGGATTTTTCCATTTTCTTTTGAGCTAAGTGCTGACATGGGAGATTGAAACACTTGATTTGTAAAATGCCAGTCAAAAAAATTCTTGGACTTTTCTGCTTTCTTTGATGCCTTTTTATTTCTAATGCAAAACTGATACCAAAATTCACACTTTACTTATCTTTTTCCATTAAGCCATTTTTTTTAGTCAGGAATTGTTGGATACTAAAAAGAGGAGAGATTTAGATGAGCTATTGGGAAGGAATTGTTCCCTGTGAAGGTGGGGAGGCCCTGGCACAGGGTGCCCAGAGAAGCTGTGGCTGCTCCTGGAGGTGTCCAAGGCCAGGTTGGACAGGGCTTGGAGCAACCTGGGATAGTGAAGGTGTCCCTGCCCATTGCAGGGGGTGGAACTCAATGTTCTTTAAAGTCCCTCCCAACACAAACCTAAATCCTAAACCATTCTGGGATTCCATGGCTGCTTCTCCAAGATGCTGGGATGTTCAGATGGAACACCAGGAAAGGCTTTTTCACAGGAGATTGTGCAGCACTGGAAGAGGCACTCCAGGAAGTGGGGGAATCTCCATCTTTGGGGAATCATGGATGTTGCCAAGCCCTGGCTGACCTGATCAGGTGGTGAACACAGATTTTCAGAGAGAGACTTTCAGATTTCTCAATACTTCTCTGATTCTCTGCAGCCCCAACCAGACAGGATATCTGCTTTTCCACCTGAGTATTGCACTACACAAAGCCAAGTGTGTGACAGAAAACCTTTGCAGTCCCCTTGTCAACCAAAGCTGGTGTCTGAGCAAAGGAAAATGTGAGGATACAGCTGTGGGGATTTAGGGCTGCCATCACATGCTGCACTCTGCTACTGATCCTGCCCTGCCCCTCTGCCAGCAGGATCAGCCCAAGGAATACTTTGGAAAAGCCACATTACATTCCTTCCTTTTCCTTTGCTGCTGACAGGGTGGGAAATCACCCCAGCTGCTAGTGTTGAGGACAGCTTTTATGGGATTCTGGGCTTATCACAGCTCACCTTACCCATGGTGACAAGCTGCAGTGGCTGCATGATCCATCTGAGAGCCAAATGCCCCTGCAGAAGGGGGACAAGGCCAGGATATGAGCCATTAGATCCAGGGATATTCCTGGCCAGAGTGTGGAAGGGGGGCATCCCTCCCTCTCTTGCTTATGAGCTGCACTGACTGCTGCCAAACTGCTCAGGGAATTGGGTCTGGAGACCAAAACGCTGCTCCAAAGTCCATGGAAGCAGGACCAGAGCTTCATTGGAGCCAGTGGAGGGATATTTTGACAGCTCATTGTGTTTAATGAGCCAGCTGAGGAGGGGTTGAGGAAACCTTGTCTACAGTGGAGGGCTTTTTTCCCCCCGTTCATTTCCTCCTGCAAAAATCCTTCCTTAAGGTCATTATAACCCTGCATCCCACTGATTTGTGTGGATTGAGCCTTCATGGAGTCAGTCCATCACTGACAGCAGAGCAGACAGAGGAGCTCCACTGTGACACTGTAGTGGGAGGGGTCAGGCCCAGGGAAGTGGTGGAAATCCCCACTGGAATCCCTGGAAGTGTCCAGAAGATGTCACAAGGGGACACGTCTTGGTGGTGAACACAGCAGCGCTGGGTTAATGCTTGGACTCAAAGGAAAAAGAGAATCATCTAAGCAGAAGAAAATCTCCAAAATGGAGACACATTTCTGGGCATTCCCTTGAGTTCCTTCACAGTTAATGGAGGGACACCCGTGCCTAGAGGAGCACAAATGGATTTGTTCTGGGGCAAGAACCTCAGAACCAGGCATATGTTTTACTCACCTAAAGTTCAGCTCAGCTCATTGCATTATCCATTTCTTGCTGCTTTTTCAGCTTTAGCATTTTGCTTATTTAAAGGCACCTTGCAATAAGAGGAATCTTTAAATCTCATCCTGTTCCACCCCCTGCCATGGGCAGGGACACCTTCCTCCAGACCAAGTTGTTCCAAGCCCCATCCACTTTGGCCAAGATGTGTCCAGCACCACACTGGTTTGGTCCCTTAGCCACCAAGTTCATTTGGTGGCCC
This sequence comes from Taeniopygia guttata, assembly GCF_048771995.1. Taxonomy (NCBI): domain Eukaryota; kingdom Metazoa; phylum Chordata; class Aves; order Passeriformes; family Estrildidae; genus Taeniopygia; species Taeniopygia guttata. Next base: position 3,307,083 of record NC_133027.1, on the reverse strand, counting down.
CTTCAACCAGGAGCCAAACTTGGACCCCAGATAATTCCTGATGTGTGATTTCATTGCCACAATGCACCAAAGTCTGGGCTTTTCCAAATGTTTGCAGTGATTTATCTCCTGTGATATAAAGAACAGCTTTGTACTGTAGTTTTCTTCAAAAGTTTAATTAAAAAGTTCTCTTCCTTTCTTTCTTTCTGTGCACTGGAAAATGTACAAGGAGAAAGGAGGTGGATAAAAAAAAAATAGAAGCAAAGTTTAAGCATGCAAATGTTGATTAAAAAATATCAACCCACTCTCCTGTGAAACGCTAACAATGGTTCCCATGGCTCCTGTCTCCCGAGTCAGAACAGGCCCAGTGGGTGAACTTTGATTTCTGAAAGCACAATCACTCCTGCAATGGGCACCACTGGTTACTCACCCTCAGCAAGGCAATCTCTGCTCTGTGGAGGAGATAAAATCACCCAGTGAGCTCCAGTGTTTGGAGTGGGATGTCAGTCAAATTCCAGCTTGGAACAAGCTCCACGTCTTCGAACAGCGTGGGAAGGCAGTAATGGGAACAAATCACCAGCAGGGACCGTGGGTATTTTTTCTTCCATTATTTGTGTGGATAAATCAAACCTGGATAGCTCTGGAAGGCAAATCCAGGGGTCTGATGGCATTCTCAAGTGAAATTCCCCATCCTGGGTAAGGGAAATCACTCCAAAGCTCATTCCTGACCTGTTACAGTACCTCCCACTCCGTGCATCCTTGAAGAAACAAATAAACCCTTATCAAGTATCTAATTGTCACTCTCACTTTGCCCACTTCACAGCAATATTTAGCACCTCCACCAACCTGTGGGAGTTTCACAGTGATTATTTTGGCTGGATTGAAGAGCAGTAGCAGCCTCTGTGTTTCTCCAGAGCTTTCTCCTTTACCCCCTCTCTTCCCAACAGCTCAGCAGATCTCCATTCACAATTCACATGAGCACTAGAAAGGCGTTCACTCCCCATAAAGATTCCCCAATCCTTTTGGAAACCAGCGCTGCAAGGCACTCAGCAGGGTCAGGACAGTGGGAAGAGCTGTAGGTTGTGTATGAGGTTTTGGGTCAGCTGCACCACTCCTTGATGAAGAGATCTCAGCAAGTGGCTTTGACATCCCCAACAACCATCAGGTGGCCCCAAAACACATCAAGTCTATGATGCCCTTTGCAGACAGGATGTGGGATGGGCACAAATCATCCCACACAGTTTCACTCTGACCAATTCTGTGGCTAAAACTGCTTTCAGCTGGGGCAGATTTTGATGTTGCCCTGGGAAAGCCAGGACAAGCCCATTCCTTTTCAGGATTTCAGGGCACTGGGTAATTTCCTGCAGTCACAAGCATCAGGCTCAGCACAGGCTGCCCTGCAGATGTTAACTCAACTTTTGAGTGGAATTTGCTGAGAAACTTGAAATGGGACATGTTTGGGACTAAAAAAAACCACAGCTATGGTTGGCCGGGTTTAAAGTCCACCAGGAGCAGGCTGAGTAACAGCAGGTGGGTGCAAGAACAAGGCAAGCACACAGGGGTGCATCCCAGGATGCTTCTGAGATGGATGTGCTGCTGTTGATTTAATAACAGAATGTTCCTTGGTGGTTGAGGTTCTCTGTTATTCATTTTTCTGAATCCTTGGCATTATGAGAAGGAGTTGCCCAATTTAGCTGTGCTTTATAAAAAAAAAAAGGAGCCATCTTTTTGTTGGGTTTGAACTGTCACCCAACTGACCCATATAGAGAGAAATCCTTCATTGCAGGGGACTCTGGATTTTGCAATTCTTTATCTTAGATGACATCAGGTCTCCTTTTTCTGGGCTGAAGAATCTTGGTCTCTGTGACATGTTTGCCTGGAGTCCTCAGCATAAGAAGGATGTGGAGCTGCTGGAACGAGTCCAGAGGAGGTCGTGGGGATGCTCTGAGGGCTGGAGCCAGGCTGGGAGAGCTGGGGATGTTCACCTGGAGAGGAGAAGGATCCAGGGAGAGCTCAGACCCCCTTCCAGTGCCTAAAGGGGCTCCAGGAGAGGTGAAGAGGGGCTTGGGACAAGGGATGGAGGGACAGGACACAGGGAATGGCTTCCCACTGCCAGAGGGCAGGAATGGATGGGATATTGGGAAGGAATTCTTGGCTGTGAGGAAGGTTAGGCCCTGGCACAGGTCCTTCCCAGAGAAGCTGTGGCTGCCCCTGGATCCCTGGAAGTGTCCAAGGCCAGTCTGGACAAGGCTTGGATCAACCTGGGATAGTGGAAGGTGTCCCTGCCTATGGCAGGGGTGGAATGAGATTATCTTAAAGATCCCTTCCAACCCAAACCATTCACTGAATGTACAGAAATTGTTCCATCACCCTGATCTCCTTCACTATCCTTCTCTGAATATTTTCTTGCCCTGCATCTCCTTTGGGAGATGAGTGAGGGCCACCGGCACACTGCAGGCAGCACCCTGGACAGCGCAGCAGCAGCAGCAGCAGCAGCAGCAGCAGCAGCAGCAGCAGCAGCAGCAGCAGCAGCAGCAGCAGCAGCAGCAGCAGCAGCAGCAGCAGCAGCAGCATGGTTCCCTGCTCACCCCCTTCCCTCCCCAGCCCTCCCTTTCACCGGATTTTGCTCTTTCTGACCCATTCCCAGCTGCAGAGGCCGCGGTGGCTGCAGGGCTGGCAGCAGCACATTGCAGCCGTCTGGCTGCAGAGGATGTGGAGCGGTGAGAAGGTTCCCAGCCCTCCCTGCACTGCTTTTCCCCCCTCTCCTCCCTGCCTGGCTGCGATTGCTCTGCCTCCTCTGGCACAGATGGCTGGAGGTTTTCCTGAAGCTCAAATCCCAATGTAAGGACTCCCAAGCCCCCCTGTTCCTGCGTGAAGCTCAGGCAATTGTTGGCCACTGTGGCCATCAAACAGCATCAGCTCCTCAGCCTCCAATCTTCCCGTTGACCGAGACTGGGTTTTGTTACAAACAGGTTGATGGATTTAATTAGGAGCAGCAAAACATTTTGATTTATGCTTCCTACCCACCTTACCTCCTCCCCTGCCTCTCTGCCTCTCCAGCTTCACGCTTGTCAGAGCAGATATTTTTAATATATATATATTTATCACAAGCCGCTCCTTCAGCGCTACAGGCAAAGCTTTTAGCAGGGGAGAAGATGCCCGGCTTACAAGTAGCTCTCCAATTACTATTGCTTGCTTTAGTGATTTTCTAAGAGAGGCAAAATGCTGGATCCTGGCTCTTTCCCTTTCCTCCACAGCAAGATATTCACTGCTTCCCCTGGTATCATCCCCCAGCTCTCCTGGGTGGCGCATCTCCGTGGTGGAGAATGTTTCCTATTTGTCCTGGTTTACACTCAGTCCAGGGAGGTGATTTCTGGCTGCTTTCCCCCTTCCCCAAACAACAAGGCATGAATAAAATCCCCCCCTGGCCTGTTAGTCTTGAGATTATCAAAATCTGAACTAAATCCCAGGGCTGGGGTGGCAGAGGGGGAACCTCTCATCAACCACAGTTTGTCAGATCCATGTCTGAGCTTGGATTCATGAATTGATGTGAATGAGATTCCTTCGTCTCAGCCCGGAATCCACGTGTGGGTCTGTCTATAATCCAATGAGTCACTTCAATGCTCTTTTTAGGTCACATTTAAAGCAACACCTCCTCCCAGAGCAAAGCTGGGGGGCGGGAGTGGCGGAGAAGGGGATGCAGGGATGGGATGCGGGGATGGAGCAGCTGAGCACCGGTCCCATCTCACATCCACGGCAGGGAGGCTCCTCCATCCCTCCCTCCCAGCATCCAGGAGCAGAGATAAGATCTCTGCTGCCCTGGCTCCGGGAGACTCTGCCCAGACCCGCCGTCTGCAGCTCGGGAGGGAAACCAGAGAAAGGCAGGGGGGAATGGGAGCACAGAGGGAGATGCCAGGATCTGAGGGAAGTTCAGCTCGTGTAACATCTCCGGGAATGTCGGGACGGGGAAAGGACAGTGGCAGCTTGGCCATGGCCTCCTGATGCCTCCATGAGGAGCAGCAACCTGGCAGAGCAAATTTCTCCTTATCTTCAGCTGCTTCCTTGCATCATCCGTGAGCAAACCCTTTGCCTTTCCAATGACAACAATTCCATCTGTATGAAGCTACATTCATTTTATTTTACTTTCATTTTTTAAATTTTACTTTATTCTATTTTATTGTACTTTATTTTATTTTACTTTGTTTTATTTTGTGTACTTTTGTGATTTATTGTGCTGCGATAATGTCAGACAGCAATGGGTCACTACGAATGGCAGGCACTGAATGTGAAGTTTAAAAAAAAGGAGATACAACCAGGAAGAACAGTTTTGCCAAGAAGTGACATTCCCTACATTTCTAAAAAGGGCTTTTCTAAATCATTCCAAAGGTCTTTTATACAAAACCATCAAAATACTCATTTACTTACTCCAGTTTGACCTCAAAACTGAATTCCCATCTTTACATTAGGGCAGCAGTTTCTGGTCTCAACTCTCTGCCAGCAGGAGATTGTTCATATAGATGTAGAAATGAATAAATAAACCATGTATATGGTCATATATATGATATATATAAACATATATGATTTACTTACATAAATATATAGCTCATAAATCAGATTTTTTCTTTTATGTATACATGCCATATGCCTCTCTATATACAGGTATATGCACCTCAAATGAATAAATAAGCCATTGATTCATATAAGTTTGCACATATATATGAACCTACATTTATGTTTAAGGTATGAATTTATATACATGGTGTGTTTGCTCGCCGTACATTTTTCATTGGAATGCATTGTCCTGCGTGGCACTCATAAATGTAAAAGAAAAAAAAAATCAAAACTGTTTAAAAATTAATTCCAGAATCGTTAGTTAAAAAGTTTTGTGGGCAAGATCCTGGGAAAGATGAATGTGGTGCAAGGTGTGGTGTGGGAAAGAGGATTTGGGTGAATATGGAGGCAATTTCTAAACAGGAGAATTACTGGACCAGAAACATGGGGTTCACCCCACTTGGTATTTTGGCAATGGAGAGATTTATCAATGAGGTATTTAATATATAAATTAATTCATAATTTATCTCAGCTTGAGGTAGGGGTCTGAGAGCTTGACATGACCCATCCCAAATGCCCCATGTCCCGGGCTGATCCCCCAGTGTGGGCAGCAGGGTATGGGAAATTTTGCCCTCTCTGCCCCTCTCAGGTGAGACCCCACCTGCAGAGCTGCCCCTGCCCTCAGGCAGGAAGGACCTGGAGCTGCTGGAGAGAGTCCAGAGAGGCACCAGGATGTTCAGAGGGATGGAGGAGCTCTGCAGCGAGGAAAGACTGAGACAGTTGGGAATGTTCAGTTTGGAGAAGACTTTGGAATGAGCTAATTGTGGCCTTCCAGTTTCTGAAGGAGCCTACAAGATAGATGGGGAGAGACCATTTACATGGGATGGAGGGACAAGATACAGGGAATGGCTTCCCATGGCCAGAGTTCAGGGTTAGATGGGATATTGGGAAGGAATTGTTGCCTGAGAGGGTGGTGAGGCCCTGGCACAGGGTGCCCAGAGAAGCTGTGGCTGCCCCTGGATCCCTGGAAGTGCCCAAGGCCAGGTTGGACAGGGCTTGGAGCACCCTGGGATGGTGGAAGGTGTCCAACCTCATCTGCCTTCTCCCCATCCCAGAGAGCAATTCCTCCACAGGATGACATTGTGGGAGGCTGGCTGTGTGACATGAGCCACCCTCTGCCCTCACCCCTTGCTCTCCCTGGGCTGCAGAGGGTTCCCATCTGACATCAGACATCTGATGTTGGAGTCAGGAATTGCCTGGAGCTGTGAGCACCAACTCCCCAGAAACCACAAGGTGCTGCCAATATCTCAGGGAGACCTGCAGTCCTCAAACCATGACAAAAACACGGACCAAGAGAAGAAGCCAAGGGCATCGCCCCATCCCACCAGGTGTGGCTGCACCACAGTATTGCCTCCACCCACCTATCAGAAGTGTTCCACACAGACCTCCTCATCCCTGGCTCCTCACCCAGCCTCTCCTCCTGCTTCTGTGACCCAACCCTCACCTTCAGGGGTGGTGACACCATCCTGGAGCTATGTCAGGCTCTAGGAACCAGGGCTGAAGCCACACCGACTGCAGGTGGCATTCCCAACATGTCTGCAAAGGGGCTTCTTCCCAGGAAGTCGGTCAGGAAATCTTCCCATTGCTGAATGATGAGCCTAAAAGTCTTTGACAGTGTCCCTGGGAGGCACTGTCAGCTGTGATTGTCTTGGACGTGGCACCCCAGGCATTGGCAGCCTCTCACTGATTTGGGATGAGAGAGGATGGGGCAAGGAAGGTTTAATTTATTTCTGCTTTTCCTTCTCCACCTGCCTGTCCATGCAACTCTGTAGTGGTGTGGAATGGCATGAGCAATCCCACAGGACTTGCTGTTCACCAGGAAGTCTGGGAGACATCCTGCCAGCTCCCAGGAGGCTCTGCAGAGCTCTCAGAGCATCACTGTGTTTTCCCCCACAGGGTGGGGGTCCCTGCACATCTGCAAAATGCTCATTAACACAACGGAGGCATTTCCCAGTGACTCTGTTTGCTGTCCCCCGAAGGGAAATACCCATTTGTCAAAATGAAATGCTTTAAGTGGGAAAACACCAGTGTCAGGAAAGGCAACCAGGAGTTGTCAGCATGGATTCACTGAAGGGAAATCATGTTTGACCAACCCAGTTGCCTTCTAAGATGGGACAACCACCTGGGTGGATGAGGGGAGAGCAGTGGGTTTTGTGTACCTGGACTTCAGCGGGGCTCGTGACACTCTCTCCCATCATTTCTGTTGGATAAACTCAGGAAATGTGGACTGGAAGAGTGGATGAGCTGGACTGAGAACTGTCCCACAGATGTGGTGCTCAGGGACGTGGTTCAGTGCTGGACCTGGCTGTCTTAACTTATGAGTTGGACTTAGATCTTGAAGGTCTTTTCCAGCCTTAATGATTCTGTGGTTCTGTGAGCTGGCTGAACAACAGAGCCCAGAGGGTCACGATCAGTGGCACAGGGTCTGTCACTTGTGGTGTCCCCCAGGGTTCAACACTGGGCTCAGAATTGTTTAACTTGCTCAATAATGACTTGGATTGTGGGAGATGGATTTGTAAAGAAGTCTTAAAACTTAACAGAAAGTTCATATAGTCTTGTGTATTTATATGAAAATACTGAGATATGGTGTGTTGACTTAAGAGGTTTACAGAATAGAGATGATAATGTTGAGAGAGAGATTGAACTAAAACAAGTTTTAATAAGTTTCAAAATATGGCCTTGCAGAAAAGACCAGATATTTTAGAGAATTAGAGCTGTGAAAGATGCATGGTAGCAAGACAAAGTGGAGAAAAAATATAGGTGATTGGTGTTGGAATAGCGGCATTGTGTGGCAAAAGCTAATAGGGTAGAAAACATTTATAAAGTATTGTAACCAAAAAATAAGTTAGCTTCTGATGGAATGGCATTGAGTTTTACATCTCTTGTGTCTCACTATTCATCAAGACTGATAATAGAATAAAATCTTTTAAAACACCTCTCAGATACCCCATCTCTGTAAAAGCTAGGAAAACCAACACTAGATGAAGGGACAAGTACCTCCTCAAAAGATGGGAGGAGCAGCTGATCACCCCAAGGGCTGTGCAGCCCATCAGAGGGACCTTGGTGTGTTGGAGAAATGGGCAGAGAAGTGTCTGAAATTCAGCAAAGGGAAATGCAGGTTCTGCACCTGGGGAGGAACAACCCTGGGTGCCAGCACAGGCTGGGGTGACCTGCTGGAGCAGCTCTGTGGGGAAGGATCTGGGTGTCCTGATGGACAACTGGCTGTCCATGAGCCAGAAGTGCCTTGGGGGTCAAGAAAGCCAAAGTGATCCAGGGGTGCTCCAGGAAGAGCATTTCCAGCAGTCAGCAGGTCCTCTGCTCAGCCCTGTGAGGCACATCTGGGCTGCTGTGTCCAGCTCTGGGCTCCTCAGGGCAGGAGGGACACGGAGCTCCTGGAGCAGGCCCAGCAGCAAGGATGATGGAGGGACTGGAGCATCTCCCTGACAAGGAAAGGCTGAGGGAGCTGGGGCTGTTCAGCCTCCAGAGGAGGCACAGCAGAGAGGGACCCTCAGCCCTCGGTGTCCCTGTGAGCAGGGAGGGGCAGAGCAGGGCCCAGGGTCTGCTCTGGGACCCAGCAATGGCACCAGAGGAACGGGCAGGAACTGATCCCAGTGAGTTCCACCTGGATGTGAGGAAGAAATTTCCTGTGCAGTGACCGAGCACTGAACAGATTGCCCAGAGAAGGAGTGGAATCTCCCTCACTGGGGATATTTCAGAACTGTCTGGACACAATCCTGTGCCCTGTGCTCTGTGCTGGCCTTGCTGGAGCAAGAAGGTTGGACCACATGACTCTCTGTGGTCCCTTCCAACCTGACCCACTTTGTGATTCTGGGATTCATGGGAATTGTTTTGTTTTGGGACCAAGATGGTCTTCTTTCTCCATCTTCTGAAGTCAAAGCCTTGGGATGTCCACCAGGGATGAGGTGTGTCTCCCATACCATGATGGCATATCGAGAGAAGAGCAAGACCAAGAGTTGGAAGGCAGATTTGCCAGTGTAGGCATAGCCCTTCTGTCCTAATTTTACCTTCTGTCCCTTGTTTTATAAGGAGTCTCAAGCTGAAAAAGGAAAACCAGACCCTTTATCCCATCCAATATCTCCAGACCTTGGAGGAGGTTCTTGTTAAGCTCACACTCAACATCCACCCTGGCTTGTCCATTTGTTGTTTGTGCCCTGCACCCTTGGTGCTAACCCCAAAGACATTTTACACTTAAAATTCACACATCCACCCCAAAATGCCTCAGAGGAAATGAGGGGAGACACATGGAGGAATCAGAGGGACTTTCTGCAGCAGGTCTCTGCAGGAGCCATCCATTACCCATCCCCATCCATCCTCCATCTCCATCCTCTGGATCCGCCTGTGCACACCAATTTTGACGAGGATCTTTGGAGCCTGGGAGGGGAGCATTTTTTCCTGTGAAAGCCACAGAACAGCGGGCTCCATCTCCTGAGCAGGCTCTCAAACACCGAGCCAAACCAGCCCCAGCTCTCCCTGCGCTCATTAACGTGCAACTGGGAGAGAGGCAGGAACTTCCAAACGACTCGTGAGCGGTGCCGGCGCTTTTGTTATTCCTTCTGTCGGAGCTGGTTCCACCTTTGATTCTGCTGGTGCTGGGAGGGGACTGCTGACAGCAAGGGCTGAAAGCAGGAATCATCAGGAGAGGAGATGAAGGCCCAGCCTAACACATTTTTTTCTTGTCCTGTGCATTTAAAGAGCTGGGCTGGATAATCTGGGGGTTTGGATGGCAGGAAAAACCTGGTTTTGAATGGCTGTAACAATTTAAATGGGGGAACTCAGAGACAGTTGTGTGGTTTTTTTCCTTCATAATCTCTTTTGCATGGTTTTTATTGAAGTGGTAGTCATGGGAAGAGCTGGAGTTAACTGGTATATTCTGTAATTCCTGCTCACTGCTGGGAAAACAGGCAGGAAACCATCAGAAAATAAGCCCCATAACTCCAGGAGCAATGGAGCAGTTTATTTGCCATGGGAGATACAGCTCTGCTTTCACAACAGCATCACCAGGGGGGTTGAGCATCATTTCCCAAAAACAGGAGGGTGAACAGGATCCTCTGCTGTACCTTGTAATGAGTTGGTGAAGCCAACTGAGACAGCAAGAAGACCTGGGTTCAGACATTCTCCAAAACAATTTGCAGAGCCACAGGCTGGAGTGAGCTTTATTTATCACCTTCATATCCCCCCAGCACTGGCTGTGGGGCTGGTGACATCCTGCACACACAGGGGTGATGCTTTCACCATGCTGGCTCCTCCAAAAGGTAGATCCAAAGGGTACAGACCATCCTGCAGCTGTCCAATGCCAAGCTGGACAGAGCCCTGTGCAACTTGGGTTGAAGATGTCACTGCCCACATCAGGGGTGTAGCACTGGATAGGCTTTAAAGGCCCCTTCCAACCCAAACTATTCTCTGATTCAACCAAAATATGTATTTCAATTATCACATCATTATATTATTATATCCATTGGGATTTTTGTTCATTGCAAACCGACCAAACCTCACAGGCACTACCATTTATTGCACTCTGTTGTTTTTGCAGGCGAAAGGTGATTTACTAAAGTGTTAATTTCCTATAGCAAAAGTTATAATGGGAAACCAAAGTAAAATTGATTTTAAATTACCATGGCAAGCTTGCAGAAACACTCCCATTATTCAGAGGAGTGGGTGAAGGCACTGCAGTTTTCACTGCTGGGAAGGAAAATACTTTATTTAAGATCAGGGGCTCTGGAGTGGCATTGCCAGGCTTTGGTGACACCATGGTGGAATCCTATTATTAGAGAATGTTTACTTGGTTGAGAACAATCTGATCCATGAAGAAAAGCTGTGTTACTGTTGGTTTTGGGTTTTTTTGGGTTTTTTTTTGGTTTTTTGGGGTTTTTTTTGTTTTTGTTTTTTGTTTTTGTGGGGTTTTTTTGGTTTTTTTTTAATTATTCTGGCGGGGATGGTGCTGTGGCAATCACCAAGAAGCTCCCTGACTTGGATCAGGGAAACAGCAGGAATTTCAGGCATGACTTTGCCTCCTGGGGACTTGTCCTTGATATTCCTAAAAGCAAGGATTGCCCTTCCTGCATGGACAGCTGCCCTCAGTTGGTGTTTCCCGAAAAACACCATTTTTCACTCCAAGGCTGCTGTCCTAAATTAACTTTCACCAAGGGAGGCCAGGGGAGAGGGAGGGGGGCAGATTGCAAAGCCCAAACACAAAAATCTACTTGAGCCAAGGCGACGTTTTTTGGTGCTGGGATGGATCAGAAGCAAAATGCAAAATAATCTGCCTAATTGTGATGAAAACTAGACCCAAGGACCTCTTAAAGTCACAGTAAAGAGTTGTGAGGTCACATCCTGAAGGGTTTATCCTTCTCCAGGGACTGTCGAGGGATGTGCAGGCTCTCAGTGCCCTGGGACAGGATCCTGTGCAGGACTAAGGCTTTGTAGAGGCAGCAGCTCTCTCAGACTGCCTGAAGCTGACGGCACTGGAGGTGCTTTCCCACGAACACTGACAATATGAAATGTTTACAATAAATCAACACGAGGCATTATTACATCCTGCTCTTCCTGTTTGATGAGAGCAGAGCTGTGGAGGAGCTGCCCTGCTGTCCATACCCACCCTGCTCATCCCATTCCCTGCAGGGTCTGGATGTACTCACCTGGTTTTGAAGGTTTGGAGTGTTCCAGGGCATGGATGTGTCCAGATTCTTCCTGTTGGCCTCAGGGCAAGACACTAACCCTGAAATTCTCAGTTAATTACTTTATATGAGGTCCTGGAGGCTGGAACAAAGCTCAGTGCTACAAACAATTCATTTTCCGGGCCAAGTAAATGACACGAACCCTGAAACTGCTCATTCCTCACCTGATGCTTCTGCTCTATAAATATCCTCTAAGGAAAGGGCCTGTTTGCACTCAGGAGCACACAGGGACTCCAGGATTTGATATGAGTAATCCACAGGAATGTTTGCTCCTGCAAGGAGAAGGATGAGATCAGACAGATCCATTTGAATTCTCTGTTGCCGTGGCTGCATCCGAGGGTTCACACGCAGATGTTGTGAGCACCCACAGCAGGAAAGTATTTATTGACATCAAAACCATTCCTGATCCAGCTTGGTTTCCAGGGAAAAGGAGAAAAGAGGCAGTTACACAAAAAGATGACACTGTGATAAAGGGAGAGTGATCTCAGACATTTGGGTTTTGCCGTGCAAGACCTGGGCAATTTACCCTGCTTTCCTAAATCATGGCTATGTTTGTCTGAGGAGTGGAGTCCTGGTGGGTACAGCTTCAGAACAGAAACCAGCGTCATGACATGTCCAGGGAAGGGAACAGATCTGGGGAAGGGCTTGGAGTGCCTGGAGCAACTGGTGAACTGATGTTCAACCTGAACCTCCCCTGGCACAGCTTGAGGCCATGACAAATGTAGGAGGAGCCTCTGTATAAGTGTACAGAGATAATTAATTTTTCCGTATGTGCTTTCTCTCAGGTGTGTGGACATGGAATGTTGTACAGACAGGTGGGACAATCTCATTGTGCTTCGAGATGCCCTGACAAGACACAGAAATTACCAACAGGTCTCAGTCCAGTTTTATGCCCAAAAGAGCAAACTTGCTGTAGGTCACTCTTTTACACAGGTGTCCCCTGAAGTCCACTCTTTCTGGCAAGTTTCCTCTAAGGAAAAGTGATTTCAGTTTCCCCTTCCTAGATAAGAAAAATTTCTTGAGGGAAAGGTTTGTAAAGCATTGAAAGAGGCTTCCCAGGGAAATGGTGGAATCACCATCCCTGGAAGTGTTCAGAAATTGTGTGGATGTGGCACTTGAGGAGACGGTTTAGTGGTGAGCGTGGGCTGGGTTAACAGACTTGACAGCCTTCAAGGTCTTTTCCAGCCTTAGTTATTCCATGATTCTGTGATTCCTGCCATTCTGTAAAAGTACCTGGAGTGGTTTATCAGCCTCAGCCCTGAGCCCTCTAACAGGGTTTGGAGGGGACCTGTCTGAGTGAACAAAAACCTGTTGGGATGATGATGACACTGGGGGTGGTGGTATCAGGAGGGGTTTTTCTCCTCCTTCCCAACCACACATAAGTAAAACTGGGGCCAGGGGCAAGAATGTTTTTGTGAGGGGATGTGTTTTTTGGCAGGGTTCCTGATGTCACCTGACCCATCACCAAAATTCCCAACTCACCCAGATTCCAGGTGTGCTCCTTCCCTGATGGCTGAGACAAGGCAGCAGTGGTGGGAAACCAAGGGTCAGGTTTTGGCTCCTCCACAAGCTGCCCATGTGACTGCAGGCAATTTATTGCGTCTCTGAGTGCTTTGGTCCCCTGCTGTTAATAACACATCCTTTCCTTTGCTGTGGTTCTGTCCTTGTCAGTTTAGATTGTAAATCCTTTAGGGCAAGAGCTGTCTCTTACTCTGTGTGTGCTCCAGACTCGGCACAATCCAACTCTGCTCTCAGCAGAAGCCTTTTAACATTGCTATCATATAAATATTAGTGATACCTGAGCTCCTGGGTTCTCTGCCTGGGTCTCTCAACCCTGCACTGAAGCCAGGGATGAGTTTGTTTGACCTGTTTCTAAAATAAAGACTGTGTGAAATAGTGATCAGAAGGTCGAGGAGTACAGGATCTGTTTATGAATAACTTTAGTGTGGTCTTGATGGGGTGCAAGAGCTAAAAAGCCAGTTGGGAATGGATCATATGAATTAGATTAGGCTTCCTGATAAAAAGTCCTAAAGGAAAAAAAGGAAGGGGTTGCATTTACTCATAGAACTGCTCCAACACCAGAGCAAAGGATTTGTGGAAAGTGTCTTGGCTCCACTTTATGACTGTTATCCTGCTCCTTCACACTTCTCAGCCTTCTCCATTTGCTCCCATAACAAGCAAAGCTGTCCAGGAAGATTTGTTCTGTCCATGTTCTGCTCTTTGCTGCTAAAAACTTTGCTGCTAAAAGCTCCAAGGGAGCTCCCAAACCTCCTTTGGGTGCTGTCCCCTCCTCTAAGCACTGAGTAGTGACATCTTTGAGCTGGTGACAGGGGGACCAGCAGCCCTGGAGGCTGCAAGGACAGAAGGTCCTGGTAGCTGTGGCTTGCAGGGACATGCAGACTGTGCTGTCAGTCTCATATCAGGGGATTCTTCCAGATCGTTTGGGCAGGAGGGGCAAGATTCCGATGGAAAACCTGTGGGTGGAGCAATGAATAAAGTGAGGAAGAGGAGGAAATGGTGCAGTTGTCCTGCCTGGTTCCGTGGCCTGTTGCTGTAGAGATTTCCCTTCTGGACTGAGACTCAGGAGCTCCATTCCCTTTCCCAAACTGTTCAAGATGCTCTGGCAGCTCAGTGCACCCTCAGGTGTGGGTCTAGAAGGGTAGAGATCTTCTTCGTGCCCTGTATCCCACCTGCCAGCAGTCCATGGATGTCTTTGATATCCTCTGAAACAGTGCCAGGTGCCTGTGAGTCTTGCCCCTGGTCTCCAGCTTCTTCAGGGATGGCTTGGAGAAGCCAGCAGGAGATGCTGGGGCATTTCCAAAGTATTGAAACAGGGCTAGGAAGGGGTCTGGAGCACTGAACTCTGATGAAGAGTGGCTGAGGGAGCTGGAAAGGGGTTCAGCCTGGAGAAAAGGAGGCTCAGGGGGGACCTTGTGGCTCTGCACAACTCCTGACAGGAGGGACAGCCAGGGAGTGTCTGGCTCTGCTCCCAGGGAAGAGGGGCAGGACAAGGGGAAACAGCTTCAATTTGAGCCACAGAAGAATTAGGCTGGCTATTGGGAACAATTTATTCACTGAAAGGGCTGTCCAGCCCTGACACAGCTGCCCAGGGCAGTGGTGGACTCCCCAGCCCTGGATGGATTTAGAAGATGTGTGGATGTGGCACTTGGGGACATGGGGCAGTGGCAGATTTGACCCTTCTGGGTCGACAGTTGGACTTGATGATCTTTAAGAACTTTTCCAAGCTCAGAGATTCCATGATACTACAATAACACACGGGACTGATCTCCACAGGGATTCTTTTGAAAGGCAGTACCATTCCTCCGGGTGAGGAAGAACATAAAAATGGGATAAAATCTGTTCTAGACAAGAACTACTCATGGCATGTGTCACCTGCCCACAGCTGTGCATTTGCTCCACAAGGGGAAAGAAAAAGCCAAATTAAGAGATGATGGGAACAAAAGAAATCCCAGCCAGCTCTGAGAGCTCCCATTCCAGCTGTCAGATGGGAATGCATTCCATTTTATCACCAACTTTGCTTCCCACAGGAAAATTCCTTTCCTACCTGTTGGCATGGAACTACCACAGCCTCCATGTGTCCCAAACCTTTTCCATGGGGGAAGTACAAGTGATTGCTTAAAATGACTTCTCAAAATGACAGCAAGGAGGTGAGAGGCATCTGATAGGGAAATGATGCCAAGGAGATGGGAGACATCTGGTATCAGCCATCAGCTCTCAGTCGGTCGTCTGGACCCTTCTGTAGTCAAGGGAAGGAGACGGGAAATCCGTGGGAGGTGTTGCAGACATTTATCTGGAGATGGGATGAGCGGCTTTCTGGAAATCTCTGTCTTTCTCCCTGTTGATAAAAGAGGGAACAGAGACGATGAGTTTGGATCAGCTTTCCCATTTTCAAACAGCTGAAGAATGGAAATCTCATCTGAGGGGACTTGGGTCAACTGCGGTGGCTCCAGAAGGATTTCCAATCACGTGAGCTTGAGCTTCACAAAAAAGCTGTGAACAACTGGAGCATCCAGGGCCACCCCAGGGGCTTGGGGTATCAGAGGGGGTGAATATATGACACAAAATATTCCCTACATGCAGGGAGAAAGGCTGCACCAGGATAGCACGGGGAAAGGGACTCAATCCCAAAGCTACTCAGAAATGCGCAGGCTCGGTGTCCTGCTTTTGGCTGTCACCTCAAGTGGCAGGACACGCAGGCAGGGGGGTGGGAGGTGGAGACTTTAATTCCCTCCAGAGCCTGGAGATGACTCAAGCCTGCAGCATCCTCTTTCCAGCAGAGTGTCCTCATGAGACCACGGTGGAAACCCGGCCCGCTGGCACGCGGCCACCCCGCGCGGCCGAGGGAGCGTTTCCAACGGCAGGGAATCGAGCCCCGGCAAAATCCTCTCCGGGCCACCCTTGGAGCCAGCAGAGGAGAGCCTTCCTGACAGGCTGCCGTGTCCCTGGGGGTGTTCAGTGTTGGATATCCTGCCCAGCAGCCCCAACACGGGAACCTGAGAGCTTTGTCTCCTCGGCCAGCTCGGGGGGGTTGATGGGTTTGTCTGGGATGTTCGATGGCCAAGGTCAAGCCCTGCCTTCACGTGTAGCAGAGAAGGGCTTGGAACTCACAGAGAAGCATTTGAACCCACAGGAAGGGATTTGTACCAATAAAAAGGGATTTGAACACACAAGGAGGGATTTGCACCTACAGGAAGGATTTGAACACACAAGGTTTTTAACCCACAAGAAAGGATTTGAGCCTACAGGAAGGAGTTTGAAACTACAAGAAGGAATTTGAACACACAGGAAGGGATCTGTACCAATAAAACGGGATTTGAACACACCAGGAGAGATTTGAACCTACAAGAAGGAGTATGAACCCCCAAAAATGGATTTGAACCCACAAGAAAGAGTTTTAATCTACAAGAAAGGATTTGAACCTACTGGAAAGTGTTTGAAACTCTAAGAATGGATTTGAACCCTCAAGAAGGGATTTGAGCCTACAGGAAGGGGTTTGAACCCACAAGAAAGAATTTGAACATGTACCAAGGCATTTGTACCAATAAAGAGGGATTTGAACACACAAGGAGGGATTTCTACCTACAGGAAAGATTTGAACCCACAAGAAAGGGTTTGAACCTAGAAAAAAATATTTGAACCTACAGGAAGGAGTTTGAATGTACAAGAATGTACAAGAAGGGATTTGAACCCTCAGGAAGGTATTTGAACACACAAGGAGGGATTTGAACCCACAAGAAGGGGTTTGAACCCACAAAAAGGGATTTGAACCCACAAGAAAGGGTTTTAACCTACAAGAAATGATTTGAATCTACAGGAAGCAGATTTGAAATTGCAAGAAGGGATTTGAACACAGATGGTGCAGATCTGGACCCACAAGAAAGGATTTGAACATACAGGAAGGGGTTTGAACCCGCAGGAAACAGTATTATTTGAAACAATAAAAAAGAATTTGAACACATGAGGAGGGATCTAAACCCACAAGAAAGGGTTTTAACCTACAATAAAGGGTTTGAATCCACAAGAAGTTTGAACCCATAGGAAGGAACCCATCTAGACACTCTCCTGACACTGTTCCTAGCTGGATGTTGAGGTCTGGGTTAACAGGGTGGATGGTCTATTGGAGGCAGGGAAGGATGGAAGATGAAATGATGAATCTTTTGGTGGACTCTCTAAGATGGTCATTAGTGTTGGCCAGGTCTTCCTATGCCTGCCTGCCATGGCTTACCTGCTAAAGGAGCTCAAACACTTGCAGTTCTAGGGATCAAATACCTGAAGTTTTAGGGCTCAAATGCCTGAAGTTTTAGAGCTCAAATGCCTGAAGTTTTAGGGCTCAAATACCTGAAGGCTTAGACTAGGATTGGAAGTGCTTGTGTCTTGGGCTGAGATGCTCAGAGTCAGCTGCAAATTTTTAACTGGTGAGGCCCTGGCTGTGGAGGCAAAGGGCAACAGGAGCCAGACTGGGAGTTTGTAATGCAGCAGTTATGTCAAATCCCAGCTCCCCATGGATGCTCTGCATTTCCAGATTTATGGGTAGGACATCTCTTGGACCTCCAGATGGGTCTGTTGGCAGGTCTTTCCAAACCTCAAATGTAGGAGGTGACAAATTCCACATCCCATGAATATTTGAGGTCCTGACTCCTGTGGAGGGCCAGGCAGGACTTGTAGGGGCAGGAGGGCTGGCAGGTAGTGCCAGGCTCCTTGGAGCATGTGCACAGGGAGGTGGCACGTCCCTCTGCTTCAGAACTGTCCCCTGAGCCATGGCCAAGAGCCACCAGCAGCAGGGTGCAGGACATGTCACTTGAAGGTGGGGTGACAAGGAGAGAGGGGTCCCAAAAGCAGGAGATGGGTTGTGGCACTTCAGATAAGCTACAGGGACCTGGCTGGGGAGAAGTGGGTGGTGGAAGGGGGGTATCCAAGGAGGAGCTGAAGGAAGCAGGGAATGGACATTTTTGGGCTAGGGGTGAGACATTCATTGAGTCCCAGAGTGGTTTGGGGTGGAAGGCGCCTTAAAGAACATGCAGTTCCAACCCCTGCCATGGGCAGGGACATCTTCTACTGTCCCAGATTGCTCCAAACTCCATCCATCCTGGTTCTGAACACTTCCAGGGATGGGGAGTCCGCAGCTTCTCTGGGCAGCCTCTCGCCTGACCCCAGTGACACCAGTGGATTTTTCTTCAACCCACAGCTGCCACCTCCCCAACTGCAATTCCTTTATCTCCGCAGCAACCAAGACATCTGCCCTGCTCCTGTTTCGGAGGAGATCCCTTGAGTGTGGGAATCTCCTCCAGATCCATCCCAACAGGCCTCTCCACCATCTTTCCTAGCCAGTTCTGCAACGTCCAGCTCACAGCCTGAGCTTTCCCAACAGCTCTGGCCACTCACCTGTCCTCTGGAGAGGAAAACTTTCCTGTTCTCCTTGCCTGGGATCCTTGCCTCACTGCACTGGTTTAAATCATCCCCCCTGGAGGCAAAATCAAAGGAGATCAGGAAAAAACAGTGGAAGCCAAGGTCAGGGCTTTGGAGGCAGCACACAATTCCAGCAGGGAAAGGCTGCATGTTTGCACTTTGGAGAGGCATTTGGGCAGTAAATGACTGAGGCCCTGAATTATTCCATGGGAGAGGGAGGAGGTGTGAGTGCAGGAGAGGAAAATCCATCCATTCATTACAGAAATCAATAGCCCCCACGTGTCATTGAAGCAGGTCTGCCCCTGGAGAAATGCAAGATGGAAGAGTCCTCCACTGCTCTGCTGAGGGGGGCAGAAACTGTGCCCAGGCTCAGCCAGGGGAAGTTGCTGAGGGAGATTATTCAGTGGTGGCTCCTGAGTCACGTCTGGATCAATGCATTCAGCAATTTATTGGTGCTTCTGGGATAGATCTCATCCAAGCAGCTGCAACAGTCAATGTTAATGCAAACATGCTCCATGCAGGGCAGGGCAGCTGCCTGGGCTGGAGCAGGTATGTGAAAGGCATCCAAGTGGGCTGGGGAAGCATTTGGAGCAGCAGGAGGTTGAAAGGACGTGTGTGAAAATGAAAGGCTTTCTTTCCTTTGGATTAAGCACTTCCAAAAGGAGGCTATCCAGCAGGGAGAGAGAGAAAAGGGCCTCCCCGACTGGAAGCTGAACTTGATGGTCATTGCAGAGTCCTTACAACTGAAATTATTCTATTCTATTCTATTCTATTCTATTCTATTCTATTCTATTCTATTCTATTCTATTCTATTCTATTCTATTCTATTCTATTCTATTCTATTCTATTCTATTCTATTCTATTCTATTCTATTCTATTCTATTCTATTCTATTCTATCCCATCCCTTTCTAAATTAAACCCCGCCAACCACCACTTGCCCAGGGGAAGTCACTTAACCTCTCTGCCTCCATTTCTGCACCTAACTGTGCATGAACATCCCTCCCTTGGGCTGAGCTGCAGGATTCCATACCTCACCTCCCAGATGCTGCTCTCTGGCAGAAAGCTCCTGTGACCTCATTTGTGTCACTTGGATAAACTGGCTGCTGGCACCAGAAGACTCAGCTGCACCTGGAGGGTGGCGGAGCAAGGACGTGGTCAGGCGGCTTCATTTTTATTAAGCTTCAAGCAAAAAGCTCTTTTTAAATAAGTAGGAGAATAGAAAAAAGGTAAAAATGCTGTGGTACTGGGTAGTACCATGCCTGGGCTGGTTCTTATTCTGAACATGGCTACTAGAAGGTAATCCTCTTTGCAATATTGTTTAGAACCAGTCTTAACTCAGTTGCCTGTTAAATGGAACAACTGCAAGTGCTGCCACCCACAGGCTCCTGCACAGCCTGACTTGCTGGGTTTTATTATGTATATCCTTACCTAGAGCCCCCAGCAGCTGGGAGAAATCCTGCAAACAGGCAAAGGGGCTGTCAGGCTCGTGGTTAATCACAGGGCTGGGAGGAGACTTAGAAAAGAACGGCGAGTGAAGCAGGGAAAGATGCTCAGGTGAACTTCCTGAGGGATGTTTCTGCAGGGATCAGCAGGATACACCCATGGAAGGGTTCCTGTACCTTCCAAAAAGGCTGTGTCTCCTCTCCTGATGGCATAAGACATCCTGGTGGCCTTTGGAAAGCCAGCTGTGATGGGATGGCGAGGCTTGTCTGAGTCTCCTCCCTCCAAAGCTATGGGATGCTGCACTGGCCCAGCAGTGAGTGAGAGTTTGAGAGGTGTTGTACTCACAGCTCCCTCAAGGAACAGGGAACGTGCAGGCTCCAGAACCCGCCAGTACGTTTCCTCTGGCCAGGAATAGCTGATGAGTAATACAAAGCAGCAGAGGTAATAAATATTAAAGAGCTGGAAAATGTGAAAGTGCACGGGCAGCAGAGCTGACAGGCGCTGTGGGTGTGAAGTGCAGGGATCAGGCTTTGCTCCTCATCCCTCTGAGAGAAAAGTGTAGGAATAAGTGTTGCAATTATTTTTTGTTAATTGTGCGCTGAAAGGCATCACGGTTCCAGCGGGCTGGTGAGCTCATCCCTGGCCTCATTCCCTTCATGTGTCCCAGCCATGGTTTTCCTGGTGTGATGTGTCTGGAGCAGCAGAGACACAGCCAGTGGGAGGAAGGAGATGCGACATCAAGGATCTGAGGGGTCTGTGTGGTCATGAGGTTTTGTTTCCCAGGAGGTTGTGGGGCTAAAAGATTGCAGATTTGGATTAAGTAGCTCATGGTGTTTAATTTCCCCATCCCTGGAAGTGTCCAAGGCCAGGTTGGACAGGGCTTGGACCAACCTGGGATAGTGGAAGGTGTCCCTGCCAGTGGCAGGGGGTGGAGCAAGATGAGGCTTAAATTCCCTTCCAACCCAAAAGATTCTGTGAGTCTGTAATTCTGTGGTGGGTGAATTGAAGGCAACACGTGGCAGTTTGTGAATATCACCTGTCCTGGCTACCATGAGAGGTCACTGGAGTTGAGGAATCAACTCTCAGGTTCTGCAAACTCTGAACTGCTCCCTGCCCCTTTCAGCCTTGAGTGTGGCTGTTCCTCAGACAGGGCTGATGGTGGTGGCAGTCAGATGCCATTTCTGTGCTGGAATTTTCTTCCAGTCCCTGCTCCTCCTACCACACGTGATGGTATAAGGTCCATGGGGCAAAGAAACTCTTACTTTTCGAGACCCAAAATGCCCATAAAAACCTTTCTCCCCCTTGTTCTGGCGCCCACCACGATCCAGCTGAGGTGCAGCTGGCTGGGGCTGACTGTGGTGGGACAACAAGGGTTAAACTCTTTCCTGGCAGGCTGGGAGGACACCGTGTGATTTCTCCGAGCCCGGAGAGGAAGGCAGGCCCTCACTAATGTATGCGCAGCTTCTGTGCAACTAAAAATAGCCATGATCTGAGGCTGTTCTTCCAGGATTTCACAGGCGCTCACCCAGTTTTTAGCTCCTTCTCCTCAAAGCGATGGCAAAGCCAAGGCGACAGTCTCAGCCCTCGTGCGAAGCCGCCGCGTCGGGAGCTTTGCTCCGGGGATGCTCCAGGGATGCTCCAGGGATGCTCCAGGGGTGCTCCAGGGATGCTCTGACCCCTGAGGCACAGCGATATGCTGCTGAACGCACAGTCCCGGCTCTCAGATGATCCCTGGCAAGGCTGGGGTGGGCTCAGGAATGCCCGAACAGCATCCCGAGGATTTTCTGGGAGCCCCGGTGCTCTGCTCTGGATGCAAACGGCGCTGCAGCTGGCAGCGAGCCACGGCTCTGACCCTGGCAGCTCTGCAGCAGGCAGCAGCTTCTTTGCAGCTGCACCAGCTCCTCGAGAACCAGCTCTCCTTTTCCTAAGCTGAATCCTTTCCCCCTTAAACCCTTCCTGGCTGCTGTTTTTCTGGCATGCTGTTTGGAAATCCTGGAGTGTCCACCTCCTCAGCTTTACAAAGCCACTCTCCATGGGGGTTAGGAGAGGCTTTGCTGCGTGGAAAAGTCTCATCTTATCTGAAATTGTGGTGATTTCAGGTCCTGCTGAAGCATCAGTCACCCTGATGGCTGGGGAGAGAATAAATACTGTAAATTCAGGGAATGCTCTCCTAGAATCCATATCTGATCTCCCAGCCACAGAGGTGACCCCCTCATCTTTTCCAGCAGCCGGAGTGTGGGAATGGAAATGTCTCCCTCTGAGTGAGGGAACTATCTCCCAGTTTTGTTACTGTGATCCTGGAGTCCACATTGGCTTTTGAGGGTTCAGATCACAGACAATCTGCTGTGTCTGTTCAGATCTCTGCACCCACTACCCCAAACTGTTAAGCTCCTCAGGAACTGAAAACCCCTTAGACAAGAAAACCACAAGTGTCTCCATCTCCAAGGGACTCACTGATAGCAAAAATCATCTCTTTCCCCTCTCCTGCTCTGCATCCTCCACCAAGGGATCTCTGTGAGGAGATTAAGATGTGTCCCTGTCACTGACTGGTATCAGAGCAATGCCAGCTTCTCCTCCCCTGAGATATCTGTGGCTCTGGTGAGCCCACAGAATGCCAAATCACTTCTCGAGACCATCTGGGTTAAAACACTGTAAGGTGACCCATCCTGTTCAAAGGGTGAGGTGACTGCTCCCATGTGCCTCTGAGAATCATGTGCTTGAACACTCACATTTTGAGAGTCCTCCGGCATTTGCTTGGGATTTTCTTTGGCATTTCAGGGAATTTCCCTGAAACTTCTCTTGCTTGGAGCCAAGACAAGTCAATCAGAACGCCTCTGCTTCCTTTCAAGGCTTTCAGCTGCTCCTGCAGGTCTGGCTGGACTGGGACCATTTTCATTTCCACCACGAGAGCCCTGACATTAAACCTTATTTTCACAAACACGCTTGAAGCAAAAACTGAGTGTGAGTACAACTTCCTGGTCCCTGTGCAAATTCGTTTAACAGCTTTGATTTAAAACAGAAGGCTTTGCCGGAGGCGACAGCACCAAGTGTTGGAGTATACTTAAAGCAAATAAGCATGTGCAAAACAAGAAGGGACTGGGGTTTAAGAATTCATCACTAATTTAGGGGGGGAATCCATGATAAAAGAGCATTTGGCTCAGTGCTAGGACCATCCCACGTGTGATAGATGCTGTGACATGTCTCTGCAGCACCCATCACTTGGATATCCTCTCCAGCAGCCCCCGCTGCTCTGCCTCCTCCTTCATGCAGCATGGAGATGGTTCCCAAAATGAAATTGAATCAAAAAGGGCATTCATGCAGTGGTGCTGGAGAGGTCTTGGGGTTTGTATCCCTGTTTTAGTGTTCTACATCTCAGAAAATAATTAACAAATGAAAACACAAACATGATTTCTAGAAGTCTGGGTGGAAAAAATGGTAGCTGCTGCTACAAAGCTATTCTCTGATTCTGTATTGATTTATTGTGCAGAGACCTAGAAATGGGGATTCTGCAACCTGGATATCCAGGGGAACCCCTTAGCCATGGGGATATAGCAAAAAGAGTCTGCCTGGCTACTTCCAAAACTGGGATTGTGGTGAATATATCAATAACACATTCAAAGTTATTTTTGCAAATAAAGAAACACTGGGCAGGCTCTGGCTAAGCAAGGATAGTTCAGTAACAACGAGGCTGGGGAAGGATTGACAAATCAGTGCCAAAAAGTGCGGCTGTTTGGGGCTAGCCCTTCCTTATGATTTGTTTCTCTTCTTCTGGTTGTGATTGTTCAGCTGGTGAGTCAGAGAAAATTACTCTGCAGCTGAGGAAGGAGAGCAGACACGGAAACAAATCCCAGAAACATCCCCCAGATGGAGCAACATGAGCAGCTCCTGCACCTTTGGCCTCTGGAGTTTTATCTGCAGTGATGCCTTTGCCCCACTTTCCTGCCCTGTGCAGCTGCTGGAGGTTGTGACCCCAGTGTCTGTCAGCAGGATGAAATCACACCTGCAGCCCTTCCTGTGCTCTCACAGTCACAAATACCCACTTAAACCTTCAGTAAAAAGGGATTTGAACCAAGACCAAGAGTGCTGCCCCAGAGGAGGGGATGTAGGTTTATGTCCCTTTCACCTGGCTCTGCTACCAAAGCAATAATTCCAAAAAGAAGAGTTGGGGACATCGCTCAGGAATCATCAATCACAGAGCTCTGTTTTGTGTATCAGAACCCCCAGATTATCAGCCATGAGTTAAATCAGCCAGCAAATACCAAAGCTGTTGGAACCAGGTCCTAAAAATACTACAGTGTCATGCTTTTATTTCTTTTAATTCCAACTGTTGCATGGAACTGACTCTTTCCAAAGAGTGGATGATTTGTAAACTTTCTTCAAGGAGTGGAAGTGATCTTGGGCTGGAAATCATTTCACCATCCCCAGGAATGTTCAAAAAACATGTGGATGTGGCACTTGAGGACATGGTTTGGTCATGCCCATAATGCTGCCTTGATGGTTGAACTCAAGAGGTCTTCTCCAAGCTGGATGATTCCACGATTCTGCAGGGATTGGGGTTAAATGCTGGAACAAGTTGTCCGGAGGGGCTGTGGATTCTCCATCCTTGGAGATTTTCAATACTCAACTGCACCAGACCATGACCAACCTTCTCTGCCTTCAAAGTTATCCCCACTTGGATGGGAGCCTCAGTCCACAGGTCTCTAAATTCTCCTTCCAACCTAAATTCTTCTGTGATTCCACAATATGATCCTTCCCAACATAAGTTTTATAAATCATTTGCATCTTTTGAGGTTGGTGTGTAGTAAAGCCATCTGTGCTTTAAAACATCTTCAAACTGGCTTAGAATATGAAATTGTGACAGTTTCTCCTGTGCAGCAGAAGACTGGGATAATTATTCCTTCAAACACGAATTTCAGTTGTGCATTTGGCAAAAAGTGAGAGTTTGTAATGCAAATTATTAATTCTTGAATAGAAGCTGATAGAAACAAGTAGGTAAGACTTAGATCAGAAACTGCAAGGCAGAAGGACTAAACCCCTTGATGAACACACTTCTTGTTGCATTTTATGCATTTTTTAAGTATAAACTGTATAAGGAAAACCCCCAAAGTTGTCAGAAAGCACCAAGAACCCCAGTTCTGAAGATCAGGGCCCTGATGAAGGTCATCAAAATGATTATTTAGGTGTGTGTGGTCAGGATGACCTGTGAGGAGGCTGGATTAGAGTTTGTGCAGAAATAAGGATCCCTTTCTTGATTTTGAGGTGGAAAGTGATCTTTCCCAATTCAGCATGGTTTTAATCTAACACCACCAGCAGTGGTGAAAATAGATCCTGCACATCCTTCAGGGCTCAGTCCAGACCAGGAACAACCCCCTAGGAGACGGCTTGGATGCAGCCTCTAGATGCTGTGGGAGCAGCCAGAAAAAGCTGTGGAATATCAGCAGCTGGATGGGATCCTGTAATTCTTATTTTGATACTCGAACTAGGAACAATAACAATCCATTTGTGAATCCTTATCACTGGCATGTGACATTACAACAAAGAAAACAGCTCACAAATGTTGATATTGAGCACATCAATGGTGATGGCAACTCTAAGTTCGAGTTTGATTTTTTTAATAGACAGCATTTCACTTTCCTACTCCCCTGTTGCTCCAGCGCTGCATCTCCTATTCCTTTTATATCAGTTCGAATGAAAATAATTCATTAAAATTAAAAAAGCGGGCCAAAGCCTCAGCTGGTGTAAATTGCCAGAGCCCCGTGGATGCCAGCTCGCTCCAGCTGAGATCTGGCCTCACGTAACCTCCTTGTAAGGGGATGTTCAGGCAGCCTCTGCTCCCAGCCTTCCAGCCCAGCAGTTACACATGGCCTCGTTTCCTCCCCTCCAAGGAGAGGGATTTTAATCTGGGAACATCCTCCAGTGCAGGAAGGCGAGGTGGCAGGAGGGTGAGCTGAAGGACACCCCCATTCCCATCCTCTTCCTCCAGGAGGGAGCACCAGGGAGAAGGTTGGTGCCATGGGATGGTGCCCATCTATATGATGTTGCTGCCACATCACCAAGGTCACAACCACGCTCCTGTAGTGCCACAGAACATTTCTGAACATGAGCCAGCAGAGTGACAAGTGGCCAGGAAGCTGGAATATCCAGCAACAATGTGGCCAGCAGGGCCAGGACAGTGACTGTCCCCTGGGCTGGCACTGCAAGGGCATCCCCAGTGCTGGGGACAGCTCTGGGACACTCACGACAAGAGGGACATTGAGGGGCTGGAATGTGTCCAGGGAAGGGAACGGAGCTGGGGAAGGGGCTGGAGCACCAGGAGGGGCTGAGGGAGCTGGAAAGGGGCTCAGCCTGGAGAAAAGGAGGCTCAGATGGGACCTTGTGGCTCTGCACAGCTCCTGACAGGAGGGGACAGCCAGGGGGGTCAGGATCTGCTCCCAGGGAACAGGGGCAGGAGGAGAGAGAACAGACCCAAGCTGTGGCACATTGTGGCATCACCATCACGTTGTGGAACCACCATCCCTAGAAGTGCCCAAGAAGCGTGGATATGGCATTTGTGGCCATGGCTTAGTGTTGGACATGATGGTGCTGGCTTGCTGGTTGGGCTTGATCTTAGAGATATTTTCCAGCCTCAGAGATTCTGTGATTCTCTGGCTGGGTCTGGCTGAGACGGAGTTTGTTTTCCCCACAACAGCCCCCACACTGCTGTGCTTTGCATTTAGAGCTGGGAAGGTGTTGGTAACACCCCAATGTTTTGCCTACCACAGCATCAGAGCTGTCTCTCCAGCATTCCACCCCAACAGAAGGCTGGGCACGAGCAAAATTGATTTTTCATATACCTGTACTGATAAACCAAGTAATTTCAAGACTTGTTCATGGGCACTGCAATTCCACCACACCCTGTACAGGGGCAGGGGTTGTACTCAATGATCCTTGTGGGTGCCTCCCAGCT
This sequence comes from Taeniopygia guttata, assembly GCF_048771995.1. NCBI lineage: Eukaryota > Metazoa > Chordata > Aves > Passeriformes > Estrildidae > Taeniopygia > Taeniopygia guttata. Next base: position 3,280,481 of record NC_133027.1, on the reverse strand, counting down.
CAGGGTATTCTGTGATTCCATGGCAAAATCCGAATAGAATCATTAGAATGGTCCAAGCATATTCGGACTCTCCCAAGTCATCACAACCTGTGCAGGTTTCAGCAATCTATAAGGTCCAGGAATCATTCCCAGTGCTGAATATGGAGGAAGTTTCCTGGTTTTGGAGGATGAGAGAATTCATTTCTTGTGTCTTGGCCCATTGTCCTCAGGAAAAGTGATCAGACTGTTACAGCCTGGGATTGCTGCCCTTGGTCAGCTTGTGGCTGTGTGGTACAGGCCACCAGCACTCTTCTGCCCCAAAGCACAGCCTGATGTGCCTTTCTGAGCTCCCAAAAGGGCTCTGACCCTTTTACACATCTGCATCCTCCTCCCCTCAACCAGCCCATTGCCAGAGGCATCTGCCTACATTTCCTGGTGACACTGGGAAAATCCTCGGGTAAATCCAACCATTCCAACACCCAGGCACAACCCTGCAATAGTTCAACCTGTAAAATTGTCAACACAGTCCCTCGAAATTTTGGCCAGGGCCAACTAGATGGATGTAGCCACGCAGAGTTGAGCCTTGCCAGCTGGCCAGCTTCATTTCATGATACAAAACCAGAGCCTCAGCCTCCAGAATCCATCCCCTGTCATCCCCATGGAGCAGCTTTTCCCACAGAGCTCATGGTGGACTGTGTTTTTACAGCAGGAACATCTCCTCTTCTCCCTCCTGGTGGGGTCCTGCAGCTCTTTCTAAAGGTTATTTGACCACTTTTGGTGGATTTGGCTCCTTAGAAAGGTGCTCTGGTGCAGGGACAGCAGTGACTTTGACCCAAGCAGTTTGTGTGCTGCTCTGACATCAGTAGTAAATAAGAGTGAGGGTAATTATACCAACAGGAATTCTGGGAGCCCTGCCAGGAGGGAGGGGACAGCAAATCCTTTGTGCACTAAAAAAAAATTTAAAAATCACCCCAATCCCCCTCCCAACCCCAAATTAGTTCTATCTCTTGAAGCCGTGATGAGACTTTGGACTAAAAATACACACAAATATACACACTCATATATAAAAATAGCCAGCATTCAAAAAAAAAAAAAGTTAGGCTCCTGTCTCCAAAATTAAGCTCTTAAATAAATAAATTAGCCTGATTTTCAAAAGCATGGAGCAGTGAATGGTTTTCACTGACATAAGAGGAAGCATCGTGTTGCTAAAGATTGAAGATCAGGCCTGAATATGGATTTTAAAGTCTAATTATAGAAGCTTGTTTGCCACCAGCTTGACCGGGAACAATGAATTTCAGGTGAAATGACATTGATTTTTTTTTTTTTCTTAATTCTTCTTAAGTTGTCTACACTTAACCAATGTTAGGAAAAGTCTGAAAGACCCCCAAAGAAGTAAGTAAACAGATGACCTGGAATAAAACTGTTTACACCAGTTCTGTACATTGGTGTTTGGAAATGGGGTTAAGAATTATCAATATTGGAGCTGGGTGAAATTTTATGTTGATTAATTAAGTAGGTATTTATTACTTGCTGAAAGCCTACAAGGTGGAAATATTACTTTCCCCAGTAATTCCCACAATCTGCTGGCATCAAGAAGGAATGGTATCTTAGTCATTCCTTTCCTCTCTTTGCCAGATTTTGGCCTGAAGGATGCTGAAGACAGAGCACCATATTTTTTTATGGACTGAAGATAAAGAAAAAGGAAGTTCATTTAATTTCAGCTGCAAATGGTCCTTGGAGCTGCTTTGGTCACGCTGCCCAACATTTGCCAAGGGGTTCCTGTGGTCACAGTCCCATAGGATAGGGACAGATTTGTCCTTTGGGGTCAGATTGGGCAGGGCTGGGATTTATGATGTGCAGGAATTATGTCCACCCTGGATGGAGGAGCATCAGCTGGTAGGACTGTGCTCCACTCATGTGGTGTTCAGAGGTGAGGGACAGCACTAAAGGATCTGGGGTTTGATGCCAAAAAAACTTTGAGAGCACCTTTTTGGTGCTCTCTGGCTCAGTTTCCCCATCCATGGAAGAGGCACAACACAGGTGACCTTTGCCAAAGGCTGTGGGCTCAGCAGTCAGGGAGAATTTGGTGTTTGTGCTATTGCCACTGATGGAGACAGGATCAGGACACTGTGTCTATCCCATGAATTTGAATATTTTCCCATGTATCCTGCATCCATGGATTGGTGTCATGTTCTCTTTATGTGGCCAGTAAGAAAAATCTTAATTTTTCTTAGATGATGGTGAATCCCTAGATATTCACCATAACACAGAGATCCAGGAGAAATCATTGCAGGACATTGCATCCCTTCTGATAATTTCTTCCTAATCTTTTTGAGTGGCCCAATTGTTGCAGTTTGGTTCAGCCAACATAGAGGGCTGGGAAAAGTAAAGATGGTCTTAAAAACAACGCAAAAGTGGAGACAGCTGGTGGGAACAGCAGTGTGGAAGAAGTAGAGGTGTAGGATTGTGAACTGTGGGAAGGTGCTGAAAGAATTGTTTTTCTGGAGAAAAGGAAGTTCAGGGGAGACCTTCTTGTTCTCTTGACAGAAGGGGGCAGCTGAGGGGGAGGGGGCAGGGTCGGGCTCTGCTGCCCGGGAACAGGGACAGGATGAGAGGAAACAGCCTCAAGCTGAACCAGGGAATGTCCAGGTTGGACATCAGGAAGAATTCCTTCAGGGAAAGGGTTATCAGGCATTGGAAGTGCCTGGTCAGGGAGGTGGTGGAGTCATCATCTCTGGAGGGACTTAAAAGCCATGTGGATGTGGCACTTGGGGACACAGGTTAGTGGTGGCCTTGGCAGTGCTGGGGGAATGGCTGAACTTGATGATCTTAAAGGTATTTTCAAACCTTAATAATTCTATGATTCTATAGAACTGTGATTTTTTTTTTTTTTTTTTTTTTTTTTAATCTGGAGAAATGAAAGGTTTACATGGCAACTGTGTACAAACAGGTAAAAGACTGCTGCAGGGTGAAAACCAATAAATTCTTCTTGTCCCTGGCTGAGGTAATGAGAATTGAGTGGTTTAACCTTCTGAAGAGGAGTTTAGGTTTTGTGTACCAGAAGGAATGGAAGCTTCTGGGGAGGGGGAGACCATCCAGGACTACAGGGCAGATTTGGTGGAATTTTGGCAGAGGTGACAGTGCCTTTGCCAAGGGGCAGCACCTTATGGGCACCACCACTTGGCTTTTGCTGGCCCTGTGTCACCAACACGATAAAAACCTTTGTGTTCTCCTTTTCCCTGCTTTCTCCTTGAGCCACGACACTCTCCCTGACTCTGCCTTTCCAGCCAAAATGCGTTTATTTAATTCCTGGGTGAAGGGAAGGCAGGATGCCTGTGTCACGCTGCAGCTCCTGGGGTTGGGGTCTTCCATGGAAATGCCAAGTGCAGGTGGTGGATTTGGGTGTGTTGGGAGAGCAGATGCTCCACGGCCATTTCCGTCCCACTCGGGGTCTGCTGTGGATGTCACACCAGTGTCACCAGCGCCGTGTGACTGGCGCAGCATTTTCTCGAGTGTCGAGCCCCATCTGGTGGCTTTCCTGCGGCATTTTTTTGCGTGTCCTTGCAGTCCTCTTTCGGGGTTTTTCGCCTCCTGTGCCAGCCAGCTGCGAGCGGGCGGGAGGGACGCGATGCTGGATGAAGGATGGGGTTCGCAGAGATGCCTCTGTTTGTCCCCCATGCCAGCATCCCGTGCCTGGGTGTAATTCGGGGATCCGGAGGCTGTCCAGGCTCACGTCCTTCCCTCCTCTCGCCCGAGTGGCAGGGGATGATCTAATCGTTTTGGCCAAACCCCAGCTTGTGCCGTGAGCCCCTCCCAGAGCCTCCAGAAGGCGCTGGCAGCGGAGCTGGGACAGATGAACAGCCCCGCGAGGAGACATTTCCGACTATTGACTGCCTCACACTGCTTTAGGGTCGGCATTAGGTGAAATGGTTCCCATCCCAAACGAGGTTACAGCCACCGCTCAGGATGAGAAGGAAGAAAACCCAGTGTTAGATTGTTGATCCTTAAAAGTGTCCAAGACCGGGCTGGACAGGGCTTGGAGCATCCTGGAATAGTAGAAGGTGCCCCTGCCCATGGCAGGGGGTTGGAACAAGATGATTTTTAAGGTTCCTTCCAACCCAAACCATTCTGGGATTCTGTGATATCAACGGGCATTAGAAAGGACTCTGTTAGTGTTTTTTTCTTAAATGCCACAAATCCTGAGACAGAGGCAATGGTAGAGCTGTGCCTGCCCATGCACGAGACAGCTCCTTGTACTCCAACATTGCCCAAAGTCTCAAAGCTGACCAGTGACAAACTGTGGCCTTTCACATCTGTGGGTCACACATGTGCTGCATATGAAGGTGTCTCGTTGCTCCACTATGATGAAATAGGGTCAAATCATCACAGAATCAAATCACAGAATATTCTGAGATGGAAGACACCCACAAGGATTGTCAGATTCTAATTCCTGGACAACTTCCTGAGTCCTACAGTGAGCCTGAGAGTGTGGTCCAAACATATCTTGGGCTCTGGGATCTGTCAGAGAAGCTCCTTACCAGAGTGCTGAGGGGGGTAAGATGGTCTGTCAAGCCACTTCCAAGTGTTAGGGCCCGTATTTTTTATGTGGGTTCTCTTCCTGTGATGAAAATGAGTTGTTTTCTTGTGTTTCAAAAGCATTTCCAACTCCCAGGCTTCACATTTGGGTGGTACCAGTTAAAGTTTTCCCACCCTTGCAACACCAAATGCACTTCATTATATGGTCTTGTTCTCAGGGTGGCATCCAGTTTAAGGTTGGGCTTGATGATCTTGGCGGTCTTTTCCAACATTAATGATTAGTCCCGTTCTAAAAGTCCTCCTCAGATCTGACAGGAGGGAGCAGAAGAACCGTGCAAACCCCAGCGTCTCCCTAGAACCCCATTCCCCCGCAAACAGATTTTCCCGCAGCTCCAACATCTCACGCCCAGCTTTTCCCTCCTGTTCCCTGCAGGTATATCCGAACAATGTACCTGGGCATCCAGAGCCAGAGGCGGAAGGAACACCAGCGGCGTTTCTACTGGGCTATGATGTACGAATATGCAGACGTAAACATGCTGCGCCTCCTGGAAACATTCCTCGAGAGCGCCCCTCAACTGGTGCTACAGCTCTGCATAATGATCCAAAAGAACCGTGCAGAAACATTACCATGTAAGTGGCCCCCTCTTCCCCACCTTTCCAGCCTCTCCCCTCTGCTCCCAGCGCCCAGCAGCTGATGGATGTGTTGCTCGCTTCCCACCTTGGCTGGGGGCTTCCACTTTGGGACAAATCTCTGCTGCGTTCGCTGGGTAAAATTTTTGCTCGTTCCTCTGAGGAGAAAAAAAAAAGTCAGTGTCAAGGAAAAGATGGGATTCAGCTCTTCCACGCCGTGTCCAGGCTAAAGGAATGCTGGTGGTGTCAGGAGGAGGCAAGCAGGCTCTGCTGCTGTGGCACCACTCGTTTGTCGCTTCACACTAGGCAGACACAACCATTCCCTGACTCAGTTTCCCTCCTTACATAAGTAGGGCGATAAAACTGGCCAGATTTGAGTTTGTGTTGCGAGGACAAATGGTTCAATGCCTATGCAATGCTCTGATGGTGTTAAGTGTAAAAAGGGGGTTTTTAACAGCTAAATGCTGTAGGGCCTTTTCTGATGAGTGCCCAGGAATTAAGGTCTTGTCATTGGTACCATGGTTCTCACCAAGCCCAGGAAAAGAGAAGGGGAAGGCAGTGGAGGGGATTGTGCAGGGACAGGGATGTAGTGGAGGTTTAATTGGAAAGGCAATTAAATTATGAAACAAGGCTTGGAAGCCACCACAGGGAATATTTTGCCAATTCTGATGTCCGCCACTGCTGTGATGTGCTGAGCACGGGGCATCTGTCCCAGCTGAGAGGGACATGGCCCTGTCTCAGCCCTGGCATGAGCAGCTCTCCCAGCCCATGGCCATGCTGGCAGCCTGGGGGTGACCAGCCTGAGGGACAGTCATCCTTTCCAAGGACCGACAGTGGAGCTGCTTGGTTATTCAGCCCCTGTTCAGTTTGTGCACCACGGGTGGCACTCAGCTTCCCAAAGAGAGCCTGGCTGGGGCCTATCATTTCTCAGGAGTTTTTGGAGCTGAGGTAGGAACTGAAATTGGAAGTTGCTTTGGGGTTAAATTTTGCTGGTTTTGCCAAGGTCACCAGTACCTTCAGCGTCAAGGAAGGTCAGCCACTTTCCCTTTCCTCTGTATTTCCAGCATGTCCATCACAGTTGTTTATAGAAGCCTCCCTCCTCCTATTTATGCAGTCTTTTCTTGAAACCTCTCATCACGAGCTCTCCAGGCCTCCAAAGTGCTGACATGATGAATATGCCTTTCTACAACTCCTGCTAGAATGGCTCACATTTGCCAGCCCCCTTTTCCTGCTGCTTCCAACATTATTAACCCGACTGAAAATGCAGAAATCACAACCCAGGAGGTTTGCCAGGGCGTTCTGCAGATTGTTGGGCTCGCCGCAGAAAGCGCCGGGTGAAGTTTGTTGGCCTCTGTTGTGCTGCGAGTCAGACAGCGCAGGAGAATAATCCCTCCAGGCTTTCAAATCCGTGGCTCTTCCACTTTGCCACTTCCAGGCACGGCTGCCTAATCCACTGAAGGAGCTGCATCATTTTTCCAGCATCCCCCTCCCCTCCCTTCCTCGGCTTTGCAGTTCCTCTGCTCCTCCAGCGTGCAGAGCCGGCTGCGCTCTCTTCCAAGGCAGTGCACGTCCCTGCCTGCCTCCCCGAGCCCTGGAGGGCTTTTTGCTTGCCACACGCCAGCAGCCGAGCTCGCCGGGTCCCCAGTGCATCCTCTCCCTGCCTCCCTCCCCGCCTGTGCCAAGGATGCGGGCGCTGATGGATGAGAGCAGCAGAGCTTGCTCAGCGCTCCTTGACTCCGGTGCAAGGTTTCCTAGAGCTCCTCCATGCCCGTTCAGTGCTTCTCTCTTCCACCTCCTCCTCCTCCTCCTCCTCATCCTCATCCTCCTCATCCTCCTCGCGGCCAGTCCATAATTATATAAAAGCAAATTAAATGCTAAGAGGGGCCGTTGTGAAAGGGAGCCTCAAAGGTTTTCACTTAAAGCAGGTGAAAAGCAAAGGGAGATGGATACTGTTAGGCAGGCAATGTGTTTAAAAATCAAATCAAGTCTCTCCTGGCTCATCGAGTCTGTGGGAGCGTGGCTTGTCACAGGAAGGGGCCAGTTCTGCCTTTAAACAGGGGCAGCATCAGCTGCATACCTGAGGAATGCACACTGGAAAAAGAGACCAGGGAAGGGCTTAAAAGCCCAGGTACAGCCCCTGCTGATGTGTCCAGACTCCAGCTGCTTCCATGCATCGCCCACAGGCTCTTATGGATTAATTTCTTGCCAAACCAGGTCAGTTCGCCATTTCCTGTGGCACACATCCCCCCTCCAAGCCCCAGCCCTCTCTGCTTTTTAGATTGTAATGCCAAGCCCAAGCTTCACTTCTCCCCAAACAGGTCAACTTCTGTTTAAGGAGCTTTAGAAAGGGGGTTATTGGAACGGCTATCAGGAGGCTTTGCTTTTGTCTCCTAATTCCTGTGTTAAGAGAGCTGTTGAGGAAAGAAGAGAGAACACACTGGAGGTCTTTAGTCAGACCCAGAGCATCTCCTCCAAAGCATTTCTGCCACGCAGCATGGTGGTAGAAAGGACTGATCTTGGAAGGATGAGTAGAAAGGGATACAACCAGGAAAATGCTTAATTTCCTGGCTTTCAATCTACTGGGTGGGTGAAAGAAAGAAAAACCTCATCATGCCTTGCAGGAATTATTTGACCATGAGAGGTACCTGTGTGAGAGGGTTGGGTGGGACCTGTGTCTGCTGTTCCTTCAGCACTCAAAGAATGGAGAGGTTTCACCCAAAAGTGAGAATGTCCAGCAGCAGAAGTGCTGGAGCTGGAATTTGAGGTCAAGACCCAGCCTCAGTAAAGCTGGGGACAAGACCCAAGCTGGGATTTCATGTGAGTCAGGATTCATTCCTTCATCGTATCCCCAGCAAAAGGCAGAGCAGATCCCAGCTCAGCTGCCCTTGTCTCAGGAACAACAGAAAAGAGCACTGAAAGAAAAGACCTGAGAACTCCATTAACTCCACCAGGTGGGCAGTGGAAGGTAAATGTTGAGAGCCTGAGCTGGAATTCTTTTGTTGGTGGAGCAAATGGAACAACATCAGCTCCTGAATATCCATTTGGAAGGAGCTGGTGTTGGTAGGCAGGCCCTCTGTGAAGGACTAATCTGCTACAACCACAGCTGGGTGGGCCCAAAACAGAGTCAAGAGAAGGTGAGGGGGAAAAGGAGTGATCCAACACATGGAAAAGCAGCTGAAGGAGGTGGGATGAGGTGCTCAACCAGCACCAGCACCTTTCTCCAGGAAATCTGGTGCATTTATACCTCTCATTTGGGTTAGGCTGAAGGAGGGGAAGGGATGCTGGAGAGGATGCAGCATAGTCTCTCAGTCACCCTAATTGTGTCTGAGGTTTAGAAGAGGATATAAGGGTGTCCATCTCTCAGACTCCTGGACAACAATGGCCAGAGGACTTCCCATAATTTAAATCACCTATTTGCAGAGAAAAACATAGCATTAACAACAGAAAAAGCTCAGCAATCCAGATCCTCATTCCATAATCACTCCCAGCAGATAATCCACCTCACTTCTTGTAGAACAAACCATCCTAAACCCCCTTCAACCTGCAGAGGTGCTGCTTCCTCCATGCCAAGTGGGAAGGAGCAGATCAAACCAGCTTAAAGGAGACACCCAACCTCTAGGCAGACAGGGAGGTGAGAGGGATTCCAGTTTTTCTGGCATAAATCTCCTCTTAAAGAGGTTTTCTCCCACTTAATTTTTTTTTACATGGCTTCTTTAAAGCTTAATGAGATTTAGCTGAAGCACCAACATCCTTCCACTCATGTCACAAGTTCTTTACACAAAGATTTCTGCCTGTATGAGGCTGCAGTTTTCAGCACAGTGTCTCTCCCTCCAAAAAGAGCCACATCTCTCCACAGATGCTGTGTCCATCTCCTTGATAACCCTACAGTTGATCTGAAAGAGATTAGCAGCATAAGCCTTCCTTTTGCAAAGTCCTGCTAGAGTCTCTGGGATTTTGGGAGGTGTTTGCACTCTCCACAGCCCTCAAAAGTAGGCTGAAGCTGCTCATATATTTAAGGAAGAGTAACATTACCTTAAGGGGTTTCGGGGGGGAGTCATTTTATTTAAGTATAGTAATAGAAATTAGGCATTAAAATGGATTTCAAACATCTCGTCTACAGGTGTGTGCTGGTTGCAGAGTTATCCTGATGGAGTTTGCAAATCATCTTGTCCCTCCCAGAGCAAAATCCTATTTTTTATCATGCTCTCTATTGTCTGTGCCATGTCTGGGGACCATTTATAATCATTTATGATTCATTTTTGCAGGGACAAACAAAGATGATTTTCCCTGTCACTTAGTTTAGAAGACTCAGCTGCTCAATGGAGTTAGAAAGGGACCTTCAGCCTGTAAGTGCTCAAAAATGTGAGTTTCAAGTGACATCAACACTGGCCTGAGCAGAAATCAGAGGACTAAAATCCCTAGATGTCCAGTGAAAAGACTTATGAAATTTGAAATTTCATCCTTTTCACCACTTGAAGGAGCACTCAAAGTGAGTGCAAGATCCTTCATGCTGGCCTGGGTCAAACAGATGTGTCCAACAATGTTCAAACAGGAATCCAAACCCTCAAACCCAATCTTTGTGACCTCACAACACAAAATTGTCCCCATTTATGAAGAGTCCCATAACCTCATAAATAAACCAGGGTTTGTTCTACACAGGCACCAGATCCCATGGGGACCAGTGCAAAATTCTATATGGCATCTGCAGATTCAGTGTGGGAGAGTCCCATTTCTGCAAAGCAGAAATCTTCTTCCTGACTGGTGCATTTTTCCTAAGACCTACCAAAAGAACTTCACTGTATGACTAAATAAGTCTTTGCCTTATAAAGTCCTCAGTAACAGGAGTTGGGGTGGGGACAAGATCTACCAGAGCCACACTCTGGGCTGTGGCTCAGGTTCTGGGACAGATCATGAGGGAAACAAGATGCTAAAACTTTGCCCAGAGGCAGATATTCTCTTTTCCCTATTTCTCATGTCATTCCTTGGGGACTAAAAGAAATGGGAGATGTCCATCACCCAGGCCTGGTTTCCTGTGACAGAAGAGGCACTAGCAGAAAAGCCATGTGGGGAAGGGACCCCGCCAGTCGTGTGCTTGCTGGGCAGGGAGGATCTGGGATGATCCGCCCTGAAAATTTGTCCTGACTCCACCACAGTTTCCCTTTAAAAGTTCACCAGCAGCCCAAGGAGGCCCAGATAGCTCTGAACTCATAAGCAGCTTGCCTGGGAGGCCACTCATATGACTCCAGAGCTCTGCCAGACTGGGGCATATGGCTCTGTTCCTGCCTTCCCCTCCTTCCCACCAAAGCCGGATGACAGGGAGCAATTTGGTGCCCTGCTGGAAAGGAGCTGCTGGTCCCCGGCCAATTCCCAGCAGCATCAAAAAGCCATCTCCACACTTGGCAGTGGCGCTGAGGACGCCTTGCTCTGGCATGCTGAGAGCAGGCCAAGCCTGAGGCACGCTGGCATGGGACAGCTTGTCCCATCATCAGCCGTATTGTCCCAGTGCGGTGGGATCCAGGAGCCTTTGGAGCCAGGGACAGCTATTTTTTCTCTTTCCAATGGGGTTTGGAGCCAGCCCAAAGAGAGATGTCATCCCTTCGCCCATCCCCACCTGCATCTTCTCTGTCCACCACCTTGCCATGTCTCTGGCTCTTATTTTTGGAGTGCAGCTAAAACCCCGTCTGTTCCGTACCACGTGTCACCGTCACACACAGGACACGGCACAGCCAGGAAAGATGAGTCACCATTCACGGGACAGCGCTGGCAGGGGCCCAGCACTGCCAATTTTAGGCTTTGTCAGACTGTGGTAATCACTGGGAAGGGGTTACATCATCAGAGCACTACAACAGCATTAGCTCATGCTGTTCCCAGGAGCTGGGGGCCAGCCAGGAAACTGAGGCATAGTTTGGGTTCTTGTCAAGCAGATTCCAGGCAGGAAATTCAGATTTATTTTTTTTTTTTGGTAAGTCCATGGTGTAGGCTTTCTGGAGATACACCTCTCATGGGAAGTTTGGGATAAGAGCAAAGGAAAAGTTGAAAATTATTCTTTTTAGCTGCAGGTTGCTCTAGTGCAGGATTCTTGTCAGGCATCTAGGAGAGCATGGATAAACAGGGAGCACATAGGCTCTGGGATGTGCAGAACAACGTGGAAAAGATGCCCTGCTGGGCAGGGACTACTCTGTGCTTCTACCCCTGATGGAGGTGGAGCAGTTCAGGTTGATACAACTCAAAATCGTTGAGTTTTGAAGGAAATAATTGCTTCACTTCAGAAACTATTAATTGTTTTTTAATGATTAGCTCGAGGTGACAGTTCTGAGTCTAGGCATGCAGCAAAAATACTGAGTCAGTAGAAATCTCCTGAAATTACTTTTGTCCTAACTGGCATTTGACCAACCTCATGCTCTCAGTGCCCTCAGAATATCCATGTCTTTACACAGAGGGTCACAGAGGGGGGACAGCCACCACACACAGGAGCCCCTTCTGATGTACATCAAGGTCCCAAAAATGTTTGCAGAAGGCAAAAAGGCCCAGGAGATAAGCCAGGATGAGCATGACTTAATGTGTGGACACCAAGTTCTGACTTGCTACCTATCACATAGGTCTTTGCAGAGTGTACAAAACGTGGGAAGCAGAGGGAGAAAGAGTTTCCTGCCGTTATCCTTGGAAATCAGTGTCCCTGGTGCCTTCAGTACCCCACTGCGAGACAGCACCAGCTGCACCACATCCGTTTATGCCACTTTGTCACTCCCCCTCACAGGAACACTCTGCCAGACTCGCCTCATCGATGCCAGCCCTGTGTACTCTCCAGGAATGTTGAGACACTCCTTCTTTTCCAGAGCCCAGTCCCCTCAGCTGGGATTATGCTGAGGCATTTCCACCAAAGGCTCCCTACGCAGCATCAGAGGTTTATAAACCATAAGGTTACAAAGTGTGCACTGCTGACACATCTCTGGATGAAAATCTGTTTCCTTGGACAGTGAGTGTGATCTGAACTGGGTCCTTTCCTATTTCCCATCCGGCCAAAATCATTCCCCAGGATGAAGTTATTTCCCTAATTGCCTGCAGGCTTTCTGTGTCCAGGCCAAGCCATCCACCAGAGGAGGTTTGCAGGATCCCTGTTTGGTGCTGTCACAGACCCTTTAAAGCATTGCCTTGATGTTGTCTGATTTCCAGGGAACAGCCCGTGAGAGCTGTTTTCAGCAGGAAGTTCCCCAGCAAAGCCCTGGCAGGAGATGTTTCTTTCCCAATCCTGGGACAAGTTGGTTTCACCCCTACTGATAAACCAAAACCCATCAGAACATGAGCACAACCACCAGATCTTGTTCATCCTCTGCTTCAATTACCAGCACAGCCCTTGGCACGTTTTTAGCTCCTGGCAGCCAACACCAACCTAAACAATTCCCATGCTTGGCTCAGGTGATGGCAAGAACGATTCCCACCAAGCACTCTGGGCCACCCTGATTCAGAGGCTGGGGCAGAACTTAGCAGTCAACAGAATTAGGCTTGCCTTAGTTGCTGATTTCTGGGTGAAGGGTCCAAAGCTGGCCCAGATCTGTGCTAAGGAAAAAGGGATCCTTGTTGTTGGTCTCCAAAGCAAACAGTGGAACTCCTTGGGCTTTCCTTTCCAGCACTGAGGTGTTGCTTCCATCTTTTTCAGACTATTTTAGCCCCCACTTGCAGGATTACAACATCCTTTCAACTTGTGGTAGGCAGGTTTACATCTTTCCCAATGTCTGCGGTCCCCATCCAAATTAAAACAGAAATAAAATAAAAAAAAAAAAGAAGGAAAAAAAAAAAAGGAGGATAGGGGTGCTGTAACAGATGTCAGATTGCAGTGTTGAAATGCACATATATTGTACATGTTTGTGGAGTCCTGCTGTTTCATGCCAGCAATCCCTACTCATAGAAATAGCTTGGAAAAGATTTTATGCTAAATGGAACCATGTGCTGTTTTTCTTAGCAAAAGGTGGTTTTTTTCATCATTTCAGTGCATTCCAGTAGTTTCTTAAGGTGTGTTTCTCTTCTAAGGGTTCCTAACAGTAGAGTTCAAATATTTTTAGGTCTGAAAAATCTCAGTGTAGGAGGCTCCTTCTGATATTTTCAGGATTCAAACTGGAAGCAGCTCTGCCGGATTTGATACACTTGAAAATCTTAGCAAAGAATTGGGCACTAGAAGTTGTAACTAAAGTGCCCTTCACAAAGAACCAGCTGTTGAATGTGAAATGTGATTTTTCTTCCAAGAATAACCCCTCTTGGATTTTGCCATCTTATTCTTACCAATTGAAGTAAAAATGTTTGGGGTGGGGTTTTTGTGCCTGTTGCTCTAGAAAGACAATTTTAATTACCAAAGGGACAAAAACTAAGTTATCAGCAGGAAATAGCAATGGAAGTTTCTAGAGATGTTTGTGCTCCTGCCAGGTTGAGCCAGGTTTGTGTGACTCCCCTGCCTTATAACATTCCCTACAAAGAGGGATTTTGCTCTGTTTGCACAGAGTTAAATCCTTGCTGGAAGTGTTGTCAGAACATCCTGGTGGAGCATTTCCAATGAAACCTCTTGGGGTCTCTCAAGGAGCTTCATATCCTCTCATCTGTGGCTGTTCACTTTTAGGGGCTCAGGTGGGGTTCTTTTTCAGTGTCACTCTGAGACAGCACTTAAAGGCTTCAGATTAACGTGGATTTAACTCAAAAGTCTTTATAATTACAGTGATGACTGTGCAGAGGGCACCTCGGCCTGAAAAGAGTGGCAATTCATGCAGCTTTTGACAAAAATAGACACGGAGAGCAGTTCTCATGCTCTATTTCCAAACAAGCTAATCTGTGCCCGGGAAATCCTGGCTGCTGCTTTCCCAGCACATTTCTAACGCAGAATTAACCCAGGTGATTGGTGCCTGGGGGGATTTAGACCAAGCTCAGGGCAGATCATCTCTCCTTCGTGTCTGTGGGTCATTAGAAGACAGAGATGCACATGGTTGTTGGTTGTGAGTGTCTCTGTCAGCTGCAGTGCCATCCCTGTTCACCTGAGAGTCAGGGATCTGTGGGATTCATGATCTCCAGAGGATGCACTGGGAAAAGGTGAACTTCAGCATGGTGAGAAGATCCTGGAGAGATTTTGGCACTTGAGTCTTTGCTGCTGCAATGTGAGTAACATGTCCACATAAATCCAAATTTATGTGACAACAGCAGCTCTTCTAATTGGAAACACCATCCATGCAGCCCCACACTGACATACCATTAGTAGGATTAATAAGAATTATGATTCCAAAAATCACAAAAGAAAGAACTGTTCTTCACAAACATCCTCAAAGTAGCATCTGCTGAAGTGGGGTTCTTTCAGTGAGAAAAAGAAATCTGCTTTTGCTGAAAACAAAACAGTGAATTCTTCCCTTTCCATTTTCTTAACATTTAGGGGAAGCTTCAAAACAGAAGAGCCATTTAAAAGTAAATAAGGTTGTGTTATAAATACTTTTATATCATTTGTGCCACACCAACAGGAACTCCAAAAGTAAGACTTTGTGTGTCTCTGTTCCCTGATTGCCTCCAGCTTCTTCAGGACTGAGTCAAATCACCAAACTAACTCCAAATTCCTGAATGGATTTCTTAGACATCTGCCATGCATTGTTCCCCCTGGAAAGTGAATTTGCGTGCTGTCATTTCCTTGAACTCTACCATTAGAGTCCCACCAGAGGCTCTGGTGGCTGGGTGGAGCTGTTGCAGAAGAGGCTGCTCTGCAGAAGGCAGGATTTGTCTCTAGCAAAGGACTCACGCTGACATTTTCCTCAGGCATCACTTTGGGAGCATAGCTGACACCAGATTCCTGGAAGGATTACCCTATCCTGCTAAAATAACATTTTTCTGGCAGAGAGCTGTCCCCACATCTGTATTACACTTCACCTAAGCTCTACCTGCCATGCCTGGGCTCCCCAGAGCTGTCCAGACACAGCAGCCACCTGGACTAATTTACTCTGCCCAGCCTGGAAAATCTGATAATATGAAAAGCTTTATCTCCAGGCATTGAGGAGTTGAGCCAAAGGTCTTACACAATATTTTTAACATGATGAAAAGGATTATACAACCATGGTTGTGATAAACAGAGAACTGTGATAAGATTTTGTCTATACCTGTAACACAAACAGTGTTGGAGCCCAGGCACTGGCTCTCAGGTGTTTGTGCTAAATTGGTAGAGTTTTGCCTGCCAGTCCTTTCCCAAAGCTTTCCCAGGCATGAGAAAACAAATTCACATAGTCCAGGAACCATTCCCATGGGGCAGATTGGATAGAACTCCTGAGGGATTTTAACTCGGCAGATTCTGCCAGCTGGACTCAGGGTCTACAAATAACCGTGTTACTCATTTGGGATTCAGATACCACCACCAGGTTCTCTTCCCATGTGTCCTTCTCCTCTCTGATGGTTTTTATGAGCCAGTCTGTGGTGACAATTCACCCCACAGGATCAAAGATCCCAGTTAGCCAAGTGAGTTGAGGCTTGTTTGTGGACCTCTGCTTATACAAGGACTGAAATTTCCCCCATTTGCTGCCAGAAATGTTCCAGCTCTGGACCAGGTGTCAGCAGCTTCTTTCCCTACATAAATAGGTAAAACCTGAGATACCTGCAGTCAGCATCCTGGGAAAGGGGCAAGGCTGTCATGGAAAGCAAAAAGTGAATTTTCATTCTGATGAGGGCTGCGTACACATAGGCCTGTTGGAGACCAGTCTTCTTCTCAGTGATGTAACAGAGGGATGTTGTCTTTCTCCTACCCCCTGAGGATGTTGGTAACTCTGTCTGGCTGTTCTAGGATGTTCTGACTGATCATGGCACCCTTCTCACATCAGAAGGATGTTGGGGGCTTGTTTTGCCTGCTTGGCCTTTAGTGGTATATGTTCATCGTGTTGTGTCACTTGAATATGCCCGGATCATGTTGGGTCTGTCAGCTTCTGCTCTGCAGGAGCCACTGTGGGCTATTCTGCTTGTTCTGGAGCCAGGAACAGGTTTCAGCAATCCTCCTTTCTCCTCTCTTCACCTTGCTGAGGCTCAGTGTTCCCCTATGAGCTCTTGTGGGGACTTAGTGGATGCCAAACCTCTGTTACTTAATATTCATCTTACCATGCTCTCCTTTGGTTATTTCAGTTTGAACTCCATCCCTGAAAGTGTTCAGGGCCAGGTTGGATGGGATCTGAGTCACCTGGGAGTGTGAAAGGTGTCTCTATCCATGGCAGGGAGTTGGAATGAGATGAGTTTTAAGGACCCTTCCCTCTCAAACCATTCCGTGATTTACCAGGAATAGTCAATGGAGACACAGAGGCATTTCCAGACAACTCATCCCATGTCTCAGACAGCATTCCTGGGGTGAAATAAACACTGAGGCACGTGATGGACAGGGCATCTTCATACAGAGGGTTTTAGAACAGTGGGGAAGCTTTGCCAATCCTGATGTGGTGGGTGATGGCCAACATTTTGAACAGGAGACTGACACTTCACTGAGGTTATTTGAGGACAAGCCCAAACAGAGGGTGGATTATCCCATCTCCGCTTGGCCTGGGGTGCTCATGCCTCCCACAGCAGGATCAGTCTCTGGCTTGCATCCAGGAGGAGATACAAGACTCGATGGCTGCAGGGTTGGAGCTGGTTTGGAGTTCACAGAGGACATGGATAGGAGGAGACATGACAGAAGCAGCTGAGATAATGAGAGCACAGATCAGATGAGTGTGGCTGGTCACCTCTTCCCGCATCAGGGAAAGGGGCACTGGGGACAGCTGAAAGGCAGCAGGATGAAAGGGCAGGAAATCAAGGCCATTGGAAACACAATCCCTGGTGACCCCGTGGACACTTTCTCAAGGCAGTGTTGAGGTGTGGGCTGGGGGAGGAACTAAGGAGGGATTCAGAGTTTTTGGGGTCACCAAGGACATCTTAATTTCGCAAAAGGAAAAGGGTTTAGGAAGCAGCATTTCAGGACATGAGCCAGCCTTTAACTGTCGAGGGGCAGGAGGGCAAATCTCCATGTAAGCAAGCCTTTGTGGAGTTGCCTTGGCATGGATTTTCTCACAGTGAAAGTTTTGAGAATGTGGATGTGCTTCTGGTCTAATGTGCAAGAACTCTTCTTGTGCCAGCTTGGACATGGACTATCCTGTACAGAAACCCAGCACAAGCCTTGTGAGGGATTCCAGTGGGATTTGGTGGTGGAAGGCTTTCTTGTTATCCAGACCTACTTGGAAATATGTCCCTGAAAGGAGTTACCTTTGTTTCCTGCCTTTCCCAGTCATCAGCAGTTTTCTATTTCTCATGGAAGGGTGATGCTGTTTCCAGGTGAGCTGGATCCTGGAGAATGGGGATGTGATATCCCTTGGAGGAAGGTCCCAGAGGATCTCCCTAGCAAGGGAGCAGGTACTGAGGACATGAAACTCACCCTTCACCTGATGAAAACAAAATATTTACTGTGAGAAAAGAGCAAAGGACAGGGCACTGGTGTGGTATCTCTTCCTAGTCTCCCCAGCGTCAAGATCTGGATTTACATCCCTGGTAATTCCAGCTCATAGCAGAGCACAGAGGTGTCACATAAATGGAAGGAGGCCATTCCTGGGTCAGACTTTTGCATCATGTTCACAAGGGGTGGAATAGTTCCCATCTGCCATACTGGACTGGTGGTACATTGGAGAAACTGTTTAAGGAAGTGTCCTGAAAACCAGTGAGGAAAATGAATGGCAAAATGGTCTGTGCAGCCCTTTACTATTTATATACTGGCAATGTTCCATATCTTTCCATGTTTAAAGAGACAAATAAAGAGGGAAAATAAAGGGGGAAAGACACAAGACTTTCCTTCCTCTGATGGGGAAGAATAAAGGAAAATCAAGCATCAAAATCCATCAGGAAACAATGAAAATCAGACCTGGGGTCTGATTCTGACCCCTTTTACTCTGACACAAACAAATTAAATCAGATTAAAAAATGAGGGAGAGTGACTTTCAGGCCCTGTTGTTACAAAAGCAGGATCTGGCTTGATCTCTTTTGTGTATAAATGCATTTTCACTCTGTGTGCATCAAAATGAAAGCCTGTTCTTCATCTCCTACTGAGCTTCAGGGAGGAACGTGCCACCCAAAGGGGAAAACAGGATAACAGGGTTCACCGCACAGGGACCTGAGCAGCCAGTGAAGGATGGGGATGAACTGAAACGTGGCACTTGGCATTAAGCAAGAGCTGCCTCTGCACAGGGGCTGAGGGAAGGTTTCGTGTCATGCTCAATATTTGCCATCCCGCTCACCGGGGAGAAATGTTGGTATCTTCCCATTTTGTTTTAGTGGAGTCTTAAGGAGAATTAATGTCAAAAAAGAAATAGAGCACTGTTCGGGCATCATTTTCAACGTTAAAGGGGCAGGCACCACAGGAAATACTCAGGGAATGTGCTACAGCAACTGCATCCAAATTATGGGCAGCCAACGACCTGCAGCTGGATTTGTGATGAAAACTGTATCTACCCCTAGTGAAAATCCTCTCTTCTCAGCTGGACAACACTGAGTAAGGCCAAAATGAGTGCATTGTTCATTTTAAATATTCATTTGTGTGTGTGCGTGTGATTTTTTTCCATTAGAGTGGTTGTACAACCCTGCATAGCAGGAATAGGCCAGATAAACAGGGATGGCTTTCCCTGCACTGTTTTTGCTCCCAGGCTTTAAAAGCAGCAATGGCAATTTCAGGGGAGTCATTGCTTTGATTCTTTCATGTCAATGTTTTTGTTTTTTTTTTTTCCAAAGAGCCTTTTTACACATCTGATGTGACTTTTTCTTTTTCTGGACTATGATTAGGAACCAGAGGAAGAAAACCAAACCAGGATGAAATTCAGAGTGTTCCCGTGAGCTTCTGCAGTTTCCCTTGCACTCAGAGTGTTTCAGGCTCCTCTCCTCTGGTATCAGATCACTGTCTGCATTGTACTCAAGTCCACTCATGTTTTCATGATCCAAACCAACAGCTCTTGTTTCCCTTTTTCAGAGAATCTATTCCTTGGTCTGACATTCTCAGAAATTTAACTGTTATAGACCTGCCTTATTTCCCACTGCTTTCTCATCTCTCTGTGCCATTTCCTGTTGCACATCCTCTGTGCCACCTATTTATCATTTAAGGGTGATCATGAGCTCCCCTGAGAAAGGCAGAATTTTTTGAGTCTCAGCTGATGTTAGTTGGAAGGCCCTGAGTGTCTTCCTTCACTCTAGCTCCCAGTTCAGGAATGTTCTTGTCCTCTCCATGCAAGTTTGTCACATCTGCCAGCTCCACATGGTGGTCTGGAATATCCTATAGCATCTGAAACATTGCTAGATTCCCACCTGTGATGGTTGCACTAAGCTTTGATCCTCCTTTGAGCAAAGAGACATCATTTAACCATGGACACCCTGGGGTGACTCTCTACAGTAAGAGCTGAATCCTGTCTGAAATG
Organism: Taeniopygia guttata; assembly: GCF_048771995.1. Lineage (NCBI taxonomy): Eukaryota > Metazoa > Chordata > Aves > Passeriformes > Estrildidae > Taeniopygia > Taeniopygia guttata. Next base: position 3,260,916 of record NC_133027.1, on the reverse strand, counting down.
TCTTGTCAAGCACACTGTGATTTGAAGGAGAACTATTCCCTGCTTTAGCTTGGATTTTAAATGAGATCTTGGGTAAATCCTTCAAATCTTGGTGCTTCATCTGTCAAACTGGACATTATAGAGCTCTGCCTCCTCATGTTGAATGTAGGTGAGCAGATGTCTCACTGCAAAGACTTGAGTGTTCATCCCTAAAGGAATCTGGGGAATTATTTCTTGTGCTGTGTCATTCAAGACACAGGGACTTGACTCTGTGACGGTGCTGACTTTGGCTTGTGTCACTCATGGCTTTGGCACGTGTCACTCATGGCTTCCTAGGGCAGAGAGGTTTGAAGAGAAGCCCAGTCTGTGCTAGTCTGACTTGTTGTGGGTAGGTGGGATGCAGATCCCAGGGCTGCAGCCACAAGGCTTCCAGCCCCACAGGAGCTGATTTTCTCCTGGCTCGAGAATGCCTGCAGAGATGTGGTTGTGTATGGTGGGGATGTTCCACCCCCAAGACTGAGAACAGAGTGGGAAGAGTGAGAGTGAGCTTTTTTTGAAATGACTTCAGTGTTTACTCAACCTCATCCCTTTGATAAACAAACATTGGAAGGGAATTGAAACCTACTCGTTCTCCACGAAGGTGCGTCAGTTACCACGTGCAAGAGTCAGAATCAAAATAAAAAATTACTGCTCATGTGATCCAACTTTTCAGGACTTTTTGTTTTAGTTATAATTGAAGAGACCTAGAGTTGCTTAGAAATAAGATTTGGAGAAGTTGAGAGGAAAAACAGGGACAGTTTATTTCACAGTCTGTGAAAATTGTAAACTATGAAGATGTCACGGGTTAGAAGTCACAGGGAAAATTGGGAATGCAAAACTTATGGTCAAGATGACAAAGGTGCTGTGTCATTTAGGTCTGTGTGAAAGAGCTAGGGAATAATTTCTGTGGCAGGAAGTAAGAGTGATGTAAAAGTCTTTACACTGCTCCACAGTTTCTGGTGATACCCACCTACAGATTTCCCCCCTCACACCCAGGTCCAGATCCTGCTCATCACCAAAATTCACATTCAACACACGATTTGTGAACTTTTAAGCAACAGCAAAAATATGTCAAAATGCCCAGAGATCCTTCATTGCCTCCCTCAGATCTTGGTGCAGATGAAGAGACAATGAGCTGTTCTGTACGGGGGGGATCATCCCGCCTGACTGCTGGTGCTCGCACGTCCCCTGGCAGGGGATGGAGTCAGACACCTTGGGAGCATGAGTCAACCCCTCCCTGTCCCACACATGGATGTCAGGACAGGCTGAATCACTTTCTGGGGGTGTCTGCCTCTATCTGCTGGCTGGAGGAGACGTTCAGATGACTGTCAGCAGCCCGGGTGCCGTGCGAGTGACTCAACACACGCACTCTGTGCAATTTACAGCAAAGACTGTGATTAGTGGAGGGTTCTGCCCTGAAAACATTAGGTAAAACCTTTATGTGCAAACTGGGGGATTGTTTTGGGTGTATTTTATTCCCTTCTCCTTTCTAGAATAAATGAGCCCAATAGAAACATTTTTAATCCAGGGTGACACATCTGTCTCCTGTGGGTTGGTGCTGCTTGAGTTTCCCTGTGAAGGTACAGCTAGTGCTATACAAGTTTCTAGTAAAACAGCACTAAAATAAGGCAATAAATGACATATTTTTTCCCTGCTAATCATGGAAAGTTTTTAAACTGAATAGCCAAGAGGTAGTGCAACAAACACTACTTAAACACATAACAAAACTTTGTGGCATGACTCATCCTTCCAAAACTGTTAATAAAGTCTAACAAATATGTAACTCATCTTGTAGGTTAAAAATGAGTCTAATCTACATCTGCTTGAGTATGAGGCTGTTAATATTTAGAGGTTTGCATCCATTATGGGGAGAGACTGAGGGAGCTGGGCCTATTCAGTCTGGAGAAGACTGAGAGGTGATCTCAATAATCCACATAAATATCTCCAAGGGGTGACAGAGGATGGTGCCAGACTCTTTTCAGAGGTGCCCAGCGACAGGATAAGAAGCAGTGGCCATAAAATAAACCACAAGGAGTTCCACCTCAACCTGAGAAAGAACTTCTTTACACTGAGGGTGGCAGAGCACTGGAACAGCTGCCCAGGGAGAGCATGGAGTTCCCTCTGGAGACATTCCAAACCCACCTGGATGTGTTCCTGTGCCACCCGCTCCAGGTGATCTTACCTTGGCAGAGGGATTGGATGATCTCCAGGGCTTCCTTCCAACTCCAACCATTCTGTGAATCTATGGTTGGAATCCCCAAGTCCTATGTCCTATGTGTTTCTTAGTGAGGACTTAGAACTCGGTGGAAATAGTGATTTTCTTAAAGCTGGTGGCTTAAAGCTTCCCTCTTGGATAAGGCCACTGCTCTCACTGCTTTGCTGTTTGTTGTATTTTAAAGCTCAGTCTGAAATTCAAATGCATATTTCAGCCCAAAGACAAGGGATTCAGAGGGAAACTTGAGAGGTGATGAAAGGTGTAGTTTTGGTGGACTTTGCAGGCTGTGAGAATTCCAACGAGGGCAGAGTTGGAGTCTGCCATCCTTCCTGGCCTTTTTCTCCATCATCTCTCCTGGAAGGAGGGAAATCTAACCCTGACACACTGTGGGGTGGGCTCCTCAAAACCATGATAAATTCTACAGAGTGCGGTCTGAGGTGTCAGTGGACCTTGTTTGCATAACCATGGAAGCCAGGCCCCTGTGAGAAGAGAGAAAAGAGGAGAAGAAGAAATTTAGGTTTTTCAGGCATTTTAGCTTTTTAACTCTGAGCAGCTGCAGCAAGATGCTCCTTGGATTTTCTTAAAGAAGTAAAAGCCAAATAAGATCTGGACCTGTCCCCCAGTTACACTTCAGAGATGGAGGGGCACTTCTCATTTTTTTGCTTGGAACTTAGCAGTTTTTCCTTTGGACTTTAAAGGTGATGTTCCCAAATAAATCTTTGGCTAAGGTCCAATCCAACCATGACTACCAAATTACTGAGCTTCCCAAATATGGATTTTAGTCCATCATCTGTTTCCTCACCTGCAGAACAGTTGTCCAGTGAGCAGCAGTGGAGGAAAAGGAATAAGATGCCAGCAGCTCTTTCTTTTCCCAGGAATCTGTCAATTAATTTTTATTGTGATGCTTTGCTCCAGGAGTTGTTCAATCTACCCTTGCAATAATCAATGGAATTATATTTTTAAAAGCCTCTCAAGAGTGGTGTGGCCACTATTTTATCTTCTGGAGGAAATAAATTGTTTAAGTATTGGGATGGAGAATAAGACCAGGTCCCTTTGGAATATCATGGAATATCAATATCACCCATGTGAGGGTGCAGGGAGATGTGTTGGGAGCTGAAGGTGACCTCAGTGCAGGCTGTGCCCTCCCTGACATGACTGTGACTTGGATTTGTGCTCTAGCCAGGAGGCAAGACTGGAGAAGAGCTACCCCCAGTCCCTCCCAGAAACAAGGCAGGGATTTGCTGGAGAGATCAGATTCTTCTTTTGGGACTCTTTCAAGAGTATTGATGAGTCTTGATGCTCCCTGGATTTATATGTTTATCTGCATGGGGCAAAAACCTGGTTTTTCCAAAAGGGAAATGCAAATGGGGATTCCTGAGTAAGGGAGGATCAATAGGAATGTTGCTTTAAAAACGTGTTTTAGAATAAAAAAGAATCCAAGCAGTTGCAGGGAATACAGGTGTCCTGCTCTTGCCGTGGTGTATTCCAAGAGAGATTCCTCTCTCCAAGAAAGTAACTTTCACACTTGGGCTTCAGCATTTAGATGGGATCTGGATATCAAACTCTCGAATGTGGATCCAGTCAGGATGAGCACAGAGGCTGTTCCCTACTGGAACCGCCAGGGTGGGGCAGCCGATCCAGCGGCTCAGGAAGATAAGGACAAGGAGTCAGAGAACTCCTGAATATGGCACCATTTCCAATTCCTACACTGATATTTCTGTATTTCTCTCCTCCAGACTGTAAGGACAACCTGACGTGAGTTGAACCTTCAGGCTCCTGAGCCTGCCCCAGATGCAATAATTTAGTGAGCAGATGATGTTTTCCACCAAAGCTCCTGTCTAACTCAGTGGATCTGTGTGTCTTCCGGCAGGTGTGTCCTCTGTGGCCTCCCTGATGTCCCTGGCTTGGGTGCTAGCCTCCTATCACAAGCTTCTTCGGGACTCTAGGGACGACAAGAAGAGTATGAGCTACAGAGGGGCCCTCATCCATCTCTTCTGGCGCCTCTTCACCATCTCATCCCGAGTTATTTCTTTTGCTCTCTTTGCTTCCATCTTCCAGCTCTACTTTGGGATCTTTGTAGTGGTCCATTGGTGTGCCATGGCTTTCTGGATCATCCATGGTGGGACAGATTTCTGCATGTCTAAGTGGGAGGAGATCCTCTTCAACATGGTGGTAGGGATTGTGTACATTTTCTGCTGGTTTAATGTGAAGGAAGGGCGGACTCGATACCGAATGTTTGCATATTACACGGTGGTCCTGACGGAGAACGCTGCCTTGACGCTCCTTTGGTATTTTTACAGAGATCCTGACACCACTGACTCCTATGCCGTGCCAGCACTGTGTTGTGTCTTTCTTAGCTTTGCTGCTGGGATAGCTTTGATGCTGTTATATTATGGTGTGCTGCATCCCATGGGGCCAAGAGCTAAGATCTTTGCCAGCTCCTGTTGCGCCGAGCTGCTCTGGGGCATTCCTTTGCCCCCCGATGTTGAGCCCATGGCGCCCCAAACCCCTGGGTACCGGGGGGCCCAGGCTACGCCCACCAGAGCGGTCACGGAGCAACAGGAGGAACTCACAGCTGACACTTGCTTGCCCGTTTTCCAGGTGAGAGCAATGGTACCATCTACTCCATCTGGGCGACCCTACCCCCCCGAGGGGCCTCTCATTAAGATTGACATCCCAAGAAAAAGATATCCTGCCTGGGATGCTCATTTTGTAGACAGGAGGTTAAGAAGAACTATCAACATCCTCCAATATGTCACCCCCACAGCTGTAGGTATTAGGTATAGAGATGGACCTCTCTTATATGAGTTGCTACAATATGAATCTTCACTTTAAAGCTCCTTAAAGCAAAAGTAAAAGAGGGGACCTTATTTTTGTTTACGGTAAACACAGATCATGAAACAAACACAAACCTTCAGATAAGCTTTCTTTCTGGTTGCTGTATGTATAAAAAAAAAAAAGATATTCTCTATGTTTTGTAAGTAAAAACAAAAAGAAAAACTTTTCTTTTGTTTTTTACACACAAGAAACAGTATTTCAACTTCCACACCTAGGATTCACAGGTGGAGAAGGAGGCATCTCCACATCAGTTTTATACCGTACACCAAGTGTAGAACATTATTTATGGGATTGGTGCTGATTGAAAAATAAAAAAAAAAAAACATACAAACAAACCTACAACTGCCTTATGCCCTTAGGTGCTGAGTTTCATTAAGTACTGTCACCTTTCTCATGCAAAAGTCTTTGATGATTATATGCCAGGAAAAAAAAACAACAAAAAAAAAAACCAAAAAAAAAGAACAAAAGAAAAACCAACCATCCAACTGAAATGCAAACCTTAAAATTAAAAAAATAATAATTAACAACAACAACAAAAAGATAGAAGTGTATGAAAAAATATATCCTGTTGTTCATATTGGATTTAGTAGAAAAAACCCTCCAAATGTCTAAAGATAAGAAAGAAAAGATAAGAAAGCAAAGCCAAGACAACCCCAATGGAGTTTGATTTTTCCAACAGCTGAAAGACAAAATCAGGTCTGTAAGATAATTTGGCAAGGAATTTATAACACCATTGGGCCAAGCCTTGACCGAGTCGTGTTATAAATGTGACCCCACCCTGGAACCGTTTTCCTCGTGGAAATGGACCCTGTACAAAGGTGGGATTGTACCAGATCAGTGTGAAAATATAGGATCTGATCTTGTTCCCAACAACTGCTTGTGCTAAAGCCCCACTGTCTCCAGTGGAGCAAACACCAACAGTCTGAGCCCAGAATAAGGCCTGCCACCTTGATTTCTGGAAAATGCAAAATTATCAAAATTATAAACAAAAAACATGATCTGAAAGTACATTTCCACATATCTAATAATTATTTCAGTAATAATAAAACTCAGCATGGTAGCAAAAAGCGAGTCAATTTAAAGGCACAATACTTGATCAGTGACTGGCAAAATAATTTGACCTACTGTATCATTTTAAGGCTGTGAAAGGCATACATGTATTATTTGTAATCTCGTGTAAGACCTGTCATGTCTCATTCAGTGCGAGCCTTAAAGTGATTGTAAAGCATCCTTTGTTCCATTTTGGGGATTTTTGGGTTTTGATTTTTTGTTTTGTTTCTGTTTTGTTTTTAAGGAAAACAAAACATGAAAAGTCGGGATTAAAAAAAAACACAAAAACACAAAAAACAAACAACAACAAAACAACCAACAAAACTTCTTCAAACGGTAATAACCTGTAAAACTGACTCACGTCTCGAGATGATTTGGTGCTTTGTATTTCTGTTGATGTTGTTGTTGTGATTTAGCTGAGAAAATTCTTCGACTCGGTTACATGTGGGGAACTGCTGATAAAAACTGTCTCGTGTCACCCTCTACTGTAAGTACATGGCGAGAAACAACAACCAGAGGAAACCCAAGAGCGTAGCGAGAGCGCCGTGGTTTAGCTTAGCCTTCCACCGCCAGGAGATGCTGCCACCTCCAATGTTGGCAAAGCCCAGACGGTCCCGCCGAGGGCTGTGGGGTTGTCTTGACATTTCCAAATAACCCGCTCGGTGTCTGAACATTCTCATCTCTCTCGGATTCTGTTTCTGTGCTGGAATATCTTGGGGTTTTTTTCGAGTTAAATCACCAGGTTTGCGTCTATCTGACACCCTTTTTCCGTTTCGAGAGTATTGCTCCTTTAAAGGAATATTCCCGTTTCAGGGCATCTTTTCAATCCCACCATCCCTCTACTTGGGAGGGGAAAAACAACAACAACAAATGAGATATTTTTAAGTGAATGCTGTAGTATTTTCTGTGTGTAATTGCAATTTTTTATTCCAGAAATACTGTAACTGTCTAGGGTGCAAAACTCCCATGCTGACCTATTCTGAAGAGAAGATCAGCATGGAGGGATATTTTTTAATTATGATTATTATTTTTTTTTTAATTTCAAGAATCAGTTGGTTTTTTTAATTATGATAGTATTTAAAGAAACTAGTACCAATTTTATATAACAGTTTAAAGAAGCTGAATGCTTTCTTCGCCTGAATATACCTGAAGAGAAACATTTTTTTCAATCAGTGATCCTTTGCAGTGTTCTGAGAAAATGTTGGGGTTTCTTCAGTTGTTTCATTTTGTTTTGTAAAGGAAACTTTCAACTGGTGTCTGTCCCTTTCAAGGAGGGCAGGACTCCTTCACGCCAAACTATAGACACATGGCAAAGTTTATACAAAGCCAAATTGTCAGTGGTACTGTAATTCCCAGTCAAACTCCATTTCAGGCAGATGTTTCTGGGCTCTGATTACAACCAATGTGATGGTCACATTTTCATGCAAAGGGAGGGGTTTGGTCTTGTCATCCTCTGTCTAACTCACCAGTCCCTTGTTTGCTGTGCACATAAATACACATATATATATATACATGAACTGATATATATTTGTGAAAAGCTTTCATTTTCCTTCTCCATTTTCTGTGCCCCGCAGCCAGTCCCTTCTCAAGTGTTCTACTAACATTTCACCCTGTTTTTCCCCTGATCAGTGTGCTGTCTCCATAAAAAGAGGTAATTTGTGAAGTGAACGTGCTGTCCCCACCTGCTGAGTCTTGAGAACACAGAGATGCCCATCCTCCAGCTGCAGGCCTGCATTTCTCCTTCCAGAACTTTCTTTTGACTTGCCTTTAATGTTAGTGTAGACTTATCTTGATCTAATTCCCCATGTAAAGGCTCCCCTTGGTCCTTGCATGAAGAGCTCTCCTCACATCTGCATTTCCGTGGCAAAAGCATGAGAAAGGAATGGATGACAAACAGCCCTGCTGTTCCTCAGGGACCATTTTTCCAGGAGGTGGCATTCTTGTTTTCAAAAGCACCCTAAGAAGGTCCTGCTCCCCAGACTCGTCAACCTTGAAGTCTGGAAATGTGGTGCTGATCACTGACCCCATTGAACAGCTGGACCCTTCCCACCAGGACAGTGACAATGAGCCAAGGCACAGTCACCAGGTGCCAGGAGGAGGAGACCCTTCAGTGTTGCCTCTCATGAGCAACTCCAGCCTGCCTTCCCTCAGGAACGGGATCTTACTCCACACCACCACACCAACAGCCGTCGCCTCCACCCTGTGCCAGGAGTGGAGGGGCAAAACACTCTGGAAGTGTCCTTACTTCTCAATGCAGTGCTAACTTCTCACAACCAAACCAGCTTAACCAAGGGCTTGACAAATCCCTGTTCCAAAGTCCTCCTCCTTCGTGGCTCGTAGTGTGGATAACAACAAAGGCAGGTGCCTCCACTGCAAGTTAAGACTGTTTCATTACTTGCATAAACTTTCTGCCTCTGCTTCTCCTTTCTTTGAATGATATTCATCAGCATCTTCATTTAGCAAAGGATTTCCAGGGAAAGCCTGTGTCATCCCTGAAGAACTGTTTCTTTTTCCAGGACTTCATTACAGCCTTAACATAAAGCACTTGCTCTGCCACTACTCCGAACATGTTCCTGGTGGACAGTTTGGGGTGGTGACCATTTCCTTTTGGGATTACCTGTGATCTTGTTGCCAAACAGCGCCTTTTGCCAAGCCAAAAGCTCAGGGTGGAAAACTGCCCCAGCCCTTTATTGGTACTAATCCCAGTGCTAAGAATCTCGTCCTCTCCTCCTGTTTTATTTTTTTGCCCTTTGATTTTTTGGTGCGCACTTTTGCAGGATGGTCACCGACTTGTTTTGGTTTCACTTTGATTTTAACTCCTCAGCTTTTCCCTAGTACCTATTTTATACCATTTCCCACCTTCTGGCCAGAAGATACTGCATGAGGAACTTTTCAAACTGCCATGGAGAATGTTGAGCCTGTATCTATTCACATCACAAGGTCAGTGGGCAAGTTCTCTGGCATAATTGTGGTGCTGGATTCACCCTGGGATCATCTAAACCAGCCACCTGTGCCATGCCAGGGCAATGCCGAGGCACGAGGGCTCCACCATCCTGACTGTTATTATTCAAACCTTCCCTGGCATGGTTTTGATCCACTCCAAGGAGCCCTGGGCTCAGGCACAGCTTGCCCAGGCTTTGGCACTGGCCAGAGACCATCCCCAGTCGGCAGTTTGGATGCAGCTGCTCCATATCAGGGGTGGAAGATTTTCAGAATCAGGATGGGGCCAGCACTACTCAGTTGGCTTCGTGGCCAGAATGGATCCTGGAGTTGTTTAATTTTCTGATAAAGATGTAACTCCGTGCCACAGACCAGGATGCAGGATGTGGTGGACTACGTCAGCTCCGATCTGGCATTTTTCTGTTTTCTGCCTGATTCAATGGACAAGTTATTTTTCAGTTCACTTTGTTCCTTCTGCTGAGGCTGTTTTGCAAACTGCATCACTTTTATGGCTCGGATGTCAACTCATCCATCCCTCCATCCATGTCAGATGGATGGCATGTTTACTGTGATAGTGTTACACATCCATAGGCAGCTAATTCGGAGACAGGAATCATTCAGACAAGACCAAATCAACAGTGGAAACACAGGAATTACAAGGTCCCTGCCCATGCCCTTGTCATGCTTTGCCACCCACACAAAGCATTTTTCATCTGCAGCAAATCCAACCTTAACAGTAGAAGAGGAGCCAATGGTGAATAATTACCAGACTAAAGTGCAAGTGAGACACCCATTTCAAGTGTAAATATATATATTTTCATTGTTTGGGATTGGAGCTACTTCTCTGCTTCACCCCATCCTTTTGTGCACCTGCCAAAAGTCAGCAGTCATTTGCATGTATTTTTATTTAAAGCTGACTACATGAAATGGCAAAATTAATTCCAAGCTTTAGTGAATTGTCTGCTAAAATCTGGCTCATGCGAGGAGCATCACTATTGACTTTCAGAGTGCAATCACCCTGTGCTCTTCAGATATATTTTTGTACCCACAAGATTCACTTCACAATTTATCCCACCCCTGGCCCTGCATGTCACACCTGTCACCTGCACACCTGCAGCATGACTAAACCTCCTGAAGAAAATGTGGTCTGAGGTTAGTCCAGCATGATTTCATTGAAGCTCAGAGGTGCTTTGAAAAGGAAAACTTACTACTGTGCATTTGCAAAACCTTTTAGTGCCTGCTTGCTGGGCAGCTTGGGCAGGAGACAATTTGGAAGCTGCCGGAGTCAGTGGAAATTTGTGGAGACAGGATTTCCTAGGATTTTTCCTTCTTTTACTGGGTTTGCTTTTCTCTGGGTTCTGCTCAGATCAAATGTGGTCCTGCAAAAGAAAACCCACCAGAAAACAAAAACCCAAATGACCATGACAAAATAAGGTCTATGCCAATCCCCACAGAAGCTGAGGTGGCTGGTGTAGGACGGTAGGGATGATGTGAACTCCGTTGTGGACCCTTTGCTTGTTGAAGCTTGCATGCTGTTCTTTTGGCAGTTGTCTCAAGCCCTGGGGGCTTTGGGAATGGTGCTTTCCCAGGGTTATGATTGCTGGTTTTATTTTTCCTTGGAGCTCAGGTGTATTCTGGTGCAGAGAATCTCAGCCTGGTTTGAACGAGAAGATTTGAGGCTATCCCAAATAGACGTGGGCAAACCTTTCACTGTGTGCAGAACACATTTCCAGACCTTTGGGTACCACTAGAGATTGTTGCAATCCACTTAATTCTCCATGAGCATGTCCAGAATCACTTCATTGTTCTGTTGTGTTTGAACTTGGGAATAATGGTGTAGTGACTCTTTCCTGTCGAGGTGTGATGTGAAAAAAGGGAGGAGCTTTCCTGCTGTGCTGGGTACTGCCTGTGTTCAACCTTTGCTCCTTATTTGAAGCTCAGACAGTGGGATAATGAGAAAAATGGGAAAATGAGATGTCAGATCGCTGCATATGTTCCATTGGCTCTCTGCTGATGAGGAGGGAGGCAACTGGTGACTATTAAAATAAATCTGCATAAACCATCTGGACCTCAATGTACATTCAGACATGCACAAAACCCAATTGGAAAGTGATGTTGTTGATAAAATAATGTGGATACCTTTTCCTGTCGTATATTAAAAACCTAAAAACAAAACAAAACCACAACCAAGCCCTGCAAACAGAAAAAAGTTATTTGAGAGCAGAAACCTTCCTGTGCCCTCCCCATTCCTTTGGGACACATGCAGCAAGGAAACTGTTTGAAAGCCAGGCACTTTGTAATCCGCGGAGTTAATTGGATTTGTGCAATGCTGTGTTTATCAGATGGTCTCTTACAGAGAGCGTAGAAAGTGGCCATGGTCTAAAAGTCATTGCAGATTTTTGGGTGACAGTACTCCTGGGTTTCGACCCCAGCTCTGCCACGAAGTTGCTGTGTAACCTTGGGCAAGTGATTTAACCTTTCTGTGCCTACAGTTTACCCATCTGTACATGGGTATAATAATATTTACCTACCTCACAGGGGTGTTGTGAGGCTTAAGTTAATGCGTGTGAGAGGTGCTGGAAGTGCGCCGTGAAAATTTCATTCCTGCTGGGTTTGTGCTGTTGTAGGGGATGAGCACTGAAGGGGTGGGTTACAACATGCAGAAGGAAAACCTGCTGGTGCATGTCTTGAGAAAGTGATTTGAAGTCTTTTCTCTCCCCAAAAGCAAGGAACGGAGAAAATTGTTGTGCACCAACTGAACAGCCTTGCTTTCCTGGTCAAATGTAACAGCACTATTTGCAATATTATTTTCTTACACAACAGGTGACCTTTCCCTTTTCCTTGCTGTTTCTGAAAACTTGAAACTAAAGATGAAAAAAGTATTTCTGAACCTAACAGATTACTGATGAATACTTGAATTTCTTTAAAAGTTGCTCTCATCAGCCACGGTTAAATGTGCAGTAATCTTTCAGTCATCAGCTTCCATCTGAATACAGTGAAAAATTTGCTCACGCTGTTTTGGAATAGCCTGGACCTTATTTGGGAGGCTGGTATTGCTGAGGACTCTTGTAGGCATGGGAAAACTAGTGTCTCAACTGATAAATGTGAAAAAATATTTTTTTTTCTTTCTGTTTTTGCCTTTTAAGTTCGTTGACTGCCTAAGACAGCACAATAATTGCAGTTTACTTGGTTGTACAGTAGCTTTTTTGTTTTGTTTTGTTTTTGAATTTTTTCCTTACACAAAGGGCGAAGGTGGGATGTGAAAGGATAAAATAGACCCAACGCTGCTCCCATGCAACTCTTCCCGAAGTCCCTGCTTTCCTGGAGAAAAAACCTGTGCCACACCTAGAGAGACCAGACCAAGCTACCTTCAACGTCCTCCTGCAGGCAAAACTTCCCTTGCCACCTGTGGGAGTTTTGGCTGATGGTTCTGTGTCCATCGAGGTAGATTCATCCCTGGTTGAGCCTCAAGCCACGTGGGTGAAAGCCAGGATAACTTTCTTTAGAACAAGGGAAGGGATCCAGTTCATTGCTCCAAATGTCACCACTGGTCAGATGATTCAGAAGGGAAAAACATGTGACAGAAAGCCTGGGGTTTAGGGTTTTTTTGTCTTTTTATTGTCTAAGTGTCCTGACCATTGTATGATGTCTCTTGTGGGGATGCAATGCCAGGCAGGACTCCCTGCTCCCTTTTGGAGAAGCTTTGTGAAGTCTGCTCACGCACTCCTTACTCAGGCAAACTCCTGGGTTTTGTTGCTGGATCTCCTTTTCTGTCCTGAGTAAGGACTGTGGAGTCTGGTCTGTTTGGAATCACTGGGAGGTGTTTCAGGTGGCCGTTGTCTTCTGTAGCCTAAAACTTGCCTTGCACGAAGCAAGAAGGAAGCTCGCTCTGGCTTGGTCTGCCACATACCTTCCCTGTCCCTTCCCTGTACCCACCATGGGGAGGGAGCTCAAAATCATCTGGCTACAGGGGCCAGGCTCTTCCACCTGAATTTCCAGGCAGCTGCACATCTTCCTGCTGGGGCAGATCAAGTTTAGAAGCCCCACTCCTACAGATGGGCCATCGCTCATCCGCATCGGCTTTGGGTCTGCTTCTTCCCCATCCTTCTCCCCAGCTGTTTCTTTGCCCTGTTTTAAGCACTCAGCTTGGTGCATCTGGGTTCTTTTTACTTCTTCTGTTCAAAAAAAAAAAAAAAAAAAAAAAAAGATTGACGTTGGGAAAAAACACCAATGTAACTCCTTCGGTGCTATGCTAACTGTTTTGTTTGACCCAACCAAATGCTGGCCAACAAATGAATATTCCCTCTTTGTCCTAAAAAGCACCACACATCTGTGTCTTGAACAGGGATGGACTGAGAGGGCTGAGAGAGGGCAAGTGTGGTTTTGAAAGCAATTAAAGTCTCATGTGTATCTGGTAGAGTAAAAAGATGTAGGTGCAGACTGCTTTCAAAGCTCGTTGTCGCCCACCTCGTGGAATTAAATAGGATATAGCCTATAAGGTATTGAGGGCATTATAATATATATATATATATTAAAAAAAAAGAGAGACAATAAGTTCACATTATTGATAAATCACCCTTTAATTCTCCTGAAATTGCACTGTTTAACAGGGAAACCACCTGGCTGTGCTTGAACCCTATTGTTTTGGTATAGCCCACTTTGGCAGTGAGAGTAAAACTGCAGGAAGAGAGAGAATTCTTCCTATTACATATTAAGCCTGAAGTAAAGTGGGTGCCTATAAATTTTCAGGATTAAAGGGATTAATCAACATGTATGTCTGAGTCTATATCCCCAGTCCCGTGGAAATATAGATGAGCATACATGCCATGTTACTGCAGCAGTATATATATGTTTTAATATATATGAACACATTGTGAATTCCAAAGGGCTTTTTTGAGATGAGGAAGGTCATTCCTGGTGAGAGGTGCTAGCAATTTGGGATTTGCAAGCAGGGTTGAAATAAACATTCCTTGTAGGGTTTTGTTTTTCTTTCTTTTTTTTTTTAATTGAAAGACCATCAGAAGCTTAAGGTCCTGAGGAAATGCTGTCCCACCTATCTTCCACTTCTTAAGAAATTTGGGAGCCAAATTTGGCCAAACATGAGGGTCAGACACAGCTTCAGGATAAATCAGTAGAGCTCCACTGATGGCCAGGTGCCTCCTTACACTATCTATGCTAAAACCACTAATTACTACTGGTATGGGGAGCCCAAACAGGGCCCTATTGGTCTTTTCCTTCAACTGTAACAATAGATTTCATGCTTGAGCTTGTAGAGTTTGTCAAAACCCAGGCAAAACTTGGGCAAAAGCTGGAGTATCTTTCCAGGAGAAGCCATCTGAGTGTAGACTACCCCTGATCTCTATGGGGGCTTTGTAGCCTCTGGCTTTAGCTGAGGAAGAGATGGTTTCTCCTTTCACCAATATCAGCACTGCAATGAGAACAGCCCTGTCAACACACACAGCAAATGGGGCCCTCCTTTGCAGGGAGTAAACCCTCCAAATCTATTTCAAGCCCTTAAAATTCAAATGCCAAATGCCACTCAAAGGCAATGATTATTATTTTGCCTCCAGATGTCATTCCCGTTCATCAGTCACAAGGACAAGCATCTCATATTTTCCTTTCTAGCTGTATTTACCAATAAAACTCGCTGCCAGTGCCAGAACCTCCTCCCCTCAGCCCCAGCTGAACGCCACCTGCACGCCACCCCCGCCTTTCCTCTTCTTCTTCCACTCTAAAACCAAACACTGTTCCTTCCTAACTAGGGAAAATCCAGGACAAATGCCAGCTGATTACACCTGCAATCTGTTCGCTTGAGGGGTTGGTTTCAGTTTCTGAGGGCACACAAGTACACACAGGGACACACGCCCGGAGGAATTTCAGCAGCCTGAAGATGAATGAAGCTTCTTGACTTCAACTGGGTGATTCTTGGGGTCATCCCATGCAGGGTCAGGAGTTGGACTTCCATGATCCTTATGGGTCCCTTCCAGCTCAGGGTATTCTCTGATTTTGTGAGCTGACACTGTGGGAGAAACTACAGACAAAGTGCTCTCCAGGCAACCCCTTCAAATTACTTAAATTTCACAACATTCCCAGTTTTTCAAAAACCTGGGATTTTTTTTCAATAATCATTGAAGTTTCAGTATCAGCCAACAAATTCATGATGGATAAGTAGTAGGGAAAGTGTACTGGTTTGCACTTATCAATAGAATTCCCAAAACGACTCAAGCAATTAAACAAGCATTAAATTGGATGTAATTGCAGTCATTTGGAGGAGAGCTGTGATGCGTGTTTTCTGAAGGAGGGTCTAAATAGGTATCACAGCCAAATCGTTTTGTCTCTCATCTTTTCTGTGTAGGGAGAGTGAGAGGGAAGAGACTTTACTTTGAACATCAAAGTTTTCCATTAGCTACAAAATATGTCCCTTCCCAAAACGGACCTAAAACTTGAGGGGGTTTCCAATGAAAATATTTCCCTATCAGAAAAAAACCACAATGGCTCTGGCTATTGTTTCTGCTCTGCAAACTTTTACCATTCCAGCCTTTTGTCCCAGTGAGGAGTGGGAATTCATTTTAAAAGTGTTTTATTTACTCAGGGAAGGACTATTTCACATCTCGTTTTGGTGACTCCTGTCACTGGGCCGAGTTTGGACATTCTGCTATATCTGATGTGGCCACCCATTATGAAAAGAGTAAATGATAATAGGTGGGGTGAGGGTTTTGCCTAGTTGTCTGTGTGTTCCTTGTTCCAGACTAATCGGAACAAGTAAACTGTCTTTGGGAATCTGACAGCATGCTCCATGGTGGAGCTGTTTCCCTCAAATCAGGATTATCACAGGAAGGCTCTATATTCTGGAGGTTTTGAATGACTTTCTGATTGCAAGGAAATGCCCTTCCTGTGGTGCAAATATTTTTGGATTTATTTTGAAAATCATGGTGCATGAATATCCACATTCTCTCTCCATCTCTGCCATGGGCTGTTGGTTGAGAAAGCAGAGTATTTTAGGGTTGTGTCTGCTGGCAGGTGTAAGATGTTCCCTGGTGCCCTTGGCCTGTTTTCCAGGGCATGTGATATAGGAATGGTCAGTCTGATGCCGCCTCCATCCCTGGATATCTGCCATGTTTACCCCAGGTGCTGCAATGAGCATTTAAAGATCTTCGTCAAGCCTGCTTCTTGCAAAGCTCTTGTGATTGAAAGGAATCCTAAAAGTCGACAGAATCCTCTCAAATGAGCTGTCATCCTAGCAGAGTTTTTGATTAGTGAATTTTGATTGTACCAGAAAATTGGCACAGCCACAGAGAATAGCACAATTTAAATACTTCTATTGCAGAAGTGCCACTTTTCCCATAAACATTGAAATTCAACTAATCACTACTGGAACCCTTTAACACTCAAAACCTGGAAAATATTCTTGCACTTGATTCCTCAAATAAACCTTATTCAAGAAGAACAAATTCCACAACCACTAAAAAGTGGTAAAAATAAGTTGTTAGGGCTTAACCTGGGGGCTTTGGGGTTGGTTTTTTTTGAAACATGGGGGTTCCATGTTTCCCCTATAAACTGGAAGGAATAAAGGTTTCCTCACAAGGGTGATGAGAGGATTATCTAGATAATGTCGGTGATGTTCTTCCAGATCTTAACATCAAAAGTGTTGTGGGTCCATGGTGCTGGTCAGCAGAGCAGGACAAATCCATCATGTCACCTTCCTTTTGTCCCCATTTTGCTCAGCAGACACAGGCAGATTGTTCTGAATTGTCACAATAAGATTTTGGGAAGCGCTTTTCTCCATCCTCTGAAATGCCCCTCACTCCCTGTGGAAAGCATCCAGGGAACTCAACTGAGAAACCAAGGATTTAACATAGTCCTGTTGGGCCATGGAGTTGTTGACAGCAGAGGTGGAAAGAGCACATGGATCTTCAGGTGCATTCCTAAGAGTTCATGCCACAGGCATCCCTGTGTCTTATTCTCCCACCCTAAATCCTGTCTGGCTGAAAAAATTCCAAAGAAGAATTCTCCTCACCCCAGACCCTCTCGATCAGGTGCATCAGTCAGGAATAATGGCCTAAGCTTTCCTAGTAAGAAGTACATTTTTTGTTAACTAAGCTTGAAACTTGGTCATGCCCATGCCTTGATTTTGCCTTATAAATCAAACTCAGCCCGTTCTGAACCCAGGTCCTTCATCTGAAGTTGTCCTTCCAGTGCCGTTCCGACCCAGCGTGGCTTGCAAGTGAAGATGCCCATCCATCCAAGTTAGGATCAAGGATTTTCAGTTCATCTGGAAGAGGTTGGCTTCTTCCTAGGTAATTTCTGCACCTGAGCCAGCCTTCCTGGGATTCTAGAAAGACCGGGATCCAAATTAGATGCCCACAAGTTGACTTGAATGAACAAGGAAAACTAAATCAAATTCTGCCGCAGTAAACTCCATTAGTCCCCCACAGTGGTGTCCAAACACCATTCTTGGCTTCTGCCAGCAAGCCACACACACGGTGCTTGGGTCACACGGGGTTGCCACCAACCCCTACTCTGATCTGGCCAGAAGTGGCTGGGGACAGTCCTGCCCCTCCTCTCTGTCCAGCGAGCGAATTTCCACCAAACTCGTTGGCGTTGTCCTTGACTCGGCACGATGCCACCGACAGTGGGGGCGGGCTGCTTGTCAGCAGCTGTCGGAAGAGCTCGGGATTTTCAGGTGGGATGGGCTGACAGGTGTCAACACGATGCAAAACCTGCGCTCTTAACTTGGCATAGAGTGCCTGCGAGTCTCTTCTTTTTCTTTTTCAATCACCAAGCAACGACCTTACGCACGGGGAGCCCGTTGGGGATGGGCAGTGTCTGCAGCAACTTCAGGTTTTGCAGGAGGGCTCTGAGGATGTGCTCTGGCTTATTCCCAGCTCTTTCTCTGTTTTGTACATCTTGGAGGGCAACGTGCTTGAGCGTGAGTTTATGAGCAGAAGAAACTGAGCAAGGGCCAACATAAAAGTTTAGCGCAGCATAAATATTGTTTGCGTAAGGAGGGAATGTGGGCTAAGACCACAATAACCAGACAGGTGCAAGTTTCATCTCTGCCTCAGCCTGGCAGGACTTCTGCCAACCCATCAAAATTGTTGCCTGTGTCCAGGACAATTTATTCTCTGGGCTCCTGGGGTGTGACAGATTGAGATATTCAGGACAGGGCTATGCAAAGCGATGAGATCAGGCTCGCTGAGCGCCTCCGACTTCCCCTGGTTTAGTGCAAGCTGAAGGCATCCAGAACATCCCAGGAGGCCGCCCACAGCAGGCTGTGCCCTCTGTTGTGTTAGATTATTCCCTGAGTGCTTTAAGTTCAATCCTGCCTTTCTCCCATCGGTGCAGGCATGTTGAA